>NW_026712311.1:6417155-6641228 GCF_030504385.1 Musca domestica
CTTTGTTTGTCATACACACACACGAAGGGAATTAAAACCAAAGGACAAAAGGAAAATAATATCCTTCTTTGGAGAATGCCTTCCTTGTACACGATTGTTTGTTTGCTGTTGCTGGTCTTGTCGGGATGGATGGTTGTTTGCTTGCTTTGGCTCTTCATTATGGTTGTTCAAGTAGGTCCTGTTGAACACTTACATGGCACACACAGCAAAGGATAACAACACGAACAAGAGCAACAACAAAAAATTATTTATTTTGATATAAATTGTTGCATAAGGATATGGAAGGCTGGAAGGATGGCTGAATGCAAGCAGCAAATATAATTGCTGTCAGTACAAATAGATAGATTTTAATGGATGACTGAATGGCTGGGTCGATGGATGGATGGAGGGTACGGTGTTTCCCATTGTCTTTGGGCAAACGATTACTTACATCACCAGCCAATCCAGCCATTGAATCATTCATCCACACAATTCTCTTGAAATCGTCTCTTGGTTAAGAAGTCAGTTGCATTTTCCCTGGAAATGTCTTTGGTAGAATTGTGCTGCCCTTTCTCCTTTTTTTGTTGTCCTTTTAAATTATTAAACACATTATTGTTGTCCTAATGACTTCAATACACAATTCCTTGGAAATCGATACGTTACGATTATTGTCACATAGATACCTTCAGACGCATACATTCGGCTATGAATGGATATGTTATGCGGTATGACTTTGTTAGTCCTGTTGTTTGTTTGGCAACAAAAAAAAGGAAATTACAGAACAAGATTTTGACGCATTGATAACCCCACAAATATGGAGGAGCCAGGCAGAGCCTTGTGAGTAGAAAACCAAGTGCCGCAATAAAGGTGTTGCAGGTCGTAAATTATCATTTGGCTGGTTGGGAAAAAAAATACTACATCTAGGTGATGGCAAACGGCGGCTCCATGCAATCATAAATCTTGAAAGCCTTGGCTGGTCGGTTTTTTTTTATGGGGCACATATGAAACATGCCTTTGAACATGGATGACGGTAGTGGTAGGGCAACATGGAGAGAGATTTGAGACACATTTCTCTGCAATGACCTGCTTTATACTAATATCGAATATTGTGCTTCTAATTCCCCTTATCCTCGCCCACCCGCCTCTCCCTGGTAATTTTTCATAAACAAATCAGGCGTCATGAAGTCTGTAGAATATTTTTCCTTTGCCTCGTTTAATAGTCAGTATGCATGGTAACCTGATCTAAGAATGTGTGTGCGTTCATAAATTTAAAATAACGAAGGAATACAGGGTGTGGCTGCAATGGACACACATTTTTTGTAATAGAGGAACCAATCATAGTAAACGTTATTCTTAAATTGGATATAGGACTTGAGAGTCATCATGGAACTCTTGACCACGGATTTAAGAGAACATGCAACTGAATTTTCATTGATCAAGGACTTTTTATGGATTTCTTGAGGACGATATTGAAAAAGAACTGTAGAAGCTTTATGAACACTCTTAGGAGTATTCAAGGACTATAACCGAACCTATAATCGTTGACTTTTTGGGGATTTTTCCTCCTTCTCCTTTTTAAGGACACATTAATTACCATAATCGGACCTTTTTTAAGGATTCTTTCAATTTTTCATAACGGATTCTTTACAAAAATATACAAAAACAGGCTTCTCAAGGACTATCTGAGGACTGCGGACTATTTAAGGATATTAAGAGTATAGATATAATATTTGTAAGCATGGACTTGTTAAGTATGCCTAGAGGTCTGTCTCCAAATCTTAAATTGTGAAAGACACTTTAAAGACCATCTCCATCTCAACAATCGCGACTTTCAAGAATACTTTGAGGACCTTTAATTGCCGACTGCCGAATTTGGTTTTCTACGGTGAGAAACAATCGTTGTCCAGCAGTTTGTAAACAAACAAAATTATCGTGTTTACTTGCCAAAGAGGTCAGCTAAAAATGTGCACCTTCGGTTGGCCACCGGAACTCAAGCGTCGGCCATGGTCATGGTGTGGGCCGCCATAACAGCCTATGGTCGCTCTCTGCTCGTATTAATCGAGCGTGGCATCACAATAAACGCAGAATATTATAGTGAAAATATTCTGGATGATGTATTAAAGCCTTGGGCAGGCAAATATTTTGGCCGCAGACCTTGGACATTCCAACAGGACTCAGCACCAACGCACTCAGCACGCGCCTCCCAAGAATGGTTGCAAAATGAGGTTCCTCGCTTCATTTCCAGCGCACAATGGCCACCAAAATCTCCGGATACCAATCTGTTGGACTATTGCGTCTGGAGTATTTTGGAAAGCAAGGTTGACACTAAAAAATACCGAAGTGTCGATTCATTGGCCGTTTCATTGGCCGTTTGAAGGCCATAATTCGTGCCAGAGGTGACCAATTCGAACAAATCTAAACTTATTCTAAAATTTGATGTTATTTCCGACGCTTTTTGCTTTCATTCAATAAAATTTTAAAAAAATTTAAAAATTATGGCGTTTGACTTTGTTGCAGTTTTTTTATCTCACCCTGTATACTTTTCGTAAGCCATGACCTTGAGGACTGGCTTTAAACACTTTAATTCTGAATTTTTTACAGACACTTCAAGTGGTACATTTAATAACCATTTGAGAAGCTTACTTATCTGCCAGTCGGGACTTGTTAAGGACACCTTGAGGACTCTTAATGGACTATTATCGTAAAGTTTTTAAGAACACCTTACGGAATGTCTTCAAATCTTAAATTTTGTAAAACGCTTCAAGGACCACCTCCATTTCCAATAATCGGAGACTTTCAAGGACACATTAAGTATCTATAACTTTCGACATCTTAAGAACACATTTAGGGTATTTTTAAGAACACTTTGAGGATCCATAAATGTGAAATCTTTAAGGGTCCATACACGGAAAGTACTTTGAGAAATTGTTATCGTAGACTCCCTTAGCACTCTGTTAGGATATACAGCCGTAAACTCCTTAAGGACTCTTTAAAAATATACAACCATGGACTGTTTAAAAACTCTTTACAGACCCCTTAATGTGGATATATTTAAAAGCAAATAAAAAAGACACCCCATATCCATCTCAATAATCGGAGACTTCCAATGACACTTTTAAGGGACTTTAATTGTTGACTTCGTGAGGACGTATTGAAGTATTGCAATCGTGAACTTTTTAAGAACAATTTTGAGACAAATGCCCCTTCATTTCAATAATCGTAAATATTCAAGGACACTTTGAGGATCTTTGATTGTCGACTTCTTAAGGATACATATAGGGACTTTTTAAAAACCCTTTAAGGATTAAGTGGAATAATTTTAGGACTTATTATCGTGGACTCCCTTAGGAGTCTTTTAGGACATACAACCTTGGACTCTTAAAGGACCCCTTAATGTGGATAAAATTAAAATCAAATCAATGTTTATCTACATCTTAATAATCGAGGACACTTTGAGGATACATTAACCCTCAATTTTTATGGAACTGTCGACTTTTTAAGGAACTACATTTTGATGTTTTGAGTATATAAGGATCCATAAACGTTATTTAAGAATCATTTCAGGAATAAAACCATGGACTCCTTGGGGACTCTTAAAGGGCTTAATGACTAATGACTTATTACAGGCCTACAACCATGGACTTTTTAAGGACCTCTTATCGTGGATCATTTCATCTATAATCGTTGGATAATTTTTAAGTATACTTTAAGAACGCATAAAAGGTGGGTTTTCAGGGTTTATTTCACCTTTAATTGTGGGCTGTTTAAGGATACCCTAAGGACACTTAAAATTGACTATCTAGGGACCCATGTGAGATTTGTAATTGTCCCATTTTTATGCACCAGAGGACACTTTGAGGTCCATATTCGTGGACTTCTTAGGTATACTTTGAGGTCATATTTCATATATAGAAATCCAATAGCCATGAACTTCCTACGAACATTTTGATGTCCTTTAGCCAAGAACTTTCTAGAAATACTTCTAGGTCCAGTCATCGTGGATTTTGCACTTTAAGCTCAAGTTAATGGAACTTTCCAGAGAATTTCGAGGTCTGTTTTAGTGGATTTCATGGACACTTTTTGCGACAATCTGAGGGGGAAAATCATGCCCATAATTGGATTTAGAATGTCAACCTAATCGTTGACATATAAGTGATATTTTGAGGGCAGAATTAAGTGTTAAAAGGAGATTTATAGTAATACTATCATCAACACTACACAATAATCGTAGTTTTTAGAAAAAATATTTTAACGCCAATACCAGGACCATTACCAATCTAATGACCATGGATCGTAAATGATACTTCGAGTATAAAATGCATTTTGAAAATCATTTCTTTTTCCCCACCCTGTAACTCTTACAAATTTCACTAACATTTCCAAACTTTGCGTGCTCTATCGAAATATGATTTTGGCGCATCCACACGCATCGTCAAATCGATATCTTTCATTTTCTTGTTTATTTGACAGGGAATGGTGTTACAACGTTGTCAGTAACGAAGAAGATGAAGGCGAGGAAAAAAATAAAAGTGCCCAAAGGAAAGGTGAAACAAAACCTGGACCTTAGATGGAAGACAAACACGTTTGCTTGCCCAATTGAATGCGACCGAGTGAGTGAATGAATGACTGACTGCTGACATGCATTAACATCAAAACGATAAATTATGTCTGAAAGCTGACGATGGAAAAAAATGATGATCACCGGCAGAAGCAGCAACATCAGCACGACAACGACGACGACGAGTTGGAAGGTAATGCTTTCCAATTGAATTTATGTTTCTTCCTTACCACTCTTGATGATGTGAATCCACCAAAAACATGACAGCTGTACACGAACGCACATAACTAGTGGCCAAAATAACGGAGCGTGGAAAAATTTTAACACACTTGGCCAAAGAAACTGAAAAAACGAAAAAGAAACGTAAAAAACTTCATTTGGTTAATGCGTAACAAACGACCATTCGGCTGGAAAGGGAATCCCATAAAAATGCCACAAATTCATCGAATATTATTTATAGAAGACATGCAAACACGTACTCGGAGCTGAGTTCCAAACCCAATTTATTGGCGTCCTGTTTGTGAGTGTGGGTGACCTGCTAAATGTTTTAATTTAATAATTTCAGCTGATATATTAGCCAGCTTGTTGTGTTCAAGGATTTATGGGTTTTATGGCCCTGGAATTCTCGTCTCGTGAAGGTGTGAAATTTATCAATTTTTTTAGAAGGATATTACATTCAGTAATTTATGTATGTTTGGAATTTGGATATCCTTAAAATATTCGGTGTTAATTTGTGGTTCGTGATAAGGCATCGAAAAAGGACGAAAAATGTTTTACCTTTTTAAGAAACGAAGAAGTTGGATTGTGTGGGGGCATTAAAATAACACTTTACTACAGAAGGTGAAAACATATTCCCTTTAAAAAAAAAAACAGAGTTTTAACCTATCGAGGGCAACTAAGGAAAAACTTGCTGTGATACAATTTTGGCTGATCTTCCTTGCCCTTTTCATTTTTGTGTAATATTCAGAAAACTAAAAATGGCATATTTTGGTCCTTTTTCCGATTCAAGAAATAAGGTAAGAAAGAAATGCAGAAGCAGTTGCCTTAGAAGGGCATACCATTTTATAAAAAAATGCTTCATTCGATTTGATTATGTAGATATGTCTTCTCAACATAGGTACACAATCTGCAAACAGATATATTAGACGATTTCATGATATCTAAGAAGTTCGTTCATGATATCTAAGTACATTAAGAGTTTCTTAATGTACTATCCAAAGTACTTCATTCCCAAATGGGATGTTTCACCACCCAGCGATATCGTAGAACATTAAAATTTCATTATGAATGCGTAAATTTTGTACTCAAATACTGAAAAAGTTACCTAGGCGTAACTTTTTCACAAAAAAGGAAGACCTTAATCTCTCTAAGGCATGCTATTGAAATCAAGCCACTACAGCCGAAGTCAAGATCGGAGGCTGTGTCACAACCAGGAAACAGATTAAATGGTGAATTTCGTTCTTGAGTCCGACTCTGGTAGAAAAGTGACAATGCCGTAGCCCTACGAAAAGAAAGCCTATAAATTATACACTCTATAGACTTCTATAGAGACAAAATATTTGAAAAGCATATCATCGTGTTTGGAAAGAACTCTTTATCTTCTCTGGAGAATATCGTCAATGTAGAAAACTTTTTGGCTCTCCATAGAGAAGACTACTTGACATTCTATGGAGTAAAATAAGGTCTTTGGGGTTTCCATAGAAAATCCTCCTGATCGTTTGTGAAAAACGCCTTTTGGTCTCCTGTGGATACAAATTTATGCCTTTGTCCTCTGCTAATAGAAAAAGTATACCATCTGATCTTCAAGGAAAAATATAATCTGGTTTTTGATGAAGAAAACTGTCTCAACTTGTCTTCTAGAAGAAGAGGAGAAGAGAGAGAATAAGGGGACCTTCTGGTATTCTACGAAGAAGACGACCTTCTGGTATTCTACGAAAAAGACGACCTTCAAGTATCATACGAAGAAGACGACCATTTGCGGTTTTCTGGGAAGAAGACGATCTTCTTTCTTCTATGAAGAAAACGTTCCCTAATTTTCTATGAAGAAAACGAACCCTGGTATTCTATGAACAAGCCGACCTTCGGATCTTTTATGCAGAAGACCTTCTGATCTTCTATGGAGAAGATTTTCGGGTCTTCTATTCAGAAGACTTTTGGATCTTTTATGGAGAATACCTTCTAGTCTTCAATAGGGAAGGCCTTCTGGTCTTCCATGAATCTTTTCCTGATCTCTGGATCTCATATGGAGAAAACGTTGGAGTTTTTTTTATGGAGGAGACGTTCGGTCTTCTATGGAGTAAACCTTATGGTCTTCTATGGAGAAGACCGTCTGGTGTTCTTCTTCTGCTCTTCTATTGAGAAGACCGTTTGCTCTTCTATGGAGAAGACTTTCTGCTTTTCCCTTGATCTTCTATGGAGAAAACGTTCGAGGTTATGGAAGAACGTGGAGAAGACTGGGTTATATTAAAACCCAGATAACCTGGTCTTTTATAAATACACAGAACTTGTAGTTGCGATGGATTTTCTGGAATTTTTATAACACGACTAGCTTATATACCATAGAGAATTGGTGTGAGGAAATACAGGACATTTATTTCAAATAGAACCCCAAGATCTTGAATGAAGTTGAGTTTCTGGAATTTTATTAAAGCTTCTGATATTTTTAGAACTAGACTTGCCAGCTTTGAAAATTACAACAGGACCTTTAGAGGCCCATTATAACTCTTTACAAAAGCAGGATCAGGAAAGGTTGAGAAAAATATTTTTGGAGACCCCATTTAGCTGATTTACTTCCGATCTTTGCTAATTTCATTGCTGATTTAGCCATGTCCGTCGGTTTATATTTCAATACAATCTTTAATACCTGGAGTTGAGAATTTGTGCTCAGACATTTGTATTTCTCCTAGGATGTCTAGAATTAAAAACAGCTACATATCGGTCTATGTTTGGGTATAGCCTATTATTTGCAATAGTTAAAAGTTTTCAATCCGAATTTCCCATTTAATCAGTTATAGCTTTTGGGACTCAGTGTTTAAAACTTCCTACTGCAAAAATGTTCGTTGTATTCCAACTTTGATTTAAGGTACTTTGAAGTTTTCTTAGTTCATTCGTATTTTTGGATACTTGGAGAATAGCATCCCTCTCTTCTATATATATTTACTAGTTGGTATGCCTGCTATATGAACGTAACTCCAAATTTCAGAAGTCTTAGACCCCAAAGTTGGGATGCTGTAGTATGAATTGTTTCCCTTTAAAATTTTTATACCCTATACCACAAGGTGGTCAGGGTATTGTCTTTGTGCATTTGTTTGTAACAGGCAAAAGGAAACGAGATAGACCCATAGTTCCTTTTGATGATCTGCATAGAATCACATTCTGAGTCGATTTATACATGTCTGTCCGTCTGTCCATGTATTTTTGTAAACAAAGTACAGTTCGCATTTATTGCCCTATCCAGATGAAATTTTGCACAAATCATTTGTTTGGCCCAAGGACGAAACCTATTGAAATTGGAGATAATCGGTGAAAATTTAGATATAGCTCCCATATATATCTTCGTCCGATTTGCTTTTTATTGTGCATCAAACGTGTAATATCAGTCCGAATTGTATGGAATTTTGCACATACGATCAGATTGGATCTGATAATAAGTATGCCAAATTTGATCGAAATCGGTTCAGATATAGCTATAGCTCCCATATATATTGTTCATCCGATTTGCTACTTTTGTCCTCCGCAGCCGTAATATGCACACTGTAACAACAATATTTGGGGAAATATATCAAATACAGCTCAGAAATACATTTGCTAAATTTTATCGAGATCGGTTCAGATTTGGATATAGCTCCCATATGTAACTTCGTCCGATTTACTTTTTATTGTGCACCAAACGTCTAATATTTGGCCAAATTGGATGAAATTTGGCACTTACGACCGAATTGAGTCTAGAAGCTAGTATGTCAAAGTTGGTCGGTTCAGATATAGCTATAGCTCCCATATATCCGATTTGTCATATTTGTTACCCACAGCCGTAATATGCACTCCAACGAGTGCATACACACGATAATTAGGGAAATATATCAAATACAGCTCAGAAATATCTTTGCCAAATTTTATCGAGTTTGGTTCCGATTTGGATATAGCTCCCATATATATTTTTATCCGATTTCAAATTAATTGTGAACCAAATAGTCCGAGTCCGAATTTAAAAGATACAAATACTTCGGCATATTTAGTTCTTTGAACTTTAAATTGTAATTATAATCATAGCGTGTATGATTGAATTCTCCCATAAAAACTTTTAATTGTTATGCGCAACTCTACTAAATTAGCAAAGTGGTATAGGGTATCATAAAGTCGGCCCCGATTCCAGTTTTAATTAGAGACACTGGCAAGTAATTTGTGCTTTGACAAGTAATTCTTCTTTGAACCTTTGATATTTTTCAATTCGTAATTCCATCTCCCAACAAATCGACAAAAATGGTCAATGTAGGTCCGGGTTTTGGAGTAACCCTAATAAAACCATCGCCTCCTGATCACATTTTTCAACAGAGCGGGGTATAATACGGTCCGCCTGCAGATTACGCTTCCCAGAATATGCTGTCTGCTTTTTCTCAAAAGAAAAAAGCAAATACAAGTGGTCACTCTCCTTAGTTTATTGTTCAAAAATGATTTCTTTTTTCTATCTCCAGAGGTTTTTGTATCTACGGTCGCAATTTCTTACCCTATATAAAACATAGTAGTGCCTTGAGAAATGCTCCCCATTATGATAGAAGCCTGGAGATATATTTTTCAATTGATTGTTATCGTTGGAATATTTTTGGGCTCCTGCATATAAAATACTTTCTAGGATAAATTTTGTTTTAAGTTGAGCACGAGACTTGTGTTGCAGATGTTCCTTATTCCTTTATTTTAAAAGCAAAATTAATTAAAATTTTCAAAAATATATTCCTTACATTTGTTATGGAAAGAAAAAGACGTTTTTCACACCTTTTATAAAACAGAAGTCCTTGAGAAGAGAAAGAAGTTATGAAACGCGTTGCTAATAAATTATTTGTATTGACATTTTGATACACTCAAAACAAACAAAGACCCACACGAGCGCTTGCGCACAAACATTCCACTAAATAGCCCATAAAAATAGCTACAAATTTTCCACGATTCAATGGAAAATTCTTTAAGAAAAATACATCACCAATGAATTTTTCTTTGGGTCAGTCATTCTTCTTTCTTTATGATTTATTGTTTTTGATATGTCTTGTTTTTATTTCTCTACTTCAGTTTTTCCATTCAAAGGACTACAATAATAAGATCACGGATGGCTAGAGATCGCGTGCCGCCGTTTTCCCCCTCCAAAAAACAAGAGAAGAACGAGCTCGAGCAGCTGTTTCGCATAGCCGTTTAATGGTCAAAATCAAGATCATCAATTATTTTGGTTTTCGAAGATTTTTATGAATTAAACGGCCATGGCTCTGAAGGGTCATAAATTAATAACTCTTAAAAGTTCAAAACAATCATGGAAACATGGATTGAAGTCGGATCATTTCATTTTGTCGTTTGTGTTTTTGTTGTTGTATTTCTACGCCTGCTGGGTAAAAGGATTTTCGGCGAAAAAAATCCTTAAGCCAAATTCGTTGACAACACAGAAGGCTAGCTGGCTGTCAGGCTCGGCTGGCTGGTTGGCCAGCCGTCCAGCCATAAAACCGTCAACTGTGCAAGGCAAATCTGTCCTGCTTTACTGGATACACAGACACATGGATGGCCAGGCCAGGTGTTTCATTATATCATCCTTGTATGCGAGTGTGTGTTTGTAGAGGTGATGCACCTATCCTGTTTTGTGGGAGAGTTTATGAAACTGAGTAAGTAGAGGGGATTAAAACAAAGCATTTAGGGATCGCTCAACTATCTCGCTCTCTTCCTCCCATCTCTTTCCCACTCTTCTCATTCATTTCCAACTACCTGCAGGACTTCAATGCTCCTTTCTGCCATGCATCACTGCACCATGCAACCATGTTGGTGGTAGTGTCTGTAGGAGGATCAATTGTTGTTAAGTACTAGATTTTTGATCCTTTCTTTGGTGTTGCAATTGTTATTGTTGCCGCTCCGTTCCTTTTTTTTTTGCAAAACAAAAAATGTGGTTCTCATGATTTAATTTTTTTGCGTCGATCTTTTGTTTTGATGAAACAAAGGATTTTTCCAAACAAAAAAAGAAAACTCTTAAAATTGAAATATTAAAAGTAAAACGGGAAAAATTCTTTTCACAAATAAATTGGCAAATTTGTTAAATAGCTAAGGGTCGTCGGAATCCTTGCCAATACTGCCTTTGGGCGAAAATGAATTTGTCTGATTTAATTAGACAAGTTGCCACACACAGGTGTTCGGTGCAGGGTAATTTTGTTTTATGATGTGAACAAATTTTTGATATTTTTATCATCGCCTGTAGGCAAGAGAGATGAAAGGGGGCAGCAGCATGAAGATCAGTTATGTATCGGGAACGTAGATACGGAAATCAATCATTTATTAACAATGATAGGCAGATCATGAGTAATTTTGATCGATATGAGTCCTTAAGAGGTTTTGTAAATTGACCAAAAGAGACATGTGAAAAGGACATAATTTTTCATGGAAACCTTGAGGGAACAAAAATATTTGGAAATAACTCTGAATGCACTTGTTTCGAATTGACTTTACAAGACAGTTTCTTACAATTCGGGATGCGATGTTGGTATTGAAAAGTCTAAAAATCGAAGTCTACTTTTATGAGTCGCAAAAATTATAAGTTTACTTTTTGAAATCGACACTCGATCTTATTTGTGGCCGACTTTTAAATTTTATATGGGCCACGTAGTTGCCCTATTCTAGAATCAGGAAAGTATATCCATCTTGTGTCTAAACAGGGCAACTCACTGCAAAATTATAAAATCAAATACGATTCTAGTCGGATTGGGTTTGAAAACACAAAATCTATTTTTAGCAGATCGTCAAAATCCAACAAATCTGTCCTTTTTTGTAGGCGTAATTCAAAGAGTCGATTTTTGTACTTGATTATTTATGCTTAAAAAATGTGCCTGAGTTGCTAGATATAGTCGATCGAAGTATTCCATTTTCATACTTCATCTTATACAGACAAAAATATTGACAAGGGCAAAATTACAAGAACATCGAACCTTTATATTTAATTTTAAGCCAAATCATAAATTTCATATTAATCTCAGGTTTATGGTGAAGAGAAAGATTTATATATAGCAAGTTGTAAAGAATCGCTGACTTGTTTCGCAAGCTATGCCAAATTGGGCGAGGTGCCAGAAGGGGTTTGCACAACAGATCTTGTGTTCGCAAAAATTTTTGTATATGTGAAATTTGAAGAGAGATCGATGCTTATTTCGCTTTCTTTTTCAAAATGTTGAACCCTATATGGGGGAGATACCAAGAGAAATGGTCCGATCTCTAGCATTTTTATAACAGATCTTGTGATGGAAATAACGAGATGTACCAAGTCTGAATGGAATCAGATGACAATTTCGCATTTTATGGTACGAGAAGGAGTGTATCGATATATTCCATCTTACCACCAGACCTTGGGTTAATAAAAATATTGTGAAGTGTGTAATTTGAAGACATCATATTTTATAAGAACATTTGACCCTTTTGATCCTTTGTGGGGAATGTGGTGGAGTTCATCGATATCGTCTGTTTTCGCATCTGACCCAGCACTGATGCAAATATTAGGATTTTCAAATTTGGGATAAAATCGGATTATCCCTTCTCTTTCTTTGCAGAAAAATTTTTTTTTTTTTTTGAAGATTTCGACCTTTTGCGGGGGATGTACCGGAAAGAGTGGACAGATAATACCCATCTCTGAACTCGATCTAAGTTCGTTCATGATATTACGATGTACCAAGTTTGGACTACATCGAATATTCCCTTCGAGATTTATCATGCGCCCTAGCAAGCCTACCAGACGGACATCGTTAGATCTACCACAAATGTCCTGAAGCGGATTTGGTCCAAAGAGACCCAGGGTCTAAAATGGTTATTTCGATAAGGCAAGTTTTGGCCGTATCAAATCATATATACTCTTCCTAGCCATGTGGTTGAGGGCATGATTGGAAAATACCGAAAGTCAGTAGGAACCGTTTAGCCCCCTAAAAAGTTTCTGATGTGTCTCTATTTCAAGGTTTCAGCCTAATCTTCCAAGCAAAAATGATTTGAAACACCTTAAGGAACAATTTGAAATGACAATTATATGTCGAGGATTTGCAAAAATACAAAATCAGGCCTCTCAAACAAAAAAAAAATTATCAATTGGTAGCTCTACATTAATATTTCATTATACTATCGTTACAACTGTTTATATTTGTATGTGCCTGAAAGTATGCACCATACATCGAAAAAATTCCTGAAGAACTAGAGACAACCATTATCAGTGTTTATTTCTTATTTTGGATTAATTTGCCCAGATTTACAATACAAATTTTTCTTTCTTCAATTTTTTTAAAAAAGTTTAAATTAGAAAAAAATACCGCTTTATCTGGAGGTACAGTTATATGGGGTCTATACAAAAATTTGGACCTATATACACATTTTCTCCGAGGATATTTCATACATAGTGGGAATACATACTCCCAATTAAGAGCAAATTTGGTTTGAAATGTTGACGACAACAAATAAAAACCTGGCCATATATATCCCATTTTCAAAAACAAATGTTCTGCAGACCTAAAACATACCTGAATAAAATTTTATCAACCGACTTCATTTCGTTCGAAAGCCAGTGTGATTTCCACAGACGGATCGACCTAGAATTTTATGCTAATCAAAAATAAAATACATATACTTTGTGGGGTCTAAAATGTATACTTCGTATACATACTATGGTAAAGGGTATAGAAATATTAGCATTCTTCTCGAAAGTTTATCAATCCGAGTCATCAAGGGGGTCTTTTAAACGCTGTAAGTCACGAAATCAAATGAATATCTACTTCAAAAACACGAACATATATTTGTAAATTTTTATCAATTTTCCCCGGTCTCCATGTTGATGGAAGGTCTTTTGAGTGAACAGCTAGTGCCTGCAATCTGAAATTTGCTTTCAGGTTACTATTCATGTGTAGCCTGGACAAATGTAGCCTGTGTACAATAATTTTTCGAAAAGTACTGAATATTTGTATATATTTGGTATTGGAAGAATGGATAGAGACAAAATTCTGAATTTTGATATTTTGATTACCGATGGTATCGGTGTTACAGATTCGGGGCTGATTTGGCAATGTGTACTATAATGGTACTAAAAGTACTAAATAATACTAAATTTGTTATTGTGTGAAGGAATAGAGCTGAATTCCTGAAGTTTGATACTGGAGCCACTGTTGGTGTCTGTGGATAAGCTCTGCAGGAGGGCTTCGAAATTCTTCCTATATTTTTACGAAATTTATTACATGGAACTAATTTTTTTACTATTATAAATTCGTCCTATAATTGTTAGTAGTAGAGTACTATAAGGTACATAATCGGGTATTGGGTGAAAAGATAGGGATGAAATCCCGAAATTTGGTATTGAGCTCTTTGTTGGTATCAGATGGTGGTTTTGCAAATGCATACTATAATTGTTCGGATAGAACTAAACAGTTCTAATGTTGGATCAATGTTGCTGTCTATAATGAAGATATGGAGATTGTTAGGATATGCGTACTAACATTTACAAAATTTGGTATCGGGTCAGGGGATAGAGCTGAAATTCTAAAATTTGATATTGAGCACCTGTGGTTACTAGGGTTTACATGCGGAGACATCGAAATAGTTTTGGACAGAAAAACTTAATGTGAGTCCCTTGTGCAATGGTTAATTTAGCTCTGTCCTTTTGTCCGCACTACGAGTAGGGTCAAAATGAATTAAGATAGGATGCTAAAATTTTTTACATATCAGTCTTTTGTCTGCAGCCCCAAATGATGGTGTAGCCGCCAAATAACGGTACCCCTCGATATTCGTCATTTTCGTGATTTTAGCCGCATTTTCAATGGATTTGTTTCAAAATCCACACTAGGAGTTCCTTCGGAGTGCTTTACCCCCTAGAATGGTATATAGTTCCGCGATATCGTATATCCATATAACGGTAACTCCCGATATTCAATATTTTGATGATTGTAGCCAATATTTCCAATGGAATTGCCTGAAAATCCACACAAGGAGTCCCTATTGAGTACTTTACCGCCTGGAAGAGAATTGTCTATATAGGTCCGCGATATTGTCTATCCCCCAAACAACGGTACCCTCCGATATTCGGTAGTTTGATTATTTTAAGGACATTTTTGTAGGAATTGTTTCAAATTTCGTATTTTGAGTTTGTAATGGGTACCATAACCTATGACAAAAAATGCGTATGCAGGTCCATGTCTTCGTATAGCCCCAATTTGACAATATTTCCCGATATTCGGTATGTTGATGATTATAGGGACATTGTTCACCGGAATTGTTTTAGATTTCCTATTTGAGGCTCATAATGGGTACCACAACCTATGACGGAAAATTGCCCATATAGGTCCACGCCTCCCTTTATTCAGTATTTTAATGATATTACCGAAATTTTTTTCCCAAGACCAAATATCTCACAATACTTCATTTTTTTTTTTTTTTTGGTCGGGGGGGTATGTCAAAGGAAGAAATGTTCCGGATCAAATTGTCATTTCATTGTGAGAATACGAAGTATGGCTAATATATTGACATGTATTTCGCAGCATTAAATATGGCGCTTTGAAAATTTGTAGAGAGTTTTGGATTACTACTAGAATCAATGACTTAAAAACTAGGATATGCAGGTCCGTTATTTGGCATAGTCCCTACATAAGGATAGATCACAATTTCAAGATTTATTTACGTTTTAGTAAAATTCTCCGTTTAATTTTACCAAAATATGGTATGTTAAATTTTTATTATGTAGGAAAGGTACTATAAAAAAATTACTTATATGGGCCATGTTTAACTACAAACCTTGTAGATATCGCAGATTTTAGTTAATGCTAGGATTTTGGTCACATTTTCCAATCGATTTGCCTAAAAATCTGTATTATTGCTTCTTCGGGGGTCTTTGGAAGGTACAACAAGTTCGGCACGACCAAAATATTTTATTGATTAAATTGGATTTATTTATTATTTTAAGTCTTAGCGTAGCTTAATTGTTCTTTGTATAGCTGCCGGAAATATTTGAGGATACCTGAAAGCGATTTATAATTAATATTTTGGCAACTGCAGTACCCAAACATTTAATCATAGATATGTATGTACACATAATTTATGCTTGTTTTTAATCTATTTTTATCAGAAAAAAAGCTAACAGCCGTTAGGCAACCAAGGCAACTAACCATTTAGCCCCCAATACTAGGAAGGTATGAGCAAAATGTTATCTTCCAAAAAAGAAAAACAGAAACCCAACAGAGGAAAAAGAAATTAAGGAAGTCATCATAGTCATCATCATCAAGAGCAGCAGCAACATTCAGATGCAGCCAACATCGTCATCAACAGCACTACCACCACCAGCAACAGCAGTAGAAGCATTTATAACTTGCAGCAAACAAACAAACAAACAATTTCCAGTGTTTGTTTCATTTCATTCACAAATATTCCACCTCTTTTATGTCAAGAGCGAAGACCTCTCCTCTGGCAACTCATTCTGCTCGGCATTTCTTGAAAAATGCATAACAAACATATCTGTGTCTGTGTGTGCATCCTTAAATATCCTTGTTCATACAGAACTACAATTTCTCTCAAATGTAAAGGTAGTTAGTTGCTGCTGTCCGTCCATTCATTTGGGCTTTCTTGCATCTGTCTAGCTGAGAACAGGAATATGTTGGGCATTGCATTACAGAAGACATACCAACAAATCATAATCATCATCAGCATCATCAAGAGCAGCAGCAGTAACTACTTTGCATATGCCTTCAGGTCACAGAAAATCTAAAACTCATTCGCTTACTTGTAAATTGTTTTGAAAAATTGAAAAAAAAAACAGAAATAAACAAACCTCTGTTGGAATATGAACTGCTGGCCAGGACACTGAAATTCACAACATACTCCCATCATTGTACCGACTTGAAGTGAAGAAGTAGAAGTAGTTACTGGCATAAAATACAGGAACGGAAACACCCAAAAAAATATAGCATAAAAATTAATGCAAAACATGTTGGGAAAAATGTTTCTTAGAATGCAATATTTATGAACTCAAAACATGGGGTGGTGCACGGAGAAATCTAAAGGAACACATGTACAAATCTGGAATGAAGTGGGTGGGTCCCTAAACATTGGGAAGTGGTTATTTAAGCCTGGGTTTTTGGAAATTGGCATTAGAACGGTACGAAAAGTACAAAAAAGTACTAAATACTACGAAAGGTACTAAAATGTACTACATATGGTGCGATTTCGTACGTATGTGAATGGTTAGACCTAAAAACTTGAAATTTGGAATGGGAATGAAGGTTAAGGAGTAGGGTCGATGTAAGGAGGTAGTTAAGTGTGCACTCATTAATATGAAAAGTACTAAACGGCACTAAATTTGGTACAATTTGAATTTGGAGTAACGGATGGATCTGGAATCCTTAAATTTAATATTAACATTACTGACAGAGTGTAGGATTGGGGTAAGGACGTAATTTTCAAAATTTGTACGTATGTACAGGAACGGTACTAAATGGTACTAAAATTGGTGCAATTTGGATTTGGGTGAACCAAAAAAGTTGGAATCCTGAAATTTGGAACTAAGATTACTATTCATTGTAGGGCTGAGCTATATAGGTGGTTTTGGAAATTCGTACTTATGTATACTAAAGGGTACTAAATTTGGTAAAATTTAAGTTTTGGGTAAACCGATAGAGTTGGAAGCCTGAAATTTGAAAATAAAGTAGAACAAGAGTACAAAAGGCAAGGAGGGTACAAAATGTAGTATTGATCGTAGGGATAGTTCGATTTCTGAGTTTTAGTGTTTGGAAATTGGTGTGTAATGTTGAGACATGCAGGTGGTATTGGAAATATGTACCGTAGATGTATGAAAGGTATTAAATGACACTAAAATTTTAATTGTGGTAAATATTCGTGTGTAATTTTGAGATATGAAGTGGTTTTGGAATTACATACTAAAGGTACTAAATTGTACTAAATTTGGTATTTGGGTTATTAATAGAGTTGGAAGTCTAAAATTAATTTCGCATTTTATGAGCTTCATGGGCATTCAAAATTTTGACCCATTGTGGGGGAGGTTCCAGAAGGAGTGGAAGGATATATTCCATCTTCACACCCTTCCTTGGACTAATAAAAATATAGTGATTTGTGTCATTTAAAAACGATCGGACTATTATATCACACTTCATAAGAGTTATAATTATTTAAAATGTTTGCACCAGAAGTAGTGGACCGATATATTCCATTTTCACAGCAGATCTTGTTAGTAGAAATAATGAAATGTGTGTAATATGAAGAGAATCGGATAATTTTTTCATTATTTAATTGTGGATCAGTCACTTGATGGAGTGGATCCATATTGTCCATTTTCGCACCTGAGCTTGCACTGATGCAAATATCAGGATTTGCAAAGTTGGAACAAAATCGGATTATCTTTTCTCTTTCTATGCAGTAAAACATTTTTTTTTTTCTAAATTTCGAACTTTTGTGGGTAGGTTCCAGAAGGAGTGTATTTGTCCATCACCGAACTCGATCTATATTTGATAATAATATTACGATGTACCAAGTCATCTGTTGGCACCCCCCAATCAGAAGTGCATTAGAAGAAGTGTTTAAGAAGAGTTTAAGTTTTGTATCACAGTGTAATTAATAAAAATTTCAGTATTAATATTAGACTTTAAGACATTACTTACCTTCAATAAGTGTGGTCTGAAAATAGAAAATAAAAAATTAATTAAAGGTGATATTGCAATTCTCAACGTTTTTGCTTTTAACTGTAAACAATTTTAAATATTTGCATTAAAGTGTATTTTTAGTCACATTTGATTTTTATTTTCGAGAGCATTTGCAGCGTTTTTTTTTTGATATTCATACAGATGGTTTATCCTTTGTTTGCAAAAATATACATTAGGGTGGTAGAACAAAATTTTAGTTACTTTATTTTTATAGACTACGAAGTAAATATAAGAAAATCTAGTTATGATGTTTGAAATTGGGGGGAGGAGGTAACGAAGGAGTGGGTCCATTGTCGCGTCTGGCCTATGTTCGTGGTCTTTTTAGTACTCAATATGCATTTTTTTTTTTTGATAACAAAATTTTCAAATCGTATATTAATACAAAGAGCATTAACTTCAGACTTCCACGTTTTTCCCTTTTAGGAAAGAATAATAGGAACATTTTGTTTCTTTTACACCAAAAAGTCATCCGAACCTTTCATTTTAAAGTTGACCGCGGAGGATGTTAGTAAAACCGTTGCAGAATGGACCCACATCCAATTTATCTGTTCAAAACTATTTCAAGGTCTCCAATGTAAACCCAAGAATCCAACAGTGACCTCAATAGCAAATTTCAGAATTTCCGCTCTACACAAGTAATATTTAGTACAACTTTAACACATATTTCCGAAACCATCTTCATATCTCAACACCAGATACAAAGAGAGATACCTCAATATCAAATTTCAGGATTCCAGATCTATAGATTTACTCAATATCAAATATAACACCATTCAGTGCTTTGCGTACAATTGTAGTAATTAATTTAAAACAATTTCCATATACAAACAGAGACCTCCATACCAAATTTGAGGATTCCGGCCCTTATCTCTTCACACAATATAAAATTTAATACCATTTAGTACTTTCCGTACAAATATAGGACGGCAAAAGGGGCATATGTTTCAAATTTCAGGATTTCAGCTCTATTCCTTCACCCAATACCAATTTTAGCAGTATTTACAGGGTTGCCCATATTCGACGGACCTTTGGGCCCATTCCAATCGACGAGGCTTGTCCCCAGGCAACATTCCTTGCGTCAATTGAATTTTGTACGGGATCAAATGCAAATCAATGCGAATAATTCGTTGTAGAGTGGACCGAGCCATGCCCAACTGCTGAGAACGGCGTTTTTGGGATGTTCTTGGGGACCTCTCAACACTGGCTCGTACGGCAGCGATATTCTCGGCCGATCGCCTTGGTCGCCTTTTATATGGCCTCTTCGGATTAGAAAGAGCCTTACCAGTCGAAAATTTTTCGTATAAACACTTAATGGTGTTCTTAGAAGGCGCACTTCTCATATTTTTTAATGTTTTAAAAGCACGTTGAGTTTTCACAATTGACTTCTTCTGTTGAATGTAAATTTCAACTATTTCAGAGCATTCGCGTGGCGTGTATTGGTTCATGCCAGATGGGCAACCCTGTAGTACTTTTCGTAAAATTATAGAACACATTTCCAAAAACACCATTATATCTCGATCCCAGATACTAACACGACCACAATATCAAATTTCGAGATTCCAGCTCTATACCATAACCGAATATCAAATTTCGTATCTCTATCTCTATACCTTCACTCAATACCAAATGTAATACTATTCAGTACTTTTCGTACAATTAATATTACACATTTTGGCAATCACTTCCATACGTCCAGGCTACACATGAACAAAGTCCTCAAAGCCAAATTTCAGATTTCAAGTACTATCTGTTCAACCAAAGTTAAATTATACCTGACGTAGTACATACTATTAGGATTTTTCGTGCACTTGTAGTACACATTTCTAAAATCACCTCTATATTAGGAACCCACTACGGACAGGGGCTTTAATATAAATTTTCAAAATTTAATACTAAACCAAACTGTTCCAAATGTAGTACTATTTAGTACAGTTTCTGCAATTAGTACACTTTTTTAAACCAAATTCATTTATTAAAATTACTTTCCAACATGATTTATCAAACAAAATGCCACTTTAGAAGTTTAGTAACATTTTAGAACATTTCCCAAATTTATAGTTCGAATTGAGAATAACCCGTTGGTGCATCTATCATGTACTCCATCAGTGACTCTCATTCCAAATTCTAGCTCCATTGGTTCATCACTATTCCAGTTTTTACCCAAATAATACATTGTAGTACATATAAGTACAAATTTCCAAAATTACCCACATATCCCAATTTTACACACCGACAGTATCCTTATTTCCAATTTTTAGGATAACAGATCTATTGGTTCACTCAGATCCAAATAGTACAAATAACATCATTTAGTTCACTAAAGTACAACTTTTCTTTACTACCTACATCGTACAGTCCAATAGAAATCTTGTTTTTGAATTTTAGATTTCCCACTCTACCGGTTCATACAAAATTTTTATTGTACCCTTTAGTATAAGTACAAATCTACCAACATTCATCAGTTTTACAATGCAAAAGTAAGCCAATTTCCAAAATTTTAGCTCTATCGGTTCACGCGAATCAAAATTGTACAAAATTTAGTACTTTCCATGCACATAAGTACAAATTTCGAAAACTTCCTCCATATCCCAATCCGATACTCCGCCAGTAATTTTAATTTCAAATTTCATGATTCCAGTCCCATCCCTTCCTCCAAATTCAAATTGTACTTAATTTAGTACCGTTTAGTACATTTCGTATACATGAGCACACACCTTCAAAACTACCTCCTTACATCGATACTAATCCTCAACCTTGATTCTCATTCCAAATTTCAAGTTTTTAGCTCTAACCGTTCTCGTGATACAAAATGGTACCAAATGTAGTACATTTTAGAATTTTTCTTACAATTATGGTGCGAATTTTCAAAAACCCTTTTGTACTCCATCAGTGACCCTCATTCAAATTTTAAGAGTTCTACTGATTCTTTAAATACAAAGGGTATCTACCACATTTAGTTTCTTTTAGTACTTTTCGTACTGTTCTAGTACGAATTTCCAAAAACCTAACCTTATTTGACCCCTTCGGACCAGTAGTGACCCTCACCCAAAAATTTTAAGATTCTAGCTTCAACCGTTTCGTCTGGGCGTTGATGAATCGTTAAGTCAGTCAGTCCATTACTTTACCCTTTATAAATATAGATTTCGATGAACACAGTTCGAACAATTTCGGCTATCTCTTTTTTTTTTTTTTTAAACTATAACGATGTTCTGAGTTTGATCAATATTTAAGTAATTATTATTCCAAATTGTGTTTCGTTTGGGGAAGGTACCTGAAGCAGAAGGTCAATTAGTCCTAAATTCCAAGTTGTGCGAAATTGAAAAATCCTTGGCAAATTATTTTGCATTTTATGAGACCATTATTATTCAAATAGTTGACCCCTCAGATGGGGTAGTATGAGTGCAATGGTTATTCGAAATTGTGGGAGATATCAGAAAGAGTTATCCGTTCAATCTTTTCTAGAATTGGTTTTACGATTACTAGAATTAGATTTACGAAGTTTGAACAAAATCGGATTAAACTTTCTCTATAAATTATAGTTCCCTGATACGTAGAGCTACAGATGGTATATATCATTTGATATGGCCAAAACGTACCTTATGAAAATAACGATTTAGACCCTAGGTTTCTTTGTACAAATCCGTTTCAGAACATTTGGAGTCGATCTAGGGGTGTCCAGCTGTCCTTTCGTCCGTCTGTCTGTTGATGTTGTAGCAGCTATACACAATTTGCATTGATTAATTTCTGATAATCCGGTTCTAACTCCCGGTTTAAAATTTCGCGCAAAAATCTTCTGAAGTGAGTTGGACAGGTTGGGTAGGTGAGAGCCTGTTGGATCTCCCTCTCTAGATATTGTATGCCCTTCCTGAAACGCCTGGGTGGGAGAATATTATCCAGGTCTATCTGTCATGTCCATCAGTCAGATCGAGGCAGATTTCATCAAAAGGGACCTTTGGTTCAAAACCCGTTATTTCGATAAGGCACATTTTGTCAATGGTAGCCATATGGCAGATGATATCAAAATTATCGGACGTTTTCAAAATTTATTGTCGAATCTAATATTCGAGCCACCCTAATATTCCCTTCATACCTTTGCAAACATTTGGCATTTTTATAACTCACCGAATTTCATATTTTAACTATGCATGTGTTTGTATGAAATTTATATAAAATATGTATGTAAGTATGTTTATATGTATGTACCCATATGTGTTGCATGGTGTTTATGTGATGTATTTCAGAGATTTTAATTTGTTTGTACGGACTTTGGTTTTTGCTGTTTTCGTTTATTTTGGTTTTGGCTTCGGTTTTGATACTGGCTATGGCAAATTAAAACTGAAGGCATTTCAGATTCTTGGCATGGCAAAGGGACTGACTGGCCAGCAGAGTATGTTTTGCTGGCCAGCTAAATTTGCTACTACTAGTTTGGACTAGAAAGACTGCTGCATCATCAAACCACATTGGTTTGGATTGATGGGGTTGGGTTTGAGAGCATACAGGACCATGGATAGAGCTTTTGCCTCTGTTACCGGCATTTCGTTTTTAATTATCTTTAGTAAATATTTTGTAGTAGCCTTTTTCTTTCTTCTTTTTTTTGCAGAGCCTTTGAGATGGCATTAAAGATGTCTGCCTGCAATCAAGGAAAAGCAACAACAAAAAGGAGGGGAGAGAGATTAAAAGATTCATTAGGAGGAGATTACAAACAGGAGTTGCTGGTGTTTATGCTGCTCCTATACCTCAAAAAAGAGATTCCCACGGAAAACTGGAGTTGGAAATTAAATTTAAGTTTTAATTTCATTCAAATTCAAATGTTGAAATATTTTGGGGTTGAGACGTCATCCGAACACATGTAATGGATCAAATTTTCAACGAGATGTTTTTATTCTTTATGGCTAGTGGGTGTTTCTCGGTAGATATTCCATTGCTTCCTTTTCTGTCATTGTTTTTGCTGCTGTAGATCATCTGAATAAATTGTGGAGCGGATTTGCGTAGCGGCATTTATTCAAATTCAAAGCAGGTTTCTCACGATCCCTATTCTTGCCAAGGAACGCAGTGGCAAATAATTACAGGCTTACGAATGGATTCATGCTGCTGGATTTCGAGGAACAAAATTGCTGGCTATCGCATTTTGGTACTCATCATCATGATCCCCCTTCAAACATCGGCAGGAGCAGCCGAAGAAGATGAAGTAATATAAGAACGATTGAGGGAAGGACAGGCGTTCAAGAAACAAAATATACGCAGCAAGAATCTCTAATTGCAAAACAGAAGCAGCAACAACAACAACCACATAATTTCTTTATCAAATTCGACGATAAGGGTCGTTCTTCGTCTCCGTAGCTTGTCTTGATCGAACCAAAAACACCGAAAACCTTAGCTGGGGTAAACTAAGACGTTTGAATCTCTCCTATCAAATGCAAGTAATCAGAAACAGCAAACGGGAGAGGTAGCGAACATCACCGACCTCATTATCGTATTCCATGGCGTCCCCTGCCAGCCAAGTACATTGCAATTACTCCTCTACTTGTAAAACTCGGTTATTTTTGCTGGTGGTTGGCTGTTTGGTACCTTCAAGTTTGCACACCACCACCACTCAGTCGCTCAGTCGCTCATTGCTGTTGTTTTTGTTGTTGGATTTGTCTTCGTTTTGTGTTCTTGAAGCAGTAGAAGCAGCAGCAGTACAACAAGCCGGAAAAATCTTCTCAAATTACTCATCATCATCCTCATCTTCATGTTGTGCTACGATTTCCTTGCCCTCCTAAGGGTATCATCGACCATTCCCCTGGCACACCATTTATCGAATTCAAGCCCTCAGCTTGGAATTTAACACATTTCGAGAAGAGGTTTTAGTAGAAAATATTCTTGGTTTTTTTGATGGATAAATGAGATCGCAGAAGTTTTGCATGGCTAAACTAAGTACAGTAACTCTAGAGATTTACAGCGATCATAGGCGGCAAACATCAACAACCTGGCTGCCTACCTTTGCTTTACGGGATGAGGTTTCTAATCAATAACATCAAGGTTTGGATTTTTTTTTTTTTTTTTTTTTTGCAAACTGTCCAAGCAACATATTTTGAGGTTCATAATTACTCTAGGATTTTCCGCTTAAAATTTAAGCCGAATAATTAGAGTAATTATCAATGATAATAAGGAATTAAGACGGAGCATATGGATCATCAAAGAAAAAATTCGCAATATTTTGAAAACAAAGGCATACAAATATTTAAAATTTGACGGGGAATATTAACAAAAAATTCCCTGTCCTCTTTTCAAGGATCAGAAAACATTTTTTTGGAATATTTTTGAGGGACTTTGAAATACATCAAAATTAATTTTTAAGAATATTTTCAAAGGACATTCAGGGGCAAATGCACAGATTTTTTATATATATTTTTTTTCAAGCACTTCTGGATTATTATTTTCAAGGACTAAGAAACTAAACAACCTGGGTTTTGAGAATTTGTGAGGATCAAAAATGTGAAATAATAATATTAGTTTTAAGACCAAGTGGCGGATTTTTACAGAACAACTTTTTAGATTCGATTTTTTAAAATATTTTTTAAAATATTTATTTATTTAGTCGTTGAAGAATTTTCTACCAATATTTTCTCAAGAAAATCTACGGGACTATTTGGGCCATTACTTTTTCAAAATAATTTTCAAGAACTAAGAGAGTGAAAAACCTGTGATATAGTGAGAAATTTGTAGGGATCAAAGGAGTGCATTAAAAAAAATAAAATGTTGTTTTATCCGCCAAGCGGTGGACTTTATAAGAATGTTTTTTAGGATGGAAAGATTTTTTAAGAATAATTTTTAAAGACCTTTTAGAGCCACAAATGCGGGTTTTGCAGAGCCACAAATGCGGGTTTTCTCAAAGATCTTACCTTATATTAATGGTGGATTTTTATGAATGTTTTTTCAAGGACCTTCCAGTGTCCAGCAAAAGTGGATTTTTTAAGAAAAATGTCAAGGGCTTTCTGAATTATATGGTTTTTGAAGTAATGTAAATGTGTCAAGAATTTTCTTCACACACAAATGTAGATTTTAAAAATAAATATTTATCCAGGACCCTGCCCAAGCACAAAGTGAATTTTTTAAGAAGTTATTTTTTGGACCTTCCCCGTTTTCAAACATTGTTTTTTATTTTTGTTTTCTTAATAACCTTCTTCAGCCACAAACATAGATTTAAACAATTAATATTTATCCAGGATCCTGCCCAACCACAATCGTAAATTGTTTAAAAGATTATTTTTAGGGCCTTCCCCATCAAACTTTGTTTTTTTCAACAATTTTTCCTCGATAGCCTTTTGAGAACACTTTTTCAAGTACCAGGAAGTTTAGGAATATTTTTCAAATGGCCAAACGCCGATTTTTGAGAATATTTTTGGCAGAACCTTCCCTAACCTTAAACGTGAATTTTAAAGAATATTTTCTCAAGGCCACTCTGGCACCCCAAGCGTTTTTTTAAGGATAGGACAATTAAGGGTACCTTTAAGTAGCATAACATGAATTTTGAAGAATGTTTTAAGGACCTTCCAAATTTTTATGGATTATTTCTTAAGGGTTAATAAGAGTTATCTTATACAAAATATTTGAAGGACTATGAGAGCTTTTGACGAGAATACTTTAAAAATATCTGTTTTTTTTTTGTTTTTGTAAAACCGGCAAAGTGCTATTAGGATTTTTGTTATCACAGACCTTTTACAAGTATAAACCTGGCTTTTAAAGAATATTGTCCAGAGGTTCTTTCCCAATCTCAAAGGACCATAAATGTTGGTTTTCTAAAAAGATTATCTCGAGGGCTGTCTCTAACCATACCATAGATTTTTAACATTATTTTCTCAAGGATCTATTAATAAGTCAAAGGTATGAATTTTAAATAATATTTTTCCAAGGACCTTCAAGGCACCCAATATGAATTTTGTAAGCACATGTCAAAACCACAAACTTCAAAAATATTTTCTCAAGGACCTTCCCAAGCCACATGCATAGATTTCTCTGAATATTTCCAAGGTTACAGTCGTAAATTCTTTATAAACATTTCAAGCAAACTCGGGATTTTTTTAAATATTTTGTCAAGACCTCAAACTCGAATTATTTAAGGGATTTTTAAGGACTTAACCCAACATTAAGGGTGGATTTTAAGAACATTGTTCAAGGGCTTTCCAGAGTTGCAAAGGTGGATTGTAAATAAAAGTAAAAATCGAGATTTAATTGAATATTTTCAACAACTCAAACATGATTTTTATAAGACAAATTTTTTAGGATCACTTAAACCAATATTTTAAGGACCAAAAGAGTGAACATTTTGGCTTTTAAAGAATATTTCTTCAAGGACCGCCATTACTAGCAGAGTTTAAAAAATACTAGGACCTGCCAGAGTCACAGAGCTGGGTGTTTAACAATACTTCCAAAGATTTTCTAATGTAAATTCATACGTAAATTCTTTATCAACATATTCTCACATTGCATCCCTAAACTATAGCTATTTTAAATATTTATTTCAAGGGCCTTACACATTTACAAACGTAAATTTTAATAAAATATATCCTAAAGGAACAAGTTATAAAATATCAGTCGTTTTTACCCTCAGCCAATATTCTATTAATTAAATATATTTTGGCTTCTGTTATGATTAATAAAATTGTTGACCCACTATGGAGCAGGTTCCGAATGATGGGCCACTATTGTTAAATGCACAAAGACATAATACACTTACCACTATGTGGTGTAGGGTATAAGAATTACCTTTTAGATCTTGTATACTCCTTTAGATATTTGTATATAAAAATTCTCGTACTGACTTTCTGTGAGATTAATTCATTAATTTTCTTCGAAGAGGTTCTCCAGAGGTTTCTTGTCCAATATAAGTATATTTTTCTAATCTTGTATTAGCATACATTTTCATCAAACAACAGTTAAAAATCTTGAAACGATTTAGGGAGGAATTTTAGAAAATCTTCATTTTATATACTTTCCATCCCCCTCTTCGTCCCTGAAAATAAATTACTTTTCGCTCCCTCTCTCTCCCCAATTGCATTCATGAATATTTATCCCACTACATTTTAATATTTACCCAAAAATTTCCCTCCTGCAAATTTCGCTTTAACACATCAATAACTTTCAATGGAAACAGCAGAAGACTCGAAGGCTAGCATTAAATGAATGCGTCTGCCTCAAGCAACTGGACTGCCTCTTGGCCCTCTCGACCAACAACTCTTCGAGATTTCGTCCATCTTCCATTTAAAGTTATTGTTTGAAGTGCGAAATTGCACAAAACTTGAGACTTTCTACGACTCGACGACATCTACTTCGACACGTTGCAATGCGTTGCGATGCGACACCAGACGACAACAAAACTCGACAACTCTTTTTCTTAGCAAAGGCGTTAATGGATGGACAAACTTAATAAAACTGGCCAAATGAATGGCTTGACAAAACTTTATCCTCATTATTGCTGGCGGGACAACTGAGTAGAGAAGAGAAGTGACCGAACTGGTCGAAGAAACTATTACTTGTGTGCCGAACAAAGTCTAATGTAGTTATTCCACAAGAATGTTTCTTATCCTCACCTACCTACCAACATTCGACAACATTAGCATAGCCCCAACTTGGCCAGTTGGCTTAGTTTTCATGTTGACTTCTGTCTAAGTTTTATGCTTTTGTTTAAATTCAGCCATCACCATCGTCAAGTTTACGGCAGTAGCAAATGCAAATAGACATAAAGGGGGGAGGGGAAAATCCAAATTGTGGATAGCCAAAATACTGCAAGGATGGAGGACGTACAACTTGTACACATAGAAGTAAAATTTGCCGCATTGTCCTTCTTTGAGGCTGTTGTAAACTGTCCACTAAAATGACATCTAACTGTCTCAAACAAATGGTGACTGGTGACCACAGAAATGCGAGGATGTGGTTGAGATGCTTCGTGAAAAATTTCGTAACTGGGGGCTCTATTGTTATTTTCAGGATAGAAGAACACAGGTAGAAAGTGACCAGAAGGTCGGCTCATAAAAAGCAAAAATGCAAAAATAAAGTATTTTCTAGAAGATTAAACCTTCCACCCAACCTTCTCTAGGAAGAGCTTCTAGAAGAGCTCAATATCATCTTCGAGAAAAGCTCTAGAATGGCAAAAGCTCTTCTCCCAGATGAGTAGATGTCTTTCTTCCATTTAATTGGAGTGAAATAGAACATTAGGTTTCCTCGCAGAAGAGAAAAGGCTCTTCTCCCAGAAGAGCACCCGAAAGAGCACAAGTTTTCCAAACAGAACAGAAGCCCTTCTCCTAACATAATTTCAAGAGGAACTGAGGCACTTGTCCCAATAGAGCAAAAACTCTTCTCCAAGAAGACCAGAAGTCATTATTCAGTAAGAGTAAAAAGTTATTCTCCAAGAATAGTGTAGAAGAGCAAAAACTTTTCTCCGAAAAGAGAAGAGCAGAAGATTTTCTCACAGAAAAGCTGCAAATCTTTTCCCAGAAGAGCCGAAAATGTTCTCATAGAGGAGCAGAAGCTAATCTCATAGAGGTGTAGAAACTCACCTCCTTAAGGGTAAGAAGCCCTACTCCAAAAATGGCAAGAAACCTCCTTTAAGATAACGCCAGCTTATTTCTTCCTAAGAACAACAGGAGTCCAATGGAGAAGTAGGTCTTCTCCCGAAAGAAAAGAAGCTCTTCTCCCAGAGAAGCACCCAAAAGAGCACAAGGTCTTTTCCAAGTAGAGCAGAAGCCCTTCTCTAAGAATAGATTCTAGAAGAACAGTAGCACTTCTCCCAGAAGAGCTAAGATAAGAGCAGAAGTTCTTCTCCCATAAGAGTAGAAGCTCTTCTTAAAGAAATACTGAAGCCCTTCTTCAATAAGAATGGTGGACGCTTTTCTCCCAGGAGCAGGAGGTACACTCACTGAAGAGCAGAATATTTTCTCAAAAGAAAAAAAGACTGAAGTACAGAGGGTGTTCTCCATAAAGACTAGGATAGAGATCTGTAGACCCTCTTCAAGAAAAGAAGCAGGACTTTTCCTAGAAGACTAGGAAGGACTTCTCAAAGAAGACCAAAAGGTCTTCTCAAAGTATACCAAAAGGTTTTCACACAAAAGACAGAAAGGCCCTCTCATAGTAGCAGAAAAAGTTTTCTCATAGAAGACAGGATGGTCTCCTCTTAGAAGACAGGATGGTCTTCCCTTAGAAGACAGGATGGTCTTCCCTTAGAAGACAGACATAGAATACCAAAAGAGGAGAGGGTCTTCTCTTAAAAGAGAAGAGAGACTGAAATGTCTTCTCATAGAAAACAGGAAGATCTCCTCACGGAAGAACAGAAGATCTCCTCACAGACAATCAAAAGTTCCTCTCATAGAGGTATAGAAACTCGCCCTTTAAAAGATCGGAACCTCTCTAGTTCCAGAAATCCAAAATTTCTCCTTGAAAATCTTTCTCTTAGAAAATCTGATAATTTCTTCTCCTTAAAAACAGAACTGAAGGTCTTTTCTCTTGCAAGAATTAGAAAGAGACCCCTCTATTTAAAGATGAGCAAAAGATGTCCTTATAAGGAGGCAAGAGGCCATCTCAGTGAAAATTCCTATTCCTTCTTCTTCCTTTTCTGAACACTACTTTTATTTTCCACCTCCGCCACGCATGTGTTCCAGTTGAAAGTGCATTTCGTGTCATGTCACTACGTTGTCTTTTTTGCCTGCCTGCCTGCCTGCCAGTAGTTTGCCGTAGTCCCTTTGCCATAGACAAAGTTTTACTTTGCATTCATTTTGCATTTTAAGTTTTGAAAGATTAAATTCTTAAAACAACTGACATTGGTTCCGTTCGTTCGTTCGTTCGTTTGCCTGTTTTTTTCTTTCTCTCTTCTGGCATCTTCACTGCATGTTTTTTTGTCGTTCACTTTTTTACTTTGCCCGGACTTTTATCGCCCTCTGTTAAGTTATGCAGAAGTCATGCTGAATAGAAATAAACAAATATTTGACAAATTAAATCAGCAAACTTTAGTTTCGTTTAGTTTACTTTAAATTGCTCGTAATTACTAGACAGGATGACAGAAATGACATGCGGAGGATGTAATCAAGGCGATGGGTAGGTAAATAGCGTGGGTAAGGTAAATAGGAGAATCAAGAAGATTTGCTGAATAATGGAGAAGAAGACATTAAATATGGATCCAGTAGGTAAGATCTTCATATGCTATGTCTCTTCGACAGACTCCCAAAGAATCTTAAAATTCGCATGAGCTACTCAATTTTATATTCTCCCCCCCCCCCCCCCTCTCTGCAAACTGGGAAATTAATTACTTTTTTCTGCTGATTTTGTCTTTTTTTACTGCCCAAATCTTTGGTGACACATCCACATGAATTTAACGACAGCGATTAGTTCGCTCAGCTTTATTCGTCCACAGCTTCTTTGGCCTTTCATCGTGTTGTAGGTGATGATGATACGTTTTTCGTCTTTTTCTCAATTGCCAGCAATTGAGGATAATTTCAACAAATTGAATTCGTGGCTCTGTGCAAATAAATGCTGATGATGCATTTCCTTTTCAAAAGCGTGTGATACGATTTTATTACACAAGCGACAAAGACGACAACCGAACGCCAACGACTTGGACGGCGATAAGCCAGGCCAGGCCAGTCCGGGCTAGCATAGCGTTGCTCGCCGAGAAGCATTGCCATTGGTCACTCCAACAGCTAGCTTTGAATGACATCGAAAGCAATCAGATTTAGAGCTCCTACTTTTGCCAATAACTATTTCGGATGGATGTACGTGTGTGGGGGTGTATGTCTGTGTGTGAGTATGCCTGCTTGTATCTTCTTTGGTCGGTATCAACTTAATTGGATGACTGACATTTCATTACGTTTGCGATTTCTTTGTCTGTAGATTTCCCATGTTCAGCTTCAAGAGGATAGGGATATATGTGTGTTTGTGTGTGTGGATGTATGTTAAACATTTAAGTTACAAACAAAGGCATAGGAGATTTTTCTTGGAGAGAAAATCGTAAGCTTTCACTACAGTAGTGAGACAATTTCTAATAAAAGACCTGGAGTTCTTATTCGCACGGAAAACCACAAGAAAGATACAAAACGGCCTTCCGGAGGTCTTCTTCCGGAAGTCAAGGAGGTATTCTGCTACAACAAGGCCTCGAGACATTCTTCTATAAGACCATGAGGTTTTCCTCCAGAACATTATGAGATCTCTTCCTAGAAGACCAGAATGGCTTTTTCTTAAAAGACCAGAAGGTCCTCTGGTCAGAAGACAGAAGGTCCTCTCAAGGAAGAATGGAAAACGGAAAGGTCTATTCATGTATATCACAGAAGACATGAATATCCTCCCATATAGGACGAGACGTTCTTCCCACAGAAGACGAGAAGGTCTTTTTATAGAAAACGAGAAGGTCTTCTCATAGAAGACCAGGAGGCCCTCTCATAGAAGACGAGAAGGTCTTCTCATAGAAAACGAGAAGGTCTTCTCATAGAAAACCAGGAGGCCTCCTCATAGAAGCCCAGGAGCCCTTCTTTTAGAAGAGTACGAGTTTTTTTCATAGAAGACCAGGAGGTCTTCTCATAGAAGACCATGAGGCCTTCTAGAAGACCAAAAGGTCTTCTCACAGAAGATGAGAAGGTCTACTCATAGAAGTCCAGGAGGTTTTTTTAAGAAGACTAGGAGGTCCTCTCAGAGAAGACCAAGAGGTCTTCGCATATAAGACCAGGAGGTCTTCGCATAGAAGACCAGGAGGTCTTCGCATAGAAGACCAGGAGGTCGTTGCATAGAAGACCAGGAGGTCGTTGCATAGAAGGCCAGGAGGTCGTTGCGTAGATTACCGGGGTCTTCATAGGAGAACACGAGTTCTTCTCATAGGATATCACTAGAAGGTCTTCTATAGAAGGCCAGGAAATCCTCTTAGAAGACAGGGAGGTCTTCTTCTAGAAGACAGGAAGGTCTTCTTCTAGAAGACTGGAAGGCCTTCTTCTAGAAGACTGGAAAGTCTTCTTCTAGAAGACAGGAAGTCATTCTCTTACAAAACTGAAAGGTCTTCTCTTAGAGGACAGGAAGGTCTTCTCTTAGAAGACAGGACGGTGCTTTTTTAGAAGACCTTCTCTTAGAAGACAGGAAGGCCTTCTCTAAAAAGAAAGAAATTTCGTCTCTTGGAAGACGAAAATGTCTTTCCTTACAAGACAGGAAGGTCTTATTTTAGAAGACGGAAAGGTCTTCTCTTAGAAGACAGCACGGTGTTCTTCTAGAAGACTGAAGGGCCTCCTCTTAGAAGACAGGAAGGCCTTCTCTAAGAAGACTGGAGGGCCTTCTCTTAGATGATAGGAAGGCGTTCTCTTAGAAGACTGAAACTTCTTCTCTTAGAGGAAAGGATGTTCTTCTCTTGGAAGACAAGAAGGTCTTTTCTTGGAAGACAAGAAGGTCTTCTCTTACAAGATAGGAAGGGCTTTGCTTAGAAGACCAGAAAGTCCTCTCCCAGAAGAGTAGAGGGACTTCTTCGAGATGGCTATGAGTTTTTATTTTATTTTTTTTACAAAAAAAGACCAGAAGACCTCCTCTCAAATTTCCTTATCAGATACTGTACAATATTTTCGTTTAGCCCCTCCCCTTTCTGCTCTCATTACATCCTTATCTCATCCGACATGAGTATACTAATCGTACGTAAATTGCGGTTCAGCAATTTAAGAATATTTTTTTTTTTTTTATTATTGTCAACAGCCAGGCATTCATTGATGATTGCCAGTTGTGGCGACAATTCCAATAAAAACCGAACGTAAAAATACTTGCAATTTTGCCATGGAGAGCCAGTACTCCATCAAAACCCCCTCCTCTCTCACACTTTTGCTCGACATGCACAAATCGAAGAAATATTCATCTTTATCTCTATTCGTTACAATCTGGTCTTTGTGTTCTGCTTATCTTTTGTTTGGTTTTAAACGTTCTCCTTCAATAAAGGAATAATACTCGAGCTCAGATGGATGGCGTGGCATGGCATTTTCCAAATCAACGAGAGCTCTACTGGAACCCGTGCTGCCGCTGTTGCTGTGGTCAGCAACTTTCATTGTTATACACCAAATAGGTGTATAGATTACAGAGTGTGTTGTACCCCCAATGCCTTCAGCCTCCCCTGTCCAAAAAAACACAGTCATATGTTTATTGCTTAGACCTCTAATCCCGATAAATGATATTATCTGGTCATGTAGTTGGCTCTTTTGTTGACCCTTTTCTTTATTTATCACTGCGGCCAGTGTCAAATGAAACGAGAAATGAGACATTTTTTTTTTGGTTGACTTCTTTGTTATTTCGCTCGGCTGCTTTAATTTCCAGCTGACTGCAGTATGAATAAAATCTCGTATAATGGGGGGAGCCACGTTCGTGTCAAGATTTGTGGACCGGTAAAGGAAATTTATCAGCGTAATTATGCTAAATATTTATGATTTTTATTTGGAAATTATGCCTATACTTTTTTTGGGATAAATATTAATGAGCCAGGCGGGCTATTGTATTGGCAGATAGAGATGTTATGGATATTGTCCCGTATTTTCGTTGAATATTTAGTTTAATTTATTAAATAAATATAATTTTTGAAAGGAGGCTATTTATAAACTATTAGCAATATTCTTAATTATATTATTGGCACTCCAGGGTGTCACTCGGTGGTTTCGAAGCGAAATTTTGCAAATCATTAGGCGATGAAAGATAAAAATAGCTTATTTTCGTCGAAGGTCAGATTTTTAAATAAGTTTTAAATAAGCAGAATAACTTTCACATAAAGCTGAGATATTTTAATTTAATTTTGAAAAAAGTCGGAATGATATAGAATGAAATGGAATAGTAAAGAATGGCATATTTCTTCCAAGATTAGAAGTTATGTTTGGTGTTTAAGAACACCAACAGATGAGCTGTTAAGCAAGATTTAACTTGGATTTTTTTCAAGGTTAGAAGTTGTTTTCTGTAGGAAACAATTATATGACCCGTTTATCAATCTATTTTTCTATCACAAATGGATTCCTTTCTATAATGGTAAGGGCCCTGAAGTTCTTTTCAAATGACGATTGAAAAGTTTTTTATATAGAGTACCACAAAAGGGAAGGAGTTTAGGTAGAAGAAATACAGGGTGAGATGAAAAAACCTGGAACCAATTTAAGTCTGCTGTCATTTCTAAGCCACTCGTCCGACAGCTGTTAAAATTATTTCAGTGACAGCTCATTATATTGTTTACAAGCGTACAAAAGCATTTTGGTTAAAATTTTCCAGAAAAAAGTTATTCGTGATGGAATTCAAGCGTGATAATGTGATTTCTTTATATTTAGCTGGAAAACCACAAGTGGCTATCGTAAGAGCACTCCAGCATTTAAATTTGAATAAATCTTTTGTGTCTCGTAACATCGCTCGTTACCGTGATACTGATAGCTGGTGGCGTAGCCCGACGTCAAGGAAGTGGACGGAAGAAAACAGCAACATCAGCAGAAATGGTTGGAAAAGTAAAGAAGCGACTTTCTCGAAAACCGCGTCGCAGTGGCCGAAAAATGGCTCTTGAGCTGAACGTATCGCAACATTCCTTTCGGCAAATATTGAAAAATGAGCCCGGGATAAAGCCATTGTAATTCCAAAAAGTGCCGCAACAGAAAGAAAATACTCAAAAGAGCTAAAGAGTTGCTTCGCTTGGCCGAAAGTGGTGAACTGCCGAATTTGGTTTTCTCCGTCTCCAATGAGAAAACATTCGTTGTCCAGCAGCTTGTAAAGAAACAAAATGATCGTGTTTACTTGCCAAAGAGGTCAGCTGAAAATGTGCACCCTCGGTTGGTCACCAGAACTCAAGCGCCATAACAGCTGATGGTCTCTCTCCTCTCGTATTAATCAACCGTGGCATCAGAATAAATGCCGAATATTATCGCGAAAATATTCTGGAGGGTGTATTAAAGCCTTGGGCATGCATATATTTTGGCTGCAGACCTTGGACATTTCAACAGGACTCAGCACCATCGAACTCAGCACGCGCCACCCAAGAATGGTTACAAAATGAGGTTCCTCCCTTCATTTCCAGCCACCACACAATGCCCACCAAAATCTCCGGATACCAATCCGTTGGACTATTGTGCCTGGAGTATTTTGGAAAGCAAGGTTGGCACTAAAAAATACCAAAGTATCGATCACCTCAAGCAAGCGCATCGCCGGGAATGGGCCAAAATATCGCAGAACAACATTCGGGCAGCGTGTGACGGCTTCAATGGCCGTTTGAAGGCCACAATTGGTGCCAAAGGTGTCCAATTCGAACAAATCTAAACTTATTCTAAAATTGGATGCTATTTCTAACAATTTTTGCCTCTTTTTAAAAAATTTAAAAATTATGGCGTTTTACTTTGTTGCAGTTTTTTATATCACCCTCTCTAGCCATATGGCTGATGGTATAATGAGGGTAAAATAATCCATTACCTCCGAGACCAATGGAAACCATCCATTTTCCACAAAGTCGAATATTTCAAAGCTCAGTCTCTTATCCAAATCCACACTGTAATCCGACTTTAATCTAGTTGAAATCAAGCCTCCCAAATACATCCGAGCCAACGGCTATTCGAAATATCCAAACCAAAAACTAATCACTCGATTACCTCCTAATCGACAACAACTTATATACTTCTGAGGTGAGGATGTTCCTCCCTCCTGTGCAATTCAAACGAAAGGTAAAACGGATACTTTAGAGTTGAGAACAACGCCCCAAACTATCCGAATAAATTATATCGTATCGAAGGCAAATCTACCTACTATTGGGAGGCGACTGAGATGTGAATACTTGCTCGATTAGGGCGAGCCAATGATTACTTCCGAGCTGAGAGCAATTCGAAGAATACCTTAGAATCGGATTTATGCAAGTCAAATCTATTGTCTGAATCCACGGATATCTAAGCTTATTGTTATCCAAGACGAAAGTAAATCACCCGTTTATCTCCGTCAACATTTTGAATAATTATAAATCTTCGGATATAACCGGCTCTTTTGCCTTGGGATCGGAAGTATTTCGATTTCTATTAGCTCGGAAGTTTTCAGGTTGCAATCGGTTCAGTGGGTTCGGTTAGTGGGAGCGAGTAAGGCACCTAGAACTGTCTCTGATCTTAGAGCTGTATACGATCAAGAAGCTTGCTAAACTAGTGGATCGTACTAAGCACAGTATGCTTGAAAGGAGCATTATTAGGCGCTAAAGGCCCGAAGTAAGCCTTGAATGCCAACTCGATATCTATTTAATAATCATTACCATATATTCGTTACACCAGGGATGTACGCAGGACCTTAACACTCGATATGTTTTACATTGGAAAACATTTTTTTTCTTGTCGGTAAAAAGACCCGAAATGTATTTCAGTGGACATCCCGGCTTAGTTATATTTTAATCCTTCGAGTAATGTTAGAAATAATGATATTGTCATCACTCATCATTAACTTAAGATTCAGGAAGTTAACCCTGCTAGCAGCTAAGCTTACCTCATTTCAAGACAGAACCACTCGGTATAATGTTCAGATGGATGCAGTAGCAAGTCCGTAATTTCTTCTCTAAAAACTTCATTACGTTATATGTACTGAAGACCAGGAGGGGTTAGGGAACAAGAGGGCGTTTTATATGAAAGACTAATAGGTCTTCCATTGGAAAGACAAAGAAGTTCGGATAATTTATGTTTCATAAGACCCGCATTTGGAACGTTAAGTGACTGCAGACGTTTCAATTTGGCTTTTAAGAAAATGTTTCTTTCCTCTTTTGAACAGCCATTTTGTGTCTCCCATGGTAAAGCCCATTCGATAAAATTTCTGCATTCGAACAACCAATCATATTAGGAATGTTGCAAACACCCAGTCGTCGAATATCCATCATTTAAAAAAAAAATACTTCGCCATGGCGTGTATCTTATCTACCCTGCAGCGACACTTAAGACCCAACTTAACCAAGCAACGTAACCAAGGCGATTGGAAGGCATTAACTTCAGCGAGACACAAAACTAACCGTTCAACGTTGAAAACAACAAAGACAAATATATTTTTCGCTGACATAAACAACAACAACACTAAAGCAAAAAGCAACAACGATGGCAACACTTAATGCAAAAATTTTCAAGAACTTGAAAAACTTTAATGGTTGAATGAACAACTCTTTTCCGCAAATCAGACAAATGGCATGGAACATGGCTGGCTGTTGGCAGTCAGGCAGTGTTGCAAAGCAAAAAAGAAATTAAAACTTGTTAGAAGTCGACTTTAAAACACAAACAACAAATCTACACTCCCATATACTTCTTGGCCCGTCGATGAAGTAGAAATCTTGCTAAGCTGCAGAGGTTTAAAACAGGCTTGACTTGACTGCCATGTTCAAAGCGCAGGCTTTGTGCAAAAATAAATTTTTGTTGTTGTTGTTATGACATGCAACACGTCGCCGTTCGTTGTCGTTGTCATGTGCATATGTTACGCCAAAGCTTAACTCTATAATGGCGACATTGTCGTTGCCAAATGCTTTTGCATCGTCGTCATCATATATTCTTTTTACTGTAGTTTGTGTGACCTTCCTTTATTGCAGGCATGGACACTCCTTAATAATTCTTAAAATCTCTTAAATGCAATAAAAATATTTGCTCCTTTTAATGGCTGACTGGCAGACATTTGGCATTGTAAGGTAATATTCAGTAGAAAATAAATGGGTCACATATCTTAATTAGAAATGAATTAAATTATCTGGTCCCAAACTACGATGCTCTCAAAGCATCCCTTGCTCTAAAACTACATTAAAAAATTCTTTAAATTCCAAGATCATGTCTCCGATTGTCTTAAGAGAATCAGCTCTAATATTCCAGTTAAGAATATTCCTGATAAATAAATAGGTAAATGACTCAGGAAGACCTTCAAACGAATTTGAATTTAATCAAAATTCACATTGGTGGATCTGTCTCTAACGGATCTGGTAAAAGTTATAGTTCCATATTCATTTTACGATTCTGGATGAGAGACATATATTTAGATATAGCATGTTGTAAAGAACCCCTGAGGTTGTTTCACAATTTATGACAGATTAAAGTATTGAAAATGTTGTCCCTTTGTGGGTGAGGTACCAGAAGGGGTTCGAAGATATATATAGCATCTCCTCGACAGATCTTATGTTACCAAAAATGTTTGTATGTGTGAAATTTGAAGAGAGTTCGCTTTCCTTGAGCGTTATGTTCTTCAAAATTCTATGTGGGGTAGGTATCAAAAGAAATGGTACGATTTCTACCATCTTTAAAACAGATCTTGTGTTGTTGGAAATATTTTTATGAACTTCATGGATATTCAAAATTTTGAGCGTTTGTGGGGGAGGTACCAGAGGAGTGGACCGATATTCCGTCCTACCACCAGATCTTGGGTTCATAAAAAAGTAGGATGTGTGAAATTTGAAAACAATCGAACTCTTACATTACATGTTATAAGAGTTGTAATTATTCAAAATGTTGACCATTTTTGGGGGAGGTACTTGTTGGAGTGGACCGATATTGTCCATTTTCACACCTGGCCTAGCACTGACGCAAATATTAGGATTTACAAAGTTGGAGCAAAATCGGATTTTCCTTTCTCTTCCTGTGCAAAAAAAAATATTTTTTTTAAAATTTCGACCTTTTGTGGGGGAGGTACCAGAAGGAGTTGACCGATATTGCCCATCTCCGAACTCGATCTAAGTTTGACATAAATATTACGATGTACCCAGTTTGGACCAAATCGGATACTCCCTTCGAGAGTTATCGTGCGCACCAGCCAGAAAGAAAGACGGACATCGGTAGATCGATTTCAAATGGCCTGAAAAGGATTTGGTCCAAAGTTACCTAGGGTCTAAAACCGTTATTTCGACTAGGCACGTTTTGATCGTATCAAATGGTATATACCCTCTGTAGCCATACGGCTGAGGGTATAAAAAATCTTCTTTCGTAGCTTTCACCAGTAAGGAAAAGTCAAAAGTCGATCGGAGCCAACAATATGATACCCTACCCGTAACTTAAAAGTTTATATTGAGAATTCATGTAAAGTAGATCATGCCAAATATAACATCGCTGCATAGTCCATATTTATTGGAGCAATAGATATATCGGACAGAGTTTCACCAAATGGTAAATTTGAGTTGAATATGAAAAACTCTATTCAAATTGGGGTGATATTACATTTATGGTAAGCAATAACCGTAAAATCGGATGAATGCATATCGAAAGGCATTTTCGAGCAGTTTCTGATGCCCGGTATCAAAGATCATTGTTGTGGAGTCCATATTACGCATGTGAGGGACTTTAACACCAAATCGGACGAAACATATATATGGGAGCTATGACTATATCTTAACCGATTTTCACCAAAATTTAAAGTACTAGCTTTTAGGCGAATTCCTTCGGAAATGCCAAAACCCAGTCGTCATCTCATCAAGAAAAATGTTGGCTAATTATCAACTATCGTTTCGAGAGCATTGGATTTATTCTAAAAGACGGGATTCTGCTCCTAGATCAATTTAGCATTTCTGCTTCCTTCACATCTGAAGAAAGCATCCGTTACTCAAATGTTACTCGATATGGGATTTTTATAGTTTTTCCGTTCTCTTAATTCCTTTCCTGATGGCTGATGACCTCCTTACTTTTAGCAGGTATGGCATTGCGAAGCCTGTTCCAAATGAATGGCTTTCAATAGACCCGCTCTGATTATCTAGGGGATTATCAATGATCGTAATCAGAAGATCATCTGAAACAACCCGAATCGCAGGTTAATTGCCTTCAGGAACCTATCGTCGCATTTTCCAATACCGCTTGACCGAGATTCAACGCTTGATGTATTAATTAATGTCTAAAGCAAAGTTCGGCCACGTTTGAGTTGCCAGTTGATGACCATTGAGGCATTCCTTTTCTATTGCCAGCCTCCACTCGTTTAGTAAAGTAACACTTGCTCAGTGACTCTGGCTTCACAGGAACCTCACTGAACATTCAAAGAGTCAGAATCATTTGTATCCCTTTGCTTTCCTTCACTGTTGTCTGTTCGTGTTCTGGGCCTCACCTCCTATATGGATTTTGAGCAGTCGTTCCAGCAGATATGGGCTAATACCGAAGGTTTTCGATACCTTCTCTCTTTCCCTTCTTTATATCCAGAAACCTCCCTCGTCATAAATAAATTGCTTGATGGCTTATGTCAAACTTTTGACCATCAGAGCAGTTCCATGCTACTTGACCCAAGGTAATAGTAGAGGTAGCAAACAATAGATGCCATTTTTAAAAGGAAATATCGATTGATATTTTTTATCGATATTATCGGACCAAGCACCTTATATCGAAGGATATCCCAGATAATGACTAGATTTCTTATTGGGTAGTTTGTGCCCAATTATTATATTTTGGTGCCTTAGAGACGCCAAAGGCCTCCTATACCGTTCTTTTTATAATCCATTAATCTTTTTGAAAGGTCAATAATGAAACGATCTAATAGAGTGCATATCGATCGTACGCCAACTCTAGGTGTGCGCTTATCAGGGCATTTCTCTTTTTAGGTGGGTAGCATGGAATTACATCGGGATGCGTTTTACAATTAGATAATAAGATATCCTCGATTGATATTGAATGAACGCCATTTCAATATCACCAACTGTCTCTTTGGAACGTTACCCAGAACCAAGAGATCGAATAAAAATTTCCTAGTGTCTTTATATTCAGGGGCTACAGTTCAAAACTTCAGTAAAAAGACGTCATCCCCACCCATAGCTACTGTCATACCTGTCTATAGCTGTCAAACTAGACTATCCCACGTAGCCATGGTATATTTTAAGATATTCTTCCGCCATTTGGCTTGAAAATCCCCGATTTTGTAGGTTGGGACACCTAAAAATGGTTTTGAAAGTCATATCGGTTACGTCTCTTTTTATCCAAAAATATCTAAAATATTCTCCGGATTTCCAAAGTCACGATATACCTAAAGTCCAGCCTGAGTCAAACCATGACATTACTACTACTAAACTACTACCATGTTATAAACATGATAAATATCCCTATATTCATTGAGGTGTACATCAGGGAGAACTTTTCAGATACATTCGTTATTTCACAGCAAACACTGAGAACACAGATGGACAGGGCGTTGGACAACCACCTAGAGGTTCTCAAACTAGACTTACTGACTATCCAACGTATTCATGTTATATTTTTCGATATTCTTCTCCCCTTTGGCTTGAAAACCCCCGATTTTATAGGTTGGGCCACCCAAAAATGGTTTTGAAAGTCATATCGGTTGCGTCGGTGTCCCAACAGCAAATCTCTTTTTATCCAAAAATATCTAAAATATTCTCCGGATTTCCATGGATTCCAAGGAATTTTAGCTGGAATATTTTCAAAAAATGTAAAAAAAGGGGGAAATTTCCCACCCTCTTTTTTTGGTTACCTCCCGATGTACACTTTCAAAACGCTTATACATGTGGCTCATGTTTTATACGCTCCACAATACTATATATATACCCTCCACTTATGATAGACCCTACAAAGATAGACCAGTTGGATCAGCTTATAATTCGAAGTCGATTTTGCGATGTCCGTCTGTCTATCTATCCGTCTGTCTGTTGTAATATTTCGAACGAATTGATCTAGAGGGCTAAAATTTCGCACATGTGTGTATCTTGTCAGTAGGCAGATAACCTTTGTAAATGGGTCATGTCGGTTCACGTTTTCGTATAGCCCCATAAAACGGTGCCTCCCGATATTCGGTATTTTTATGATTTCGCCGACATTATTCATCCGGTTCTTTTTCTTTCGTATTTGTAGATCTTCGTATAGCCCCCGTATAACGGACTTCGTTGAAGCGATATTTTTCGGATTTTTTTGAAAATTTTCAAGTTCCTTCCAAATGGTGGAGAGTATTAAAAGGTCAGCCCGGACGAACTTAACTGCTTTTTTACTTGTTATCTCTATTTCATAGCCTACTAGACTTTCCTTTTGATTATTTTTTTTATGGCGCACAGTGTTATCACGATGTCAATATACTTTAAGTACAGAATAATCATTCATATCTTGGTTGTCTATTTGATTTAATTTTCTACAACGCCATTTTGTAATGAATGCTAATGGCAGCGGCAATAGTTCCTGCCTAGTGCTCGAAGCTCTAATGCAGACGGTGAATTTCAGGCAAATTTGAAAATGTGCCAAGCCGAGGAGATAGGAATATTTGTGATGCACGAATATGTATACCAAGCCACGAACCAGTCAGTCACATGGGTTGTCTGTCTGTCTCACTAGCAACCAGAACTCATACTTCGCATGTTCATTTCTCTGGTAGCAGTTTGAGTTTTTAAAATTTGAGAAATCAGAACTGGGAATGAGGAATTGAGCAGGCAGTCAGGCAGTAAAGCATACAAGGGCATGGTAAATGTTTGTGTGGCTTCTTCAACCCAGGCGAGCATACATCCAAACAGTCAGCCATCCAGCCAACCATCCGACGACTACTCACTGACAGACATTTTTCATATGAAAAATTCTCCGACTTGAATGCGATGCTCTGAAGTACGTAGTACTCATGACTTAAAATGACAATCGCCATATTTAAAGCGGATATACTCAATTAGAGTGGATGAACGTACGCACACACACACACACAGACACACACTGCGTTACAAACATACATACAAATAAATAAATGATATTCATACAAATGCACTAGTTTCAGACTCACGCCTACACAAGAAAATCCTCCCCTGGCCCCCATTTCCAATGGCATGCCCAAAAGACCAAGAAAAGATGTACGCCACGGCGGAGAAGAAGATTTCGACGACGACGACAACGACATTTGCAGCGGTAATTTATATCTGTTTAACAGCGTAGTTTTCTATTGTATTAGCATTGAACAACGACCGACGACGACAACGGCAACGATGAAATCTGACTATTTGTCATAGTTATTTAGCGGGTAAGAAGTGGGAGGAGAGAATGAAATAAGCCGAAGATTATAGGGAGCTCCATGAAACTGATTATTATTTTATACACATTTTTCTTTGGCTTTCCTTTTAAAAATTGAAATTCTGCCCCCCAAAGCTGTTACACCCTAATATCTGTGTGTCTGTATGTGCCCCTTGGTATGTAAATATGTCTCCATATTTAAATCAGGGTATTACGAGTAATAGTTTATTGCAGTTAATTCAATTTAAATTTCTTAAGTATAGTGACTTTTATTCCGTTGAATTATGCACATTCAACAAATTAGATAAGTACTTGGAGGGGGGAGGGTGATGGGCCGTCTTGTGTCTCCATCTCGGCAAAAATAGTTGGTATTTATTGCCATGATAGGTTTGGAGGGGATACATACAAAAAATAGTTATTTCGTCACGAAAAAAATTAATTGGTTTACTATTTTTAATTGAATTAATAAATCGAGGTGAATTTTCAGGAATATTTTACTTTTAATTGAAGCTAGTACTCCAACAACGTTTAGGGTGTGTAACGAAATCAGAAATGATAGAAGTCGAGTGAAGTCGTCTATATGAAAAGTTACTATCTTGAAGTTAGTGGGGTCCCCATTGCCCCACCCTGAAATAAATGACTGACCGACTAAGAATCAACGCCCCGATGAAACGGCTGAAGCTAGAATCTTGAAAATTTCCATGAGGGTGAGTCTTAGTACGTAGGCGAATGATAAGGCTGGGTTTTTGGAAATTCGTACTAAAACGGTACGACAAGTACTAAAATGTACTAAAATTTGAAAATTGAATAATTGAATGTACTAAAAATTAATTTGGACAAACGGAATGAGTTAGAATTCTGAAATTTAGAATTGTGAGACACTGATAAGTGCAGAAGAAATGTGCCAAATGTTTTTTGGAAATTCGAACTTTAAGGGTACAAAAGGCTCTAAAATATTACCATTTGTTATTATGCGAACGGATAGAGCTAAAATCTGGATTTTTGGTATGAGGATTAAGGTTTGTAAGTTTGATATATGAAAATGGTTTTGGAAATGTGTACTAAGTGTGCAAACTGTACTAAATGGTACTACATTTGGGACACTTTGAGTTATGGTGAACGGATGAAGCTGGATTTTCGAAATACTGTATTGAAGTCCCCGTTGGTGGTTTTTAAAATGTGTACTACAAGTGCGAGAAATAGTACCACATTTGGTATTGAATGAATAGCTAGACGAATAGATGCTTGAAATCTGAAATTTGGTAATAGGCTTCATGTGTAGCCTGGACATGAGGAGGTGGTCTCGGAAATGTATATCATAACTGTACGAAAGGTAACGAATGGTACTATATTTCATATTAAGTGAAGTAAAAGTGCTGAAACCCTGATATTAAGGTCACGGTTCGTACCCAAGGTTGAAAATGCCTCTGCGGTTGTTTTGAAAATGCGTCTATAATAGCAAACTGGTTATGATGTTGCTATGTACTCTAGAATAGGGTGGAAGGGGGAGGAAAAGCAGGAAGAAATACAACAACGATATAACAAAAACTAAGAGAGTGCTCGGCAAGAGGAGAATTTGCTCGATTTTGATCGAATTTTGTTTCCACTCAAAAACGAGGAAACCATGTTTGTCCGACTGTTTTTTTGCTTCCCCCTCAAAATCGAGTGAGGTTCAACCTTTGTACAAACCCGAGAGAGTTTTTCGGAGGCATGATTCTTATATTCACTCATAGATAACTATGTATATACAGCTTTATGGCAGTACATTTGGAGAGGATATAACCAAGTCCCATCTGTCTGTCTACATGGTTCAAAGTTGATCACGGCAACTCTCAATTGATTGATTTGGTCCAAACCTGGTCAGTCCGTCGTATACTTTACCAAATTTGGATAAAGTTCGGTTCAGTCCGCCCCAAATTTTGCAAAAAAAAACAAAAATCGCATTAAATAAAATGGACATCAGGGTCCGTACCTTCTTGTTCCTCCCCTACAAAAGATCGAAACTTGTCATAATAACAAAAGGTCGAAACTTGTCATAAAAACACTCGTATGTCAAATTGTCCGATTTTTCAATCCACAGCCATATGGCTAAAGAAGTTAGGTATCTTTGCCTCATCAAAATAATGGGCCATAGGCTTTCTCGCATCCAGCTTGGAAGTATTCGGCGTTCTGTTAATTTGGAGGTATTAAACTTCTTGGACCAAATCCGATAAATATCGAATGGAGTTCCCGATTTTGTCCAAACTGAGACCTGATACCTCCCCGAAAAAGGTCGAAATTTAACAAAAACAAAATATTTTACTGCATGGAAAGAGAAAGGGTAATTCGATTTTGCTCCAACTTTTCAAATCCTAATATTTGCAACAGGTGAAATGTGATGACGAGTCTGATTGTTTTCAAATTATTTTGTGTAAAAATGGAATATATCGGTCCATTAATCCTGGTACCTTCCCCATTAAGGTTCAAAGTTTTAATAACCAAGACGATCATAAAATCCGAAATAAACATCCGGTTATCTTCATATTTCACAAATCCCATTATTTCTACTAGCACAAGATCTGCAGCAGTGATGATATATATCGGTCCATTCATTCTTATATATCCTCCACCAGGTCAGAATGTGGAATATTCCTGAAGCTTGTAGCGCATCAGAAATAAGCATCCCCTTCTCTTCATATTTCACACATCTCATTATTTCTACTAACACAAGATTTGCTTTAAAGATGGGATATATAGGTCCACTCCTTTTGGTACCTCCCCCACAAAGAGTAAAAATTTTGAATATCCATGAAGCTGATAAAACGCCAATAAACATCCGATTCCATTTAGACTTGGTACGTCTCAATATTTCCATCAACACAAGATCTGATAAAAAATGGTAGACATCGGACCATCATTTCTGGTACCTCCTCCACAAAAGTACAAAACGCCCAGAGAAAGCGAAATTAACATTCAACTCTCTTCAAATTTCACACATACAAACGCTTCTGCTAACACAAGATCTGTTGTGAAGATGATCATATATATCTGCCAAACCCTTCTGGTACCTCATCCACAAAGGGTTACAATTTTCAATATTTCTACCTGTCATTTTTTGCGAAGCAAGTCAGCTATTCTTTAAAACTTGCTTTATCTATATATTTCCCTCAACCAGAAACCTGATATGAATATAGAATTTAACGGAATTTATGATTTTGCATTAGATATAAATGTTCAATATTCCTGCCATTTTGCCCATGCCAATATTTTTATCTGTATTAGATGAAGTAGAAAATGGAATACACATTTTAACATTTTTTTAAAGAATGAGTCCAAATCTGGCGTGCCGCAATATTTATTTGAAATTTAATTATCATACAATATTGGCTCATTCCTTCGAAACCTACTCCATACAGGGTCAACAATAACAGAAGTGAAAATATATTTAAATAATCGAACATCTGTTGTCAATAAAATTTTAAAGACCTTATACATCAACGAGAAATGTTGTTCACAATTTGGCAATCTCTGCTCTCTGGCAGGGAGTGGATGACATCCTGGTCATTCCTCAACATGTTTTCCGGAGAAAAAATGAAAAACTATGAAAAAGTATCATTACCAACTGTAGGCACATTCTCACCAAACAACTACCAATGTCTGAAGTATCTATCATACACGACTTCTAACAAAAAAAGGGCGAAGACGAAGAAGAGCAAAAAATACAAATTTGACCTACATTTCAGTGGTTTCTGTAACTTTTTTTTTGCATAGGAATCGTTTTGTGCTGTTGTGAATAGAAAAAACACAAAAAATGATGAATATGGAAATTTTACAGTGGCAAAACCCCTGGCACGCCCCCCATAACAGAAGAAATAACGAAACAGTGTTAGAAGAAAGGGGGTGGGGGAAGAGGTGGGGTGCAGGGTAATGTTGGGGCAGGATTTGGAATTGAAAACCAACAAGAAAGAAAAAAAGAAACACGTACTCTATATTTTGCATTAATATAACATTGCCACATTGGGACTGGCTGGTGGCTGGCTGCCTGCCTGGATGGATGGCTGAGTTGGCCAGCCATAAAACTACAACAATACAATATGCTACAACAATAACAATGCCAATACCATCCTACAAAAGACATGAAATGAAATAAAATCTCTTTTCATTCGGCATGCCATGGCATGGCATGGTCGGTACGTCGTCGTCATTTTTGTTGTACTACCCAGCGACGACTATGTGTACAACTATGACTGACTATTATTAAGTGAAAAGTTGAATAACAGCAACAACAACAACAACAGAAAAATGAAAAGGAAAAATAGTGTCATTGAACTTTCAATTTTCAATTCCTCGCCGGCTTTGTTTTTCAGCTTCACTCGGTCGATACTGTTCTGCTCTGCTCCGCTCCAAAACTGCTTTGCATTTACCAAAAGCAATGATGGCTGCTTTTCAAAAAAATAAAAATAAAACAAAATAGCTTTACAACAAAGCCAACAACAACGAGAACAAAAATGGCAAATAACAACATTAACACAATGGCAACAAAACTTAGCTGCCAGACATCGGCAATGAATTGCTGTCGTTGTCGCTACTGCGGCTGCACTGCTCACGGCTTTTGTGAATAGTTTGCGTTGGTGTTTTGTCAGAGGGTGCCAACAATGTTGTTTTGAGGGGAGGCGCAAAAGGAGCTGCTGCCGCTGCTGAATGGCTCATTTCAACAGGAATTTCTTAGATTTTCAATAGAAAACATTTTTTTTTTTTCATTTTCAAAAAATAAAAAAGGCTCGATCGTGACCTATTCCATGTGGATGAATGATTTGATAAAAGTTTTTTTCCTGCTTTTGTTGTTGCAATGAATAATGATGGCTGTTGGTGTTGCCTTGTCTCATCCATGTTCCTATAGAACAAAAGCTCGAACAATAATAAAATTAACCTTGATCCATTATCAACAATGAATTGCAAAAAAAAGGAGAGAGAACGAAAAAAAAATGGCAAGAAATTCTGAATATGGAATTTTAAATAGAATCATTATTTATAATTTAAGGAAGATGATTCGCTTGAAGTCTCTTCACATTTTTGAGGAAATATCTCTGTTGGGGAAGCCATCATCATCATCAGGACGTGATACCTCAATGTTTGACGGCTGGTCATGATTTAAATCAGAAATTTAGAATTTATTTAGTCTGAGATGAAATCAATGTAGAATTAATTTAGTATTCGGGAAGGAGGGACGGCTACTTTTGAAAATCGGAAGATTTTTCCGAAATTTTTTTATCGTTGGTTATTCGAAATTGTTACCATATGTGGGAGGTGCCAAAAGAAAACTAACAAAGAAGCAGCTAGCTTCGACCGGGCCGAACTCTTTATACCATCCACTATTTGAAAGGAACTTGAAAATCGGAAAACTACCACTTAAATGAAAACCGTTATGTGGGGACTATACGAAGACGTGGACTTGCATACGAAATTGTTAGTTTTAGCCTGTACGAACCTTAAATATGAAAATTGAAATAATTCCGGTAAATAATGTCGCAAAATGCATCTAAATGCCGAATATCGAGAAGTGCCGTTATATGGGGGCTATACGAAAACGTGGACCGACATTGCCAATTTACGAACTTAACCTGCCTACTCTGCATGTATGCATATGCAATTTGTTCGAAAAATATCATGATTACAACAGACAGACGGACGGACATCGTTAGATCGTCTTAGAATTTTACGCTGATCCAGAATAGATTTAGTTTGTAGGGTCAATTTTGAATATTTCGAGGAGTTACAAACCGAATGACAAAGCTAATATACCCTCTGTAAAATGGTGGAGGGTATAAAAAAGTCGATAATGTCCAATCTTTGTAGGGTCTATTATGAATATTTCGAGGAGTTAAAAACCGAATGACAAAGCTAATATACCCTCCATAAAATGGAGGCACTGATACAAATATAAGTATTTGCAAAACTAAAATCAGATCGACTCCAAATGTCCTAAGACGGATTTGCTTCAAAGAAACCTAGGGTCTAAAACCTTTATTTCGATGAGAGACGTTTTGCCCGTATAAAATGATATCCAACCTCTGCACTAAGTTTAATGATAATCGGACACTAATTTGATATTGTACCAGTGCTATTATTCCGTAGAGAAGAAACAAAAGTGGCGGCCATTGGTGTCCATTTTCGCAACTGTTCAGGTTTGTCCTCCCTTTCTTTAATATGCCTTTTTTATACCCTCAGCCACATGGCTAGAGAGGGTATATATCATTTGATACGACCAAAACGTGCCTCATCGAAACAACAGTGTTATACTATAGGTCTATTTGGACCAAATCGGTTTCAGGACATTTGGAGGCGATCTAGCAATGTCCGTCCATCCGTCTGTCTGTCTGGCTGGTGCACACTATAACTCTCGAGGGGAGTACCCGATTTGGTCCAAACTTGGTACATCGTAATATTATTATCAAAGTTAGACCGAGTTCGGAGATGTGCAATATCGGTCCATTCCTTCTGGTACCTCCCCCACAAAATGTCAAAATTTTGGCAAACATTTATTTACCTCACAGAACAAGAAATGATCATTCGATTTTCTTTAAACTTTGCAAATCCTAGTATTAGTATCTGTGCTAGGTTAGATGTGAAAATTGATAATATAGACCGAATCCTTGTAGTACCTCCTTTACAAAGGTCAAATTTTTGAATAATCTCCACGCTTATAAAATGTGAAATAAGAATCCAATTATCTTAACATTTCTTATATTCTAATACTTCTAACAACTCTAGATCTGGTATGTGAATGGGAAAGGTCGAACCACTCCTTCTGATACTTCCCACAAAAGCGGGTCAACGTTATTAATACTTATATCTCTTATGAAACAAGAAGTAACCATTAAGTTTTCTTAAAATTTCACAAATCTGAATATTTTTACTAACAAAACATTTGGTGTGAAGATGCAATGTATCGGCTCACTCTTTCTGGTAACTTCCCCACAAAGGGTAAATATTTGCAACAATGATATCTGTTATAAAATGTGAAATATGAGTCCGATGGTCTTCAAATTTCGCACATCTTAATATTTCCACTAACGCAATATCTGGTATGAAGAACCGATGTGACGCACCACTACTTCTGGTACCTTCCTCAAAATTATGAATAACCTTAAAAGGCGAAATAAGCCTCTGATTTCTTTTATACTCAGCATATCGCAACAATTTCTATCTACACAAGATCTGATGTGGAAATGGAATATAACGGACATCTAATTCTGCTACCTTGGGGGAGATCAAAATTTTGAATGGGCCAAAATTTTGAATGATAACTCACATGGAATGCGAAATAAGCACCCCATTCGCTTTACATTTCACACATCCCAAAATTTATATAGTAAAGCAAGATCTGGTGTGAAGATGACAGGTATCGGTCCACCCCTAGTGGTACCTTCCCCACAGATTTCTTTCAATATTTCTTTTAGCTAGAGATCTGATGAGAATATGGAATTTATCGTCGCATACCTTTTAAATTACTAGCATAATTCTTTCTTCAGAACTCCCCCAAATAAAAAAAAATATATTAACAAGTAAAAATACAATTTCGGCCGGACAAACTTTTTATACCCTCCTCCATTCGGAAAAACTTAAAAAAAAAATAAAAAATCCGTCGAAATATACCTCTCATATGAAAACCTTTATATGGGGGCTATAGTAACGATTCCGAAATTCTAATATGATTTTTTCCGATGAATAATGTCCCTAAAATCATGGAAATGCCGAATATCTGGGGTACCGTACTATACTAAACCATAGACTTATATAGACAATTATCTTCCAGAGGGTAAGGTAAGGAGTTCGTTTTGTGGATTTTAAGACAATTCCATTGAAAAATGTGGTCAAAATCTACAAAATATTGAATACCTGGGGGTACCATTTTATGAGGGCTTTACGATATCGTGCACCTTTATAAAACATTATCGTTCATGGGGTAAAGTACTCACAGAGAACTTCATGTGTAGAATTTCAGACAATGGTATTGAAAAATATGGCTAAAATCATCGAAATATCGAATATCGGGAGATACCTTTTATGGGGGATATACGATATCGTGGACCTATATAGACAAATCTTTTTCAGGTGGTAAGTAGTCACGAAGAACTACTTGTGTAGAATTTCAGACAATTTCATGCAAAAATCCTCAAAACCCCGAATATCGGGGGTATCGTTATATGGGAGCTTTACGATATCGTGGACCTATGTAGACAATTCTCTTTCAGGGGGCAAAGTATTCAGAGAGAAGTCCTTGTGTAGAATTCAGACAATTTCATTGCAAAATGTGGCTAAAATCCCGAATTTCGGGGTTATCGTTATATGGGTGCTAGCCCATGGGGTGTATAGCCCATCTTCGAAGACAAAAGACAGATCGGAGCAAAATTTTAGCTTCTTATGTTTATTTGTTTTGACTCTGGCGTGATTACAGCAGATGGATAGGCAGACGGACGGAGGGCTAAATCGTCTTAGAAGTTTACGCTGATCAAGAATAGATATACTTTGTTGGGTCTAAAATTGTTTTTTTATTCAAACTGTATGACGAACTTAATAAACCCTCCATACTATGTATGGTGGAGGGTATCAAACTAAAATTAATTTGAAGCCAATACACTTTTATAGCTCTATAGCCTTCATAAGTTTCTCCAAAGTCTATAAATTGTTAACGACATTTTTTTGTAGGTAGTTCTTCATAAGTGTACAGAACCAAGCAATTTTTGTCGTAGGCCTTCGGGTCTACAAAATTTGATAGAACTTATTTCTTTATTCTACGAAATGTTATACAAAAGTTGTTCATAAGGCTCTGCAGGGCCCATTAATTTTTCTTCAGAATTGTTTAATATTTTTTGTTTCTCATTTAGGATCTGATATATTCTATATTAGTATATCAAACCCTTAAAATAAACTGAAGAATATTTCCACATAGTTTGGGTTCCTGTAGATGTGGTGAAACCAAAGTATACTTAAATACAATCTCATAAAAATCATGGCTGCCATCTACATTTATATCACCGCAACGTCATTGCCATAAGGATATATACATATGTGCCTACAACATCCATGCAATATTTTTCTTTGTATGTATTTGTTGTGTCCTATCTGCCTAGGCAGTTCACATGACATCAACAGCATTTCTCAATTCATTCAACCCAACAACAGCAGTAGCGGCAGCATATCATCATCTTCTGCTGCTGCTACTGCCACTGCAACTGAAGCTGATTGAATAATATTTTGGGCATGAAATTAGCAATCACACATGACAATGTGCAGCAGTGCTGCTCGCTTGCTCCTGCATTTATTTCTCGTATGGCTATGCTCACTCCTCCCACAAAATTTATTCATTCAGACATAAAGACAAGACGACTCAATTCTTGGTATTCATCCAACCATGCATCATGCATGGTATGGAAAATAATAAGCATTACCACCCCACTACATACATATGTAAATATGTATGTGTATGTTTGTTTGGCATTTCCAGGATGATAAAAGAAGCAGCAGCATTTCAACTTGGTTAATTATTGCAACCTGTTGCTTTAACTCCTATTCAATTTGCTATTTCTACGACAATTGATGCTAAGAATGGAGGGAACTCTCATTGAACTGATAATGGAATAAATTAAACCTGGAATAATTTCTAGGGAACTCTAAAAGAGAGTTGATGACAGCCATGGTTTTCATTCGGTATCTCGGAAATTGTGCACATATTGTAAAAATATCCATTCTGACATTGGCTATTTGTTCTAGTTTCTTTCTAGGTGTATATTTCACGAAATCCAAGCTTAGAGCTATTTTATAAATGTTCCTGTCAGTTTTTCGATTATACATTTTTGGTGATTTTTCACTTTCATTCACTCCTAAAAATGTGCAACGATTTATTATGTTTTTTATGTTGGATTTTCGGACTTTTGCCAATGAAAACTATTAAAAGCCGAAGTTTACTATTGTCTGCAGTATAATAATTAAAAATCACGTATTTCTCTTCTCCGACTATAGATTTATGCCAAAATGTCCATTTTTATGCGCTCCAAAAAGTATGCAACAATTTACGTTTTTTAATTATTTTTTCTTGACTGTATATCCCAGTACTGATAAAAAATATACATTCTTTTAGGCAAAAGGAGTCTAAGGATAATTTCTATCTCCCTCAAGAATTACTGGCTTTAGGCAATAACACGTTTAACAAGTAAAAAAGCTGTAAGTTCAATTGGCAATTTTCAAAAAATTCTGTTAAAATCTTAAAAATACCAAATGTAGCCGTTATATTAAGGTCTATACGACGAAGTGGACCTGCATAGTCAACTTTTGTCATAAGCCATTACAATATTCAAATGCGAAACTTGAAAAAAAAAATCGGTGAATAATGTAGCTAAAATTATCAAAATACCGAATATAGGAAGGTACCGTTATATGGGGGCTATACCAAAACGTGGACCTGCACAGACAATTTTCTGTTATTGGCTGTAGTATCCATTACGAACTTCAAATACCAAATTTGAAATAATTCCGGTGATAAATGTCGCTAAAATCATGCAAATACCGAATATTGGGAGGTATCGTTATATGGGGGCTATACGAAGACGTGGACCTGCACAGACAAGTTTTTGTCTCATTCTGTAGTATCCATTACGAACTTCAAATACCAAATTCGAAACAATTCCGGTCAATAATGTCACAAAAATCATAAAAATACCGAATATCGGGAGGTACTGTTATATCCTGGCTATACCAGAACGTGGACCTACATGGCCCATTTTCAATACCAAAAGTTCTGCATTTGAGTAAAATTTTATCAGCCTACTTCATTTCGTTCGGAAACTGGATTGATTTTCACAGATGGATGGACATAGAATTTTATGCTGATCAAGAATATATATACTTTGTCGGGGTCTAAAATGTGCATGTTTCAAGGTGTTACAAACGGTATGACAAACTTAATATATTCTCCATACTATGGTGGAGGGTACAAAAATGGACATTAGCTGTCTACTCGTTACAAGCATTGACGTCATGTCATGCCGATTTCACATTGGGCGCCACTTTATGTGATTTGACATTTGAATAGCTCGATGTGTTACACAAATCTCAAATTAAAAGTTTAGATAGAACTGCCTTCTTTTTAGAATCTGATTTGCCAAATTCCAGCTCAACCCTTCAAAATTTCTGAAATCTATTGAAGGACTATTGAAAAATCACATAACTTCATGTCATAGCGATAGCGGCATTTTCTTCAACATTTGAGTCCGATAGTCTTCATTCCTGAACGACATTTACTGAATTATGTGATTGTCACGTTGGGCGCCACTTTCATGAAATTTGAATTCGCTGGGCTTATTTCTTTGAAGATATTTGAAAGAAAAGGTGGAAAATGATCATTGCCTTTTAACAGTGTCAAATCCGATGAAAATGGCGCCCAATTTGAAATTTCCTTGACATGAAGTGGTTCGCCTTTATAGGACTTATTGGGGCAGATAGCTCCATGTAAGATCAGTATAATTAATGGAAATTGAAAAAAAAGAATACATATGTATTCAATTGCCATTAATTATAATAATTTAAAATTAAGCTATCTCTTCCAAGGAATTCTATATAGGATATCCACTTCATGCCAAGGAAACTTCACATTGGGCGCCACTTTCTTTCACACAAAGAAATTCAAATATCTTTAAAGAGAAGAGTTCAATATATTAAAATTTCATGAAAATGGCGCAGAGTATATATGAAGAATGAAGTGCACAGAAGTTAAATTTAATGAAAGTGGCGCCCAACATGACAATCACCTATTGCACCAAATATCGTTAGGGAAAGAGGTCTACCGAAGTTTATTTTTAAGAAAGTGGCGCTCGACGCGACAAATTTTACATGAATCCTTCGAAATGCCTAAAATCTTTAGAAGGCCAATATATTTTTTTTTTTTCTCTCCATACTTAAAAGACGTGAAGGATGTATTCTATATGTACTCGTAACACCTCATAGTAGGTTAAACTGAAAAGTTTCGCACTAGATGATCCCTCAGAATGTGTGAATAAGTACTTATCTCAACGCTGACATTATCTCCTTCACTTCTTTTACTCTATCATAATTTCATGTCATAGCGATTGCCGCATTGGGCGCCACTTTCTTCAACATTTGACTTCGATAGACTTCTTCCATTAACGATATTTGCTGCAATATGTGATTGTCACGTTGGGCGCCACTTTCATGCAATTTAAATCCGCTGGACTTCTTTCTTTGAATATCATCATCAGTATAATTAATAGCAATTTAAACGAATGGATATGTATCCAATCGTCATTTTCTATACTGATCTAACATAAAACTATATGCTCCAAAGAATCCAGATTGCCACTTCATATAAAGGAAACTTCACATTGGGCGCCACTTTCATTTTACACGACGACATTCAACGGCCTTTCAAAGTTCTCTTTCAAATATCTTTAAAGAGAGAAGTTCAATAGATTAAAATTTCATGAAAATGGCGCGAAGTATTTGCAAAGAAAAAAAGTAAACCGCAGTTAAGTTTTATGAAAATGGCGCCCAACATGACAAACACCTATTGCATCAAATATCATTAAGGTAAGAAGTCTAGCGGAGTTAAATTTTAAGAAAGTGGCGCCCAACGTAACGTGGCGCCCAAGTAAACCGGAGTTAAATTTCACGAAAGTGGCGCCCAACATGACAACCGTTTATTGCATCAAATATCGTTAGGGAAAGAAGTCTAGCGGAGTTAAATTTTAAGAAAGTGGCGACCAACGTGACAGGCTGTACTTGGATCCTAAAACCTTGTAGAAGGCCAATAGAATTATTTCATCTCTCTACATCCTTTAAGGATCTGTAGGATGATTTCAATTTATAAAACCCCAAATTTCGTAATAGACATGCCAAAGTACTTATCTCAACGCTGACATTCTCTCCTTCACTTCTTTTCCTCGTTGGGTTTTCGAGAGCTTTTTCCCAAGACGGCATTATTGGAGGCCATATCTCCCCCATCTTCTTTTCAATAGAGACAGATAACACGTTTTTTCTGTTGCTTTGTTTCGTGTTTTTGCGTTTCATGTGTGATGTCTGTTTCCTCCAGCCTGTTTTTTGTGTGCTGTTGCTGTTGTTGCGCCGCACGAGACGCATTGAATTTCGATTTCATTGAATTGTTGTTTTTCATTTGTTTGCTGGGCAAAAAAAAAAGGAATGAATTTGGTTTTTTCCTGATCTTTTGAGTGTTACCATTTTTTTGGGTGACATTTCTTTTTTTTTTTGTTCACCACTTGCTGCAAGACAGTCTAAAGATGTGTGAGTGTGTGTGTGTGTGTGTGTGTTTGAGAGTCTGCGATTTTTTTGCCACATTCATGGCTATTGAATTGTCGCCTTCTGCTTTGTTTGTATTTAAATTTTCGTTTCGTTTCCTTTTTTTCTGTTTGGTTTGTTTGGCCTCTTTGTTCTTGTTTCTAGAGCGGCGTCTAAGTCTACAACCGTTATGTGTTCCGCTTTTGTATTTTTCTATAGTAAAAATAAGTAGAAGAAGAAGAAGTAGTAGACGCCGTCAATGTGAGCCAAGTTGGCGTTGGCGTTTTGGCAATGCCACGCAGCAGCAGCGGCGTTGGCAGCAGCTAACGTTTCTTTTGTGTGGCAAGTGTTATAAAAACAAAATTGTGTACAATGTTTTCTTTTTTGTTGTCGTTGTTGTTGTTTACATTCAGCTTTTGTTGTAAAAGTAACAACAACAACAAAACAAAAACATTAGCGAACATAACCTACAAACAAAAAGGAAACGCTGGAAGAATCATTTTTGTTGTTGCCGGTTTTTGTTTTGTATTTGGCGAGGTAACAAATAATAATGTTGTTGCCGTCAACGACGTCAATGTTGTTGTCCCCGCTGATGTTGTTGTTGCTGCTGCTGCCGTTGTCTCCATTGCCATTATAATGCAACCCGGCAGTATTTCATTGAGACGAGAGCCCATCTCGTCTCCTGATGGCCCTATTCATTTGTTTTGCCCCAGCCGAAACCATTCACTTGTTCCAGCCAGGGTTGTATTTTGCCAATGCGAATAGGTTCGTAGATACCACCAACCTACCCACCTATCTGCTTTGAATGAATGCAAAAAGCGTTTGTTGACTTTTGTTGTTATTAAAGGGTGTGTGTGTGGCTCGCTATGGAATTTGTTGTTAACTTTTTTTTTCAGTATTTTGGGGGGCTTTGAGTTGTTTATTTCATTTTTCAGATGCTCCTCTGCCGCCTCTGCTGCTATGGCTGAGGACAATAATGGCAAGAGCGTTGTTGCCGGCGCCAGCGTTAACGTTTGGTTATTTGATAGTGTTATTTGCTTGGTTCTTGGCATAGCTAACGCAGTCTGAGCGCCATTGTTATTGTCATTGCTGCCACTACTACTGCCAGCTTTGTTGTTGCTGCTGCTTCTGTTATTATTGTATATATGGGGGCCATTGTTGTTCCAACGAACAATTAAACTCTTTGCAATGACCTTGACTTTGTTTCTTTTCAATCGAGGATTTGTACAACTTCGTTTGTTTTGTTTGTTGTAAAAATGACGATGGCGATGCTGATGCTGATGATGATGACGTTGTAGCATCCATTGCCTTTTCATTGGGTCGTCGGTCGGTAGGTCGGTTGGCTGACTGGTTGTTTGGTTCATTCATTCATTCATTTTATGCCCTGCCATTATTATTCCCATTCATTTATTCATTCACAATTCAGCAATCATTCAGTCAGTGCTCAGTTAGAGTCATTTCTTAACTTGTTCTACATTTGCAAAACAAAACGCTTTAATTTCTTCTTTTTTGCATTGTGTGTGAGCTTGGGAGCATTGAGGTAGGTCATCTACTACCCGTGGGATTGGCCGGTTAACAAAGACCAGTTTTGGATCCTGGTACACTATAAGGCTGAAAGTTGTAGCACAACAAATGAGGTAATGAAATAATATCGGTAAAAAATTATTACAATGGACCCAGATCGAAGGACACTTGAATAATATATACTGAAAAGGTAGACTAGTGAGTTTAGAATACCTCTATCAAGAGAGGGCTAATAGGAGGTCTTCCATATATAAAATATATGAAATATGCCCAAAAACAAACGCAAAGTAGAATATAATTTCATGAAAGTGGCGCCCAACGTGGCATTCACATGGAATAATTTGGGTTTTCTAGGTACCCTCGTTTTAAGGAATTTCGGAGGGTACCTCTAATTTATAATTAAAGATTTTCAAAGGACTATATGTCTTTTTAGAAAACCGAAAATTTTCCATGTGAATGCCACGTTGGGCGCCACTTTCATTAAATTTTACTTTACTTGACTACTTTTTTTTGACATATTTCATAGATTTTTAAAGATACTTATTCAATTGTTATCAAAGAAAGAAATCCAACCATGTCAAATCCTAAATCTATTGAGGGCCCATAGAAATATCATTTAATTTAACCCCATAGCTATTGTCACTTTGGGCGCCACTGTCATGCAATTTGACGATGTTGGACTTTTTTCGTTGAAGATATTTGAAAATGCATCAGGCTACGGTAGGTCTTATTTATATGTATATTGCCAATATGAAGCATATTGAACCAAATAAAAAACCTTTCGAATAAGCTTCCTTTTTCTTTAGAATCCGATATGTCAAATTCCAGCTAAACCCTTAAACTTTTCCATTTATTTCATGCCATTGCTATTGTCATGTTGGGCGCCACTTTGATGTAAATTTACTCCGTTAGACTTTTTTCCTTTTTTGAACAAGTCAAAAAATATCAGTCTGTTTTGCCGGCGGATGTATACCCTCAGTCAATGTTCAATGATTTATAGAAGTTAAAATCTGTTATGATTACTCAAACTCTTAACACTATATGAAGTAGGTTCCGGAGGAATGGGACAATATTGTCCATTTCGTATCGGACCTAAATAAATATACATATGGCGACGTGTCAGGTTTGGACTACATCGACTACTTCCTTTACTTTATATGAGACATGTGTGGAGCGAAGTATTTATTTTTCATACTTCACCTAATACAGATAAAAATATCGGACAAAATTAGAAGATAATCGAACATCGAAGTTTTGGTCCTTTGTAGGGGAGATGCCAGGAAGAGTCGATCAATATGTTCTATCTTACCACCAGACCTTGGGTTAATAAAAATATTGTGTTGTGTGTAATTAGAAGACGGTCGGACTCTTACGTCACATTTTATAAGAGTTATATTTATACACAATTTTAACCCATTGTGGGAGGTACTTGATTGAATGAACCGATATTATCACTTTTTGGCACATGATCTAGCACTGATGTAAATGTAGGATTTGGAAACTTCGAGCAAAATCGGATTATACTTTATCTTTCTGTGCAGTAAATTATTGTCTTTGAAAATGTTAACATTTTGTGGCGGAGGCACCAGAAGGAGTGAACCGATATTGCCCATCTCCGTACTCGATCTAAGTTTGATAATAATATTACGATGTGCCAAGTTTGGGCCAAAGCTGATACTCCCTTCGAGAATAATCGTGCACACCAGCCAGACAGACAGACGGACGGACATCGCTAAATCGACTCCAAATGTTCTCAAACGGTTTTGGTCCAAAGAGACCTAAGTCTAAAACCATTATTTCGATGACACACGTTTTGATAGTATCAAATGATATATACCCTCTTTAGCTATCTGGCTGAGGGTATGCAAATCTAAAGTCAATGGGATGCCTACTGAAAATAACTGTTTTTCATGCCAGAGCAATATTTGAAAGAGTAATCTTTAACATGCCCAAAATGAAGAAGATCTACATAAAAATCACACTTAATCACATTGGGCGCCACTTTCATATAATTTGACCAAGTTGAATTTTTTGAAAAATATTGCAAAGAGTACCATTAAGTATCTTTAAATCTGTTAAAGGTTTATACAAATCACATAGTTTCATGTATTGTGATTGTCACGTTGGGCGCCACTTTTATGAAATTTTACTATGTTGGACTTCGACAGTGCTACAAAAGCTACCTTCAAAATTATTTAAATCTATAGTACCCTTCAAAATTCTTTAATCCACATCGGACATTTATGAAAATCATGTATTTCATCTTATTTCACAATATGTCATGTCATAGCGAGCGTTACTACAAATCAAACAAATTATTTTAAGGAGTAAGTTCAAGGGATTAATAAATTACCATTTCGGCAAAAGAACCCTCAAAATGTCCCATTCCTGATTACGTCGATGACCGTATTAGTTGCCATTGAAGCCGGGTTGCTTGTCGTGGGAGGGGTTTGAAGCGGTTGATGTTTTGGCTGCAGTTGAGACCCACTCTGTGGATTTACAGCCTTCAAATTGGGAATCTCAATTGCGAGAAAATACACGAATTACTCTCGTCCAGTAACAAAGAGAAATATAAAAATCCGACAAAAATAAAAATAAAATACTAGTCTTATATTTTTTTTTGCAATTTTTCAAAATGTTGTTCAATTCTGTTCAATTATATATTGTAAAAACATTGCCTGACTTCCATGTTATATAGCAATATTATGACTAAAGATACATTCTAAAAACTAATTTCCCAATTTCCCCAAATTTTTTTCAAAATACCAGTTAAACTATTTCCAATTTCAAATTTCGCAAAAATATCTCTCAGTCGCTTTTTCATTCTCAATATCAACAGGACATATTATGTATTGTTTTCGATGACATTGGCGTCAACGGCATTGTCGCTGTGGCATTAGCTTCAACAGTAACAGCAACATCTGATTACCATACAAGTTTCACATTCTATTGTATTGAATATTATGGCATCCATCTACCCATCCATTCATCTATCCACTCACATTTTTCTATTAGCAAGAATTTGCTCACAATCATTGGCCTGCATTAGATTTTACATTTGTGGTTTTAACAGTCTGATATTTGGTTTCCATTTGAACTTGTTGCAGGACAGGGGTGGTGGAAACAATTTTTAGTGTTTTACGACAAATTTATTACGAAGAATTTTTCTACACGTATCTAGTTAAAGGCATATGATGAGATATAGCCATAAGCCTTAGAACAATTTCTACTTACATGTCTTTTGGATAAATCTTTCCAATGACCATATCTCAGAGATAAACTCATTTGTATTTAAATGTTTGCCTTACTAGAGCGAATACCATTTGTGATTGGATATTAAATAATTTCCTACGAATTATCGATAATTGCTTTCAAATTGAGCAAATAATGACCCAAAAAAAAATTTACTGAAAATCGGAATATCGCGAATTCCCAGTTGAAAGAGAAATTATCATTATATCTTCTTATCCTCAGCAATATTATCTGTCTTCAGCCAACTAAAAAAGGGTTAAAAGCATCAAATGAATCAAGAAGTGTGAGTGGCATTCAAATCGATTAAATCCAAGGCTAAAAGTTATACACTGTTTAGATCTCAATCTCTTAGCATCGCTATTGGCCAAAACTTCAACTTTGTGCAAAACTTTCATCATAATATTATTAGCTTCATTCGCGTCCTTTAAAAAATTGCAAATTACAAGGAAACATTAACTCCATTAGTACGGAAATTTTGAAAACTGACCTCTATATTTTGTCACATTATCCATATTAAAGAAAACTTAAAATTTTTCATATTCAAGTCGATGCCATGAACTAAAATGTTAAAAAATTCCAATTCAGGTAGAGTGTAAATGAAGGTCCTGTAAAATGTTCATGACTGTAGTTGAGTGTTTTAAAAAGACCTGATATTCGTAATTCCATGACTTTTAGACCTTATTTTCAACCAGTTCCAATTTCAACCAAATGTTAAATTTCGGTGGGTAGTTTGATTTCCCTTAAAAAATATTCAATGTAAATATCGTCCCCATGTAACGTAAAATCCACATGTTAGGCATTTTGCGAATAGCCGATTTGGCCACAACTAAATATTTCTGATGGTGGAATGTATAAAACGGTCGGCTCAGGCGAAAAAAACGTTGTTCTTGCTTTTTATACCCTAAGCCGTATGGCTAGAGAGGGTATATATCATTTAATACGACCAAAACCGTTTCAGGACATTTGGAGTCGATCTAGCGACGTCCGTCCATCCGCCTGTCTGTCTGGCTGGCTGGTACGCACGATAACTCTCTAAGGGAGTATCCGATTTGGTCCAAACTTGGTAGATCATTTTATTATTACCAAACTTAGATCGAGTTCGGAAATGAGCAATATCGGTCCACTCGTTCTAGTACATCCCCCACAAAGAGGTTGACATTTTCAAAAGATAAATATATTTTTTATTGCACAGAAAGAGAAAGGATACTCGGTTTTGCTCCAACTTTGAAAATTCTTGTATTTGCATCAGTTTTAGGTCACGTGAGAAAACGGACTATATCGGTCCACTCCATCAAATACCTCCCCAACAAAGGTTCAAAATTTGAATAATTATAACTCTTATAAAATGTGATGTAAGAGTCCATTTGTCCAAGTTACAAGTCCAAGTTACACACATCACAACCAAGGTATGGTACGAAGATTGAATATATCGGTCCATTCCAAATTTTTGAATAACCAAACGATCATTAAATCCGAAATAAGCATCCGGTTCTCTTCATATTTCACACATCTCCTTATTTCCACTTACACAAGATGTGCTGTGAAGATGGGATATATCGGTCAACTCCTTCTGTTATCCACATCCCCCACAAAGGGTCAAAATTTTGAATGTCCATCAAGCTTATAAAACAGGAAATTAACAACAAATTACATTCAGAATGGGCACTTCTTAAATATATGGACCCATCAAAATATATTAAAATAATCGGACATTGGCTGGGGGTATACATCTGTCGGCAAATCTGACTGATACTGTTTGACTTGTTTAAATTTAGATGAGATCGAATATTTTAAAGCACGCCCCATCCTCAATCTCCTGATTTGTCCTTTACTCGTTATTATACCCCACAACACTATGTGTTGGGGTATTATAAGTTTGATTGAGCCAAAAAGGTTTTTTTTGAGTTCAAAACAATTGCGATACAAACTTCAAATCTATGAGAAATACGAAATTTTGAGAATTGAATGGGAGCTACACAATTAATTTTTAATGACGAAATTTGGAGTCATTTAATTTCCCTAAAAAGCGGTTTCACACAAAAAATCAAATAATTACATCTACAAATATTTCCAAATAAGTCACCAGAAAAATAGTGTTAAATTCTTGTGCAAGATCAAGCATGTTCTAAAATATTTTCTTAAGCACAATATACCTTTTAATTTATTTATGTCAACTCCAAGAAAAAACGTTGCAACTCCTTGATTTCTACAGGTATCAACTCCTAATGGTATTTTTGGGTCCTTTTGGTAGAGATATGTCCTTTAAGCGGAAACATATTTTCTATTATCCAGTCCAAGATACTGACTGACTGATACTGATACTGACTTGTATATTATGAGTACATATTGTGATTTATACCCTCAACCTTATGGCTACATAGGGTTTATAACTATCATTGAAACTGCTATTTTTTCCTTATCAAAATATCGGTTTTAGACACCTAGCAATATGTCAGCATCGAAAGTAGACAATTTTCTATCAAACGGACATCAGAAACAGTCATGAAAAAACTTGGTCCATTGCATCTCGTACCTCCCCTCGAAAGCTAAAATTTTTAAATAATAACAACTCCAGTAAAATGTAAATTCTGTTTCTGAATTTCTTCAAATTTTGATTATTCTAAAGGGACCTTGTTAGACATCGCATAAATATAACAAATAAATTTCTTAAAACTCGAAAATTATCTACAATGCTCATCAAAATTTGTACATACATTGCAATATTTGTATTAATATTAGATCTAGAGTAATTTTTTGATATGTTATTCCAATCTATTGGTACGTCTTCCAAAAAACGTATATTTAAAATACTGAGGGCAATATCTGTCCGAATGCCGACTGAAACTTTCTAACTTGTTTTAATAGATTTCGATCCATTTCGTTTTCGTTCTATCCAAACTACAATCCAATGAAGAATTTTAAGGGAAATCCTCTTTAAGGCTTTATGTCATCAGTAATTTTTTGACAGTAAATTTTCACGAAATTCAGAATTCAAACCTAAAGTTGCCTTCAATAAATTACCAATATTTTCTGCCTAATGTGTCCCCTTTAACTGGGGAATAATGTACACGAAATACCATTAGCAATCAAGCAAATTTCTGGACAAAAACTAAGCATGTACCTACTTAGCTATATGTTCCTCCATTACATTTACTATATGCTTCGCCATTAAGTTAATAAGAAGTAGTTGTCGTCACGCGTTAGTTTTTAGCGGATTTCAACTTGTTTATCACGTTCACGTACCCACTTCGCACCATCTAGTACATAGTACCCTAGCAAAGTAATGTGTTGGGACAAGGTTTTTTTGCTTCTTTTTGGTAGCCTGGAGAAAAAAAAGCTTTTAAACCAAACCAAACTGCAAACACAAGTCCATATGAGCAAGCAGGGGCTGGAGAAGTATGAAGAAAACCATCCAACCCAGAGTAATGGTGGAAGTACCGAAAAAAGTCTCTCTAAGCGCGTACACAACGAACCAATGCCCAAGTCCACAAATGTTATGTGTGACGGATGATGATGACGACGATGAGTGGCATGGAAAAATTCCTCAATATACCTAGCTACATAAGTATATAACCAAAAATATACAGAAAGCGAGAGAGAGACCGTGTTGGTGACCATTTGTATCTCTTGGAGAATATGTTGTGTACAGAAATGCTATAAACCTCATCCAAACCTCCACCAAAATCCATAGAAGATGGCTGAGGGAGCGAACGATACACATACTCTGTGTCCAATAATGTGCCACCACCACTTCCAGTAGTAACCCACCCAACGGAGAAGAAGAAAAAAACATAACGCCCACCCATTGCCCAAAATGTGGCACCCAACCAAATACTCACTCGCAGAGATTGGGAGAGACGGAGAGAGTTAGCTTTAGCCGGCTAAGGATTTACTTGAGATAGTCTGCTTTGCTCCAGTGGTACCATGAAATTTGGCAACCCCGTGCTATAATGCGTAAATCTTGTGCTCTCTAAAGTGCGTAGAGAGCGGGGAGCCCTGAATGCCGAATTATGGCATAGATTTTTGCCCTCGCAGCTGAAAGTAGTGGACGAGGGAGCTATGCGAACGCATATGAAATCGATTTATGTTCGTGAGCTGCTCCACTAGTTGGCAGAGTTAGGCAGCAATCACACACAACCAGTCTGGCTGTTGCCAGGAATGGGATGGCATGATTTGTAATTTCTCATGTGGTTTCTTTCTCTCTCAATGATGATTGGCTGGGCTGGGCATCAAACCATGGTATCATGCTGCGCAAAATCCAACCCATTTTACACATACCATTACAGGTTCGAAATGATTTATGGCTGTGAGCACCAGAAACAACCACAACTTACAGCAACAACAATTGGGAGAGCAACATAAACAGACTACTGCCATCTCTTTTTCTCTTGTGTGTGTTTAAGGCAGCAAGAGATTGATTGGTGTAATAAGGTATAGTGTTTCGTTGCCTCTTCTGTGTATGAACGTGTGTGTTGCGTGTGTGCGGCGAGCCAAGCGACCGAGTCAAACACACAACCCCGCTGTGGACTTTCAAGCACCTCGAACAGGTTTCAAGCCTGGCCAGTATCAACAGAAAGGTGCTCTATCTAGTACAGTGTGGAGGTATTTTTGTATCGTGTCGTTTAACGAAACGCCGTTTTCTTTATTGGTTTTTATTATTGAACGTGAAGTTCCGTGTTCGTTTTGAAAGTTGAATTTGAAGCGGATTTGAAAATTGAGAAAAAAATCTTGAATTGAGAGAATCTTGAAAAAGAAAAATATTAATTTTGATATATCTTCCCAAGTTCGTTTGAAGGGAGAACATTTGTGCCCTTTACAACAATTTGAAGGTGTTGCAACAAACAACCTACAGACCAGCCAACATTGTTGGTTGGCCGTAAGATCCAACCCAACGCGTTCTAAGCGCTCGCTCGCTCGTTCGCCCGCCAGCTGTGTATCTGTGTGTGTGTGCGTACTGCTCTGGCCTTTGGTTGTGTAGTTCCCACAACCTTGTCACACACCAAAAAGGTTCTAGTTGCGTGTCGCCTGCTCGCTGCCTGCCTGCCAGCCAACTCGTTTGTTCGCTCGTTTACAAGACTGCACCAGCTTTCGAACATTGTTGTTATCTCTCCCCGTCGTTGTCGTCGTTACCGCTGCCGTTGTTTGGTTGGTGCGCTGTCGTAAGTGCGTGTGTGTAGTTGTAAGCCGAATCGGTGTGCGTGTCGTGGCTGCTGTGTGTGAGTTTGAATTGAACTACGGAGTTTTCCTTCACGGGATTTACGGGAAATCACGTTTTGAAAAGATCATTTGCGTTTTGTAATTCGGCGATTCATGTCGTACAGCGGCGCGTCGCTCACTTATGTGTCGTAGAGAATAGCCAACAAAAAAAAAAAAAAAGATAAACACTTTTGAAACAAAGAGCAAAAGAACTTATCTATCAAAAAACAAGAAAGGAAAATAAAAAAACAACACACAAAAAATATAAAATTATTATTATTGTGTAACAAACAAAAGATAAGCACAACTAAGTGGTAGAATAACAAGCAAAAGAAACAAACAAAGAGAAAAGTGCAAAATAATAACGAAACAATAATCGCAAGATTTGTTTTCATTCAAAAATAATAAAAAAAAGAAGCAATGAAATAAAATAAATTTTGTGAAACATAAACACAAAGAAAAAACGGAAAACAAGCATCAAAGTGTGGAAAAAAAAAATACTCAAGACAAGGAAGGAATAAGTACCCAAAAAAATAAGGAAAACAATATCTGGAAGTGAAAAATAAAATAAATAAAAAATATTTTTTTCGAACACCATGACCACTTGTGAATAACTGAAAGAAACCCGAATATTTTTTTAATTTCAAAATCAAGATTCCAAAACTTAGAAACTCAACACAATACAGTGCCAAAACACCCACCCCCACCACCAGACTTCCTTGAATTCCATCACTCAATAAAAAAACCAGCAAAAATTCAATTAAAACGAACTGCAACTCCCCCCTCACTATGCTAACCATGGAATCCGACATGAAAGGTGGCATTCTACATGCCACAATGCCGCCACATCATGCCTCAGCTGCGCTACATGGCCATGCCGCCTCACCGTACAGCGCCTTGGGACCGCTCATGAATCTGGGCCAGTCGCATCTGACCCAATCGCATCTTAGCCATCATCATCAACATCACATGTCCTCACATCTGGCCAGCCAGGCGGGCAGTACACCGAACGGCACCACAAGTGTCCTCAGCTCTCTGCAGAACAGCATGGCCCAAACCCTCAATGGTAATTCCGGTAATCACTCCGGTTCGCCATTGCACAGCTCCAGTGACTTGAGTCCCACCCAGAGTTCACACACCAGCATTGGCAGTCATCACATGACTTCGCCGGGACAAAATCATCATCATTCACATCATCACTCCGCCGGTGGTATGGGTGGCCAAAGTACTCCCCTAAGTTCAGGTGGCAGTTCTGCTGGCGGAGGTGGTGGCTCCAATGGCGGTGGGCCAATGAACAACAACAATAACCCCTCCAGTGCCAGCAAAGCTGCCCAGAGTGCCGCCGAGCGTGTCAAACGCCCCATGAATGCCTTTATGGTCTGGTCCCGTGGTCAACGCCGTAAAATGGCCTCGGACAATCCCAAAATGCATAACTCAGAAATTTCCAAACGCCTGGGGGCCCAATGGAAAGATTTGTCCGAAAACGAAAAACGTCCATTTATCGATGAAGCCAAACGCCTAAGGGCTGTCCATATGAAGGAACATCCCGATTACAAATATCGTCCCCGCCGCAAGACAAAGACTCTAACTAAAACCAAGGAGAAATATCCCATGGGTGTGGGTGGCCTGTTACAGGCCTCAGAAGGTAATGCCCCCTCTGGACGGGCCAGTTCAGCCAATTCGATCTCATCCGCCGCCCAGCAAGCGGCGGCGGGAGTCAATCGGGACATGTATCCCATGAGTGCTCCAAATGGCTATATGCCCAATGGTTATATGATGCATGATCCCTCCGCTGCGGCCGCCTATCAAAGTCAACACGGTGCCTACATGGGCAACTATCATCGCTACGACATGGGCCAGATGCATCAGGCAGCTGCGGCCGCCAATTACATGAATGCCGGCTCCGGCTATGGCATGTACGGCACAGTGTCCGGCGGTCAAACCTCACCCTATGGCAATGTTCAGCAACCCGGCTCACCCTATGGCTCGGGAAGCGCCCAACCCCAGCCCGGCTCACCATACGGCATCTCCTCCGGCCAACCTGGTTCTCAAGTCTCCTGCCAAAGTCACAGTCCCAGCGATTCCAGCGTCAAATCAGAACCCGTCTCACCCAGTCCGATGCACAGCTCCTCCGCCCAGCAACAACAGCAGCAACAACAACAGAATTCCGCCGCCGCCGCTGCTGCAGCCGCCGCTGTCATAACCAACAACAATAATCATGTCATGAAACGGGAATATCTAAGTGGCCAACAGCCGGAACTGAATCACCTGATGAACATGTACCACCTGTCCGACGGCATGCAAGTATCGGCCGCGGCGGCAGCAGCTGCCGCTGAACATCATCAACGCAATCTGATGCACTATCAGAACAGTTCGCCGGACTTGCAACAACATCAGGCAGCGGCCGCCGCCCATCATCACCACCATCAGCAGTCGATGCGTTCCATGGCTCCATTGGCCCATATGTGAGAAATGGCAACGGCATTTGGAGCTCAACACTCAACAGCATCAGCCACAGCCGCCACGCTGCCCATGGTTTCAAGAAGTGTCTCATCGTCGTCGTCGTCGATAGCTGTTGAGAGTACGGCCTGTGGCTTATCGCTAACCCCTCAGAACAACCAACAACCTCCTGCCCCCACGTTGTCCTCCTCCAATAATTCGTCATCGTCCTCGACGTCCAATTCTGCCTCCTCCGCCAACCACCACCTCAATCAGCGTTTATTGCTCAGCAATCAGCAGCAAGATGAACAGCAGCAACAACAAATGCATTTAGCGGATGATCATCAGCAGCAACAGCAGCTGGAGGATAATCCCTCACCATCATCGCTTATGGGGCAACATCATCAGCAGCACCATCACCACCAGTTGCAGCAATCGGCCGAATTGTTGTCCTCCCATTTGCAGCTGAACTCTTCCAGTTCTTCGGTGGAGGGCAATGGTAATGGTGAGAGTGGTCGGGGATCTTTTGCCTATGGCCAGGGTCGTTTAAGTCCCATTGCCTCGGTGGGCTCGTCGGGCGGAGGTAGCCGTTCATCGGCCCATTCCCTGCCCTCACATTCACCGGCGGCCCTGCATCACCACAACTTGACTGGCTATCAAGTGCAAGCGTCGGCCGACAATGGTTGCGGTAGCGGAGCTACCGTGGTGACCTCAGCCTCCATAATGGGTCGGCTAACAGCCGGCGGGGGCAGTGGCAGTGTGGTTGTGGACAACAATGGTTTCAGCATGTCAGATGCCGGCGCTGGTGGATCCCTGTCCCTGCTGCAGAATCCCCATCACCATCATCATGCGAGCAGTCATCATCATTTGGCCCATTTGCCATATGCATCGCTAGCAACGGCCGCTCATCATCATCATCCGCATCACCACCACTCCCATCCTCATCATCACCATCATCCACATCACCACCATCATCCGCACGATGCAACAGGACTGTTGGATATATCGCCATTGTAAATTATTCCAAACGTAAAATCATCAGCAAAAAAACCTCCTCCCACAGCAACAACAAAAAAAAAACAACTTTAATTTTAAATTAACTTTAAATAAATTTAATTAAACAAAAAACAAAACTTAGTTCTTGACATTAGTTCTAATGTAAAAAAAAACAACAACAAAAACAAAAAACCTCCCCTTACAACAACCAAATTCCCCTTTAAAAATGGAATAGAAAAACAACATTTAAAAATTGTGTATAAAGCAACAAAAAATTATATATTAATTAATATTAGTAATAATACTATAATGAAAAAAATAAATAAATAAATAATTATTAAAACAAAAATACGTACAATATTTAGAAAATTAATTAAATAATTTAAACAACCCCAGAAAACGTCACCAAGTAGAAGCCAGCAAAAAAACAGCGATAGTTAATTCCCTACTCAGCGTTGTTTTTTGGAGGAAAACGAAGAGAAAAATGGCAGAAAAAAATTCACACAAATCTAAAAATCCGAAAAGAAAGAAAACCTCGTAGTCCAAATAGAAAATTAGAAAATCTTCTCAGTTATCCGACGGCATTGTGGGGTCAAGACTCTTTCTCTATCAAAACTCCGGCATAGAAAATGATTAACTTTTCAAATTAATTTTTTATGGAAAAGGCTTTTCCAAGCACTTCCAGAAAAATTCATTTTAAGTTCTTGAGTGTCCTGATGGAGCTCATTATATCAAGATTTTTTAAAGCCTCTAAAATGCCGCTGGTGTTTCAACGTAATTTCTTTCTCCCGACAATTTAAAGATTCCACATCAAAAATGAAAAGAAAAAGCAACACCTCATTTGATTTCCCAATTTTTCTTTTTTCCGAATTGAAATAATTCTTCAAAAAATAGTCACACAGAAAAAGAACTGAAATATTAAAAAAATAACAACAAACTATTTGTATATTAAACTAAAAATTAAACGACAACCAACACATTTCGCCTCATCTTCCTCTCCCTCTCTCTTCTCACAACATTTTTCTCAAACTGTAAAATTATTAAAAAAAAAAAACAAAAACAGAATTCACAAAAATCACAAAAAAAATATAATTTGTAAAATGTGTGATAAAAAATGTTAATTATATTTCATAATTATTATATGATTATTACTATATATAATGAAAAACAAAAAAAAACAAAACAAAAATACAACAAAAAACGATAAAACAAACTACACTTATTATTATAACTATTATTAATTATTATTATTATTATTATTATTATTATTATTATTATTATTATTATTATTATTATTGGATATAATTTTATTTTTGTTAATTGTAATTTAGTAGTTTTTCGAAAACGACAAACCACAACAACAACAAATCTATGTTTGTAAGTCTTTTTTATATATTTGATTTTATTTGAATTCGAATAAAAAAACTTTATGACGTGTAAAATAACTTATGTTTAAAAACACAAAACAAGAAAAAAATTGAAAATATTTTGTCTTTTGATTTTTTAAACACAAACAAAAAGAAAACCTGGAAAAAGTGAAGAAAAGCACCGATTTTTAGGGATATTACACAGAGAATTTTGAAAAACATTGGGTGTGGGAAAACTTTATATTTTCCAAATGAGAAATTTTGGATTTGAATTTTGTGAAACGTAAAATAATAGGAAAAATGGAAAAACGTAAAAAAATTATGGAAAATTTCACTTATTAATGATTTTAAAGAGGGTATTGAGAAACAATATTAACTGAGGAAGAATTCTATTTTCCGATGTAAGAAATATATCGGAAGTAATCTAAGAATTTGCAGTCAGATCATGATTACAATGCCTGATAATAATTTTAAATTTTGAGAAAAAAGAAAACCTTTGGAAAGGGTTGAAATTATTTTTAACTCATATAAAATACAACAAAAATTATGAAAAATATTTGTAGGAATCTCCTCGAAATTTTGATACATGTTCACAGTTTTATTATTACTATATATTTTTATTATTACTATACTATATTTCGGGGGAAATTTCGTTTCAAATTGAAAAGGATAAATCCGATTGAATGTCTTTCTAAATAATAAATTTTCGACTTTATGATTAAAAAATACAATGATGTTGATTGCGGAGACAGGAAACCTAAATACTTTTTTCCGATGTTTAGTTAAATTTGGAGGAGACTATTAACGGAAATTTTTATCTGGCTTAACTCATGCTAGTCAATACTTTATATTTTAATTTAATTTTTTGCCTTTAAACAGAAATCCTAGTTGAGTTTCACCATAAATTTTTGATCGTTAAGCTCGTCTCGAAGGAGAAATAAAAAAAAGTTTAAGATATTTAGATTTTGAAGTAATTATTTGTAGGAAAATTGTTTAGGCAGAGAATTATACATCCAATGTTAGGATTATGTTTAAAATCGGAAAGACTGTGATGTCCTCAGGAACTAAAAGAATGTGAATTAAGACCAATAAATTCTAGTAGTCATCCCAGTTTAATTTTAATATTATTCAGGCTCAACGATATAGCTAAATTTTCTAAGTTTTTGATATTTTTCATCAAAAAATATTTCTTAATTATTTTTTATTTAAAAGTAAATAGCATCTATCGCCGGCGTGGACAGAAAGCATATCGAAACTTTTTTTGAGAAAATATCTACAATTTAATCAATTCGGTGGGGAACATGCCTCCATGTTGCACAGTTCAGCTTCAAGATTCTGAATCTAATTAAAATATAATATTAAACAAGTAAGAAAGCTTTTATATTAGGGTATACGACGAAGTGGACCTGCATAGGCAACTTTTGTCATAAGCCATAATAATATTCAAATGCGAAACTTAAATAAATCGGTGAATTATGTAGCTAGAATCATAAATATAGGGAGGTAGTATTATATGGGGGCTATACCAAAATGTGGACCTGCACAAACACTTTTCTGTCATATGCTGTAGTATCCATTACGAATTTCAAATACCAAATTTGAAACAATTCCGGTGAATAATGTCGCTAAAATCATCAAAATACCGAATATCAGGACATACCGTTATATGGGGGCTATACCAAAACGTGGACCTACATGGCCCATTTTCAATACCAAAAGTTCTGCAGACATAATATACATTTGAGTATAATTTTGGCAACCTACTTCATTTCGTTCGGAAGCTAGAGTAATTTCCACAGACGGACGGACGTCGCTAAATCGACATAGATTTTTATGCTGATCAAGAATATATAAACTTTGTTTGGTCTAAAATGTATATTTCGAAGTGTTACAAACAGAATGACAAACTAGATAAAATATCATCGAATTTTCAACCTTCAAAAAATTTCTGACGTAGTCATTTTGAAACCTATTCCTGGACCATCAACTGATAAAATATAAACGTAACCACATAAAATGTGAAAAAGTCTAAACCACTTCGGAAAAGTCTAAACCACTTCGGTGAATGAGTATTCCGGGCCAAAAACACACGACTTTTTCATTATGTATTTCTAATTTATGTATTGAATTCTGTTGTAAAAATATTAAAATTAAATTGAAATCAGATTCATTCACTTTCTTTTGAGTTGTCAAATGGTACAAAATAACGAAATTGTCAGCAAAATTTAAAAGAAAATCCACAACATCTCAGGCTCCATCCAAAATTAAAAAAATTCATTCCAAAAAAAAGTCAGAAGAATATAACATCGCACGATAATTGCGACATGTATATAATACCCTCAACACATAGTGTTGCAGGGCGTAGAAAAACTTTAGAAAATTAACAATTCAAAATTGTAAGTCAAATTGAAAAAATCGCATGCGATAAAAATATGACAAAATTGAAAAAATGTAACAAAAATATTTTTATTGTCTGGCAAGAGACCATTCTGAATTGATGAGAATTCTGTCCAGCGGTTTTTGGATTATAAGCAGTATAACTAAGATCTATTTATTTTACATACATATATACAACAACCCATTATGGTTCACGTACTACCCAATTAGATTTCAGTCATTACAATCATTTCGGCTAGAGAAAGATGAACTACAAAATTTTTAATTGACAATAGGAGGCTTATGTCAAGCCTTGACTCTATATTGAAAAATGTTTGTAGAGCCTATACAATCCCAACATTTCCAATTACGGCCCGCCCATTCGGTTAGGGATAAATGGTATTTTTGTATTGAGGATATATCAAATTATAAACCTGGTTTGGAGATTTTTTATTCACACAACCTGAAATCTTGAAAATACTAAACTTTGGATACCTAGACGTAGATCGATTTATACTGTTTCCATTCTAAATATCCTAGGAGTAATATCAATGTCTTCACAATGTTTCATAGCTCTACCTTAGATATAACGGGTTCGAAAGTGATTTCTAAAGTCGCACAGACTGGCCAGAGGGACTAAATCGGCATAGAATTTTACACTGATTAATAATATATGTACTTTATAGAGCCTGCTAAAGGACTGGAAACCCAAACCCCTCCAGCCTCTCCCTTTTGACAGAATCCTATATTAAGCAGTTTTCCATACTTAAGAATACAGAAAGTTGTACCTCATGACTTTCTGACTTATATGGGGGATGTATCGAATACTGAACCCATGTTGACATTTTTTTCGAGGGTGGCTAGACTACATGAAACTGTTTACCGCCAAATTTGTGTGAACAAATTACCGCCAATTTGTGTGAATATGGTAAATAATCCAAAATCAACAAACTATGAGTCTAATTTGTAAAATTACAACTAATTCTGTTAGAAAACACCAAAAACAAATAACGTTATGTTATTGAGAAAAATCTAGAGGAGACGTTGGCTATGTTTTTATATCCTCCACCATAGTATGGAAGTTTTACATTTCGTTTGTAAAACCTCGAAATATACATTTTAGACCCCACAAAGTATATATATTTTTGATCAGTATGAAATTGTATGTCGATTTAGCGATGTCCGTCTAAGGAAATCACTCTAGCTTCCGAACGAATTGAAGTAGATTGATAAAATAGCCCCCATATAACGGTACCTGCCGATATTTGGTATTTTGATGATTTTTGCGACATTATTCATCGGAATTGTTTCAAATTTGGTATTTGAAGTTCGAAATGGATGCTACAGCCTAAGACAGAAAATTGTCTGTGCAGGTCCACGTCTTTGTATAGCCCCCATATAACGGTACCCCCCATTATTCGGTATTTTGATGATTTTAGCGATATTATTCACCGGAATTGTTTCAAATTTAGTATTTGAAGTTCGTAATGAATACTACAGCCTGTGACAAACAACTGTCTGCGCAGGTCCACATTTTACAACTCCCATGGTTCCTCCCTATATTCTGAATTTTGATGATTTCAGATTTTTTTGCAAGTTTCGCATTTGAATATTGTAATAGCTTGTGACAAAAGTTGCCTATGCAGGTCCACGTCGTCGTACAGACCCTAACATACGGCTACATTTTATTTTTAAGATTTTAACAGAATTTTTTAACGGATTTTATTTTTTATTTTATTTATTTATTTATTTTTTTTTTTTTTTGAAAATTGCCCGGCCGAACTTATAGCTTTTTTACTTGTGAAGTTTCGCATTTGAATTTATGACAAAAGTTACCTATGCAGGTCCATGTCGTCGTATTGACCCTAACGGCCCGTCCGAACTTACAGCTTTTTTGCTTGTTTTACTTGTTCTACTTTAAGTTTTATAATTTTTTTTTTTTTACATTTAACAAAAAAAAAAACTCTTTTAATAATATTTGTAATTTTGGTTTATTTTGCCCAATATTTTTAGGTTAATTATAATTCAATATTTTCTACAGCGAGATTAAAAAATATGGTTCGAATGAAATGATAATTCAATTCAACTAAGAGAACTAAAATATATATTTCGAAGCTACCGAGTGCAAACAATCTACATTGGAAACCCTCATATCAATAATTTATTGAATTTATTGAACTCAAATAAATCAAGTGAAATCAAATTAATTTCATTTCAAATAAAATCCCAATTTATTACCAATGATTGATCACACAGAACTTTTATGACAGCTTACTGATCGATAATCCTTGAAGTGTACCTGTACAATAACTGAACAACCGATTACTACCTGTACCACTTTTATCCAAGCAACTGAATGGGTATGAACAACTCTAAGCCCTATTTAGCAAATATATCTTCACAATTCTTGGCCCAATAAAATCTGACTAAAACGCAATAAAACGCCGCATCTAAAGTTACTACAAGAGGCAAAGGACATTGAATTGCATTGCATCTTGCGACAACTTCCTTCACCAGATTAGACACAGAAGAGATTTTCGCACTAACACCTATTGTTTTCGAGTTTATGACATTCCATAAAATGTGGGCAATTGGAATTTCCGATATTACGGGAATTTCCGCAATGTGCAGTCACGATAAGCATAACAGGTACATGTAAGGGTGGGTGTGTAAGTGTGCCCTTCTTCTGTGCGTACCTAGGGATTTGTGAGTGAGATTGTAAGAGATTAGACAAGGTGTCGTGACAAAGTATGGAGAGAGGGAGAATTGATCCTTATCCAACGCGGAAAAGAGAGGAGAGGAAATTGAACAAGTGTAAATTGATATTGGAGGATTGAATAGTGTTCTGTATGAAAAGATAAAGGCGAGAACACCTTCTGGCCTTCTATGAGAGGACTCCCCTGGCCGTTTATGAGAGAACCTTTTGGGCCTTCTATGAGTAGGCATTCTGGATTTTTATAAGCAGACCATTTAGTCTTCCATCTATGAGAAGACCCTCCGCCCTTCTTTGAGGGAAACTTTCGGCTCTCTATGAGAAGATATCTGACCTTCTATGAGAAGATCTTCTGACCTTCTATGAGAATATCCTCTGGCCTTCTATGAGAATATCCTCTGGCCTTCTATGAGAAGACCTTCCAGCCTTCTATGAGAAGACCCTTCCGCCTTCTTAAGAAGGCCCTCCCGCCTTCTTAAGAAGACCTTCCCGCCTTCTATGAGAAGACCTTCCCGCCTTCTTAAGAAGACCCTCCCGCCTTCTTAAGAAGACCTATCGGCCTTCTATGAGAAGACCTATCGGCCTTCTATGAGAAGACCTATCGGCCTTCTATGAGAAGACCTATCGGCCTTCTATGAGAAGACCTTTAGGTATTCTACGAGAAGGTCTCTGGCCTTCTATGAGAAGACCCTCTGGTCTTCTATGATAAGACCCTCTGGCCTCTATGAGAAGACCTTCTGCTCATCTATGAGAAGACCTTCTGCTCATCTATGAGAAGACCATCTGCTCTTCTATGAGAAGACCATCTGCTCTTCTATGAGAAGACCTTCTGCTCTTCTATGAGAAGACCTTCTGCTCTTCTATGAGAAGACCTTCTGCTCTTCTATGAGAAGACCTTCTGCTCTTCTATGAGAAGACCTTCTGCTCTTCTATGAGAAGACCTTCTGCTCTTCTATGAGAAGACCTTCTGCTCTTCTATGAGAAGACCTTCTGCTCTTCTATGAGAAGACCTTCTGCTCTTCTATGAGAAGACCTTCTGCTCTTCTATGAGAAGACCTTCTGCTCTTCTATGAGAAGACCTTCTGCTCTTCTATGAGAAGACCTTCTGCTCTTCTATGAGAAGACCTTCTGCTCTTCTATGAGAAGACCTTCTGCTCTTCTATGAGAAGACCTTCTGCTCTTCTATGAGAAGACCTTCTGCTCTTCTATGAGAAGACCTTCTGCTCTTCTATGAGAAGACCTTCTGCTCTTCTATGAGAAGACTTTCTGCTCTTCTATGAGAAGACTTTCTGGTCTTCTATGAGAAGACTTTCTGGTCTTCTATGAGAAGACTTTCTGGTCTTCTATGAGAAGACTTTCTGGTCTTCTATGAGAAGACCTTCTGCTCTTCTATGAGAAGACCTTCTGGCCTTCTATGAGCAGACCTTCTGGTCTTCTATGAGCAGACCCTCTGGCTTTCTATGAGAAAACCTTCTGGCCTCCTAAGAGATAAGACTCTCTGCTCTTTTATGAGAAGACCCTCTGGCCTTCTATGAGAAGACCTTCTGGCCTGCTATGAGAAGACCCTCTGGCTTTTTATGAGAAGACCTTCCGGCTTTCTGTGAGAAGACCTTCTGGCCTTCTAAGAGAGAAGACACTCTGGCCTTCTAAGAGAGAAGACCTTCTGGCCTTCTATGAGAAGACCTTCTGGACTTCTACGAGAAGACCTTCTGCTCTTCTATGGGAAGACCTTCTGGTCTTCTATGAGAAGACCTTCTAGCTTTCTATGAGAAGACCTTCAGTCCTTCTATGAGAAGCCCTCTTGGCCTTCTATGAGAAGACCTTCTGGTCTTCTATGAGAAGATCTTCTGGTCTTCTATGAGAAGACCTTTTGGCCTTTTATGAGAAGACCTTCTGGTTTTCTATGAGAAGACACTCTGGCCTTCTATGAGCAGACCTTCTGGTCTTCTATGAGAAGCCCTTCACGTCTTCTATGAGAAGCCCTTCTCGTCTTCTATGAGAAGACCTTCTCGTCTTCTATGAGAAGACCTTCTCGTCTTCTATGAGAAGACCTTCTCGTCTTCTATGTAAAAACCCTCCGGCCTTCTATGAGAAGATCTTCTGGCCTTCTGTCAGAAGACCTTCTGACCTTCTATGAGAAGACCTTTTGTCTTTCTTTAAGAAGACCTTCTGGCCTTCTATTTGAAGTCCCTTCTTTGGGAAAAATAAAACTTAATTTTTTTTAAGTTGTATCGGAATATTCGTCCCTTCATAATTCTCCTTTTAGACTTTCATTTAAATATGCTAAAAATTTTTAACATTCCCAATTTTCGTGATTTCCATATCTGAACATAAGGCAAAAAATTTGACATATAGTGCCAGTTAATGTCAACTCAATTAGTATGCCATATTAGCACATTTGATTAAGATGCCAATAAAAAAATATTAAAATTAATGTTTTATTAAAATGTTAACCTTTCATAACAACAAGAGACACCATCCAAAGAAAAATAAAAATACGAACACCTTGATTTACATGTGGAAATATTCTACGGTTCAGAGGTTTAAAACTACGATTTATCATTGGAGGCACCTTCTTCAATATTTTATTTCAACAACTATGAATAAATTCATAATCGAACTGGCGATTTGAAAGCCCTGGCTGACGGGCCAGACAAGCATGGTAAAAAAGACTCAACCGGTATGGGATCATAAATAAATTTCATGCAGCAAGTGTTGGCATTTTTTGTTTCTTACTTTTTGGAATATTGATATGTTTTTTTTTTGTGTTGTTTAAACGAATATAAACAAATAAATAAAGAGGGACTAATAAAGTATTTTTTTGGGGAGAGGGGGAGAAGAAACAACGTAAGCAACAACAAAAGAAACCCTAGACAAAAACAAAACATTGATCATTTTAAAGCTTTCCTAGTCTTTTTGGCAGCCTTTGGTGGGGGTAGTGGGGGACAATTTTTTTCACAGTTTTTTTTTTTTGTGAACTTAATTTGTTTATTTTTTTATTTTTAAAATTAAAAAAAGAAATACATATTAAATAAATATAAATATAGATATCTTTCGTTTTATTAGTATACGATTAAGGCAAATAAAAAATGTGCCAGTTATAGGCACTAGAGTTCTCCGTACCATCTGTGTTTTTGGAGGCAAATATTTTGAGTCAACAGAAGAAGCAACTCTTAACCAAACAATTGAAGCAAAAAACACATTTTTAGAAAAGCCCAAAAAATTGCTAAATTCTATTATAAAAAAACAACAACAACAAAAACTAAATAATCAACTTAAGCAAATATTAGATCAACTTATTTGAAATTTCACCTTTGCAAACTTTTTTTATTTTCTTTTATTTATTTATTAGTTTTTTTGGCAGTTCAACCCCCAGAATTTTTTGGGGGTGTGTGCATCTTTTCTATCAACGTTTCATTGACCTTCAAACCTTAAAACTTTATACACCTATGAAGGAAGATAAATAATAAGCCTAAACAAGGTGTTGCTATTCGAATTTATTTTAAAAGAACCAAGTACATTCAGTTGTTATATAGTTCACCTTCATTTTAATTAAAGGCCTATTTTTTAGTTATTTTAAGAGGAGGTCATAGGGACAAATATTAAAAAGTAAATAAATTTTTATTGAAGGCCGACATTACCATATATATTCGCAACAGTAGATTATGAGCAAACAATGAAATTTTATAAAGATACACTAAGGCCTCGACTTTTAGGTTCCCGATTTGTATGTCAAAAACTAAAAAAAAATATGCAATTTTTCTGGGTTCTAGAACCCAGTATAATATATATAGATAGCCACGAACGAAAAAAAAATTATAAACAACGCATACGTATTCTCTCCCGATTTGTATTTGTAATTGGTTTGTCAGGACGAGAGAGTCTCTTACAACTGCCAGTGCAAATATTTTGAGGAAGGCTGCCATATAGCCAATCTTCAATTCCACGCTATGAGATACCAAATAGTGGCATTTTTTGGAATCTCTTCAGATTTTTGCTTTAGAAGGAGCCATTGAACAAAAAGTTGTATTTTTCAAGCAAAATGCTCCGAAAATATTTAAAAATTGAGAATTTTGGTTCCTTAGGGTTAAACCCTTGACTACGCCGGTGTCTATTGGGGTCTCAGGAAAAGTATTTGAAGATTTTCAAAAGGAAAGTCATCTTGGGGGGTAGGTATCAGAAGGAGTGGCTCGAAAAATTCCAGATTCACATCAGGTTTTTTTGAAACTTCGAGATATACCTAATTTATATAATTTTAATTTCATATAATTTATAAGGGTTATAAGTACTCAAAATGTTGTCCCCTGGCGGGGAGATATTTGAAGGGGTGCTCCGCTATATTCCACTAGATATTGTATATATAGATGTATTTGCATGTGCGAAGTTTAAGCTTATTTAACATTTTATGAGTGGATGAGGTGCAGATGACAGGGGCAGATCTTTACACCAGATCTTGTGTTGATAAAAATATTTGAATATGTGAAATTTGAAGGGAATCAGATGTTTATTTTGCATTTTTAAAGATTTTTTCAAAATGATGGCCACTTTTGTGGGGGCAGGTACAAGAAGGAATGGACCGATATATACAATATTCATAACCGATCACTTGTAAGCAGAAATGTTAGAATGTGTGATGTTTAGAATGAATCGGATACTTATTTCGTTTTTTCTGAGCGTTTTGGTTGCTCGGAATTGTAACCCTTTGATCAGAATGAAGGAATGGAGGAGCTATCAAAAGAAGTGATCCGTTCTATCCGTTCTTTATACCAAATCTTGTGTTGACAGATATGTTACAATATGAGAAAATTGAAGGCAATCGGACTCCCATTTCAAATTTTACAAGAGTTGTAATTATTCAAATTTTTGAGGGACTTGATAGAGTCGGTCGATATTTGTCTATTTCCCAACCTGATAACACTGATACAAATATTAGGATCTGCCAATTTTAAACCAAATTCTATTATTCTTTCTTGTTCTTTAAATGAATCTATTTTTTGCGAAGAGGTCTTTACCTTTTCTGGGGAAGGTGCCAGAAGGAGTGGATCGATATTGCCCATCTCCGAACTCGATTCATGTTTTATAGCAATATTACGATGTATCAAGTTTTTAAAGAATTTTAAGCCAATTTGATCGAAAATATGGTTAAAATACCAAGTATCGGGAGACACCGATATTTGGGGTCTATAGGGAAACATAAACCTATTCAAGCAAAATAATTTTTATTGGTATCTGATGCAGAAATCGAATATAGATTGAAAGCTGCAAATCATACCCTGTCACGAAGTGAATGAGAATTATTTCCTTCCTACAGTGATTTGACAAAGTCAAAAGTTTGCGGAGCCGGATTATGATACCCTACACCACTATGCATATTTTGTAGAGCTCTCGTAACAGAAGAATTTATATTGGGATTTTTTTTTTTGGAGTAGATAATATCACTTGTCAACCTCTGGCTTTAGAGCAGTTTCAGACGTAACTAATATATGGAATCGATTTTCACCAAACTCGACGGAGACATTTTTATCATTTATACCAAAAAACATTTCAAAAGAGTGCATGATATCACTGCGAGAAGGATTATATTAAAAAAATATATCGGAGTGGAAACATAAGTCCGGAAATTCACTCCATTTGGGCTGATATTAGTCAATATTTGCACAATAAAACTGAAATCGGATTTGGGACATATATATGGGAGCTATATCCAAATCTGTATTTCCAAGCTCTATAAGAAATCTGGTACCTAATATCATTGTTGTGGGGTATATATTACGAATGTGAGGTACTTAAACACCAATTCGGATGAGACATATATATGGGAGCTATAGCTATATTTGAGCCGATTTTCACCATATTTGATGTACTTGCTTTTAGACTAAATTCGGTCGGATGTGCTTAAATTTAGGTCATTTGGACTGATATTAGCCATTTAGTGCACAATTAACCGGAAATCGGATAAAGATTATATGGAAGCTCCATCTAAATTTTGAAACGATTTTCGCCAATTTTAATAGGGTTCGTCCTTGGGATAAACAAATATTGTTTGGAAATTTTTATCTCAATTGGATAATAAATGCGATCTGCATTTTTTCACAAAATTTCATAGACGGACTGGCATGCATAAATCGATTCAAAAAGTGATTCTATGAAGAACCTTAAAAGTATCTATGGGTCTGTCTCGCTTCCTTCTCCATGTTACAAACAAATGCACAAAGACATTATACCCTTTCCACTATGTGGTGTAGGGTATAAAAAGGACAAGCGCTGTGTTGGCTCGTTTTGTTTCTTGTCAAAAGTACCTAGTCATTTTCCGTTCAAAACCCCATGAAGAGTTCACCCAAAAATGTGATGTCTCGCCCCATTTCGATACAATTCATTAAAAATAGCGGCTATTTGTTTTCTAATGCCAAAAAAGCGGTAATTGCTTCCTAATTGCAAATGTTCTGCCAATTGTGGTTTGGATTGGGCTGGCCGCTTGGCTGGATATGATGCTATTGATTTTGGTTGGGTTTCTTTTTTTTTTGGTTTTATTGTTACTCTCTGATGATGATTTACAGTCAGTGAGCCCAACCAGCCAGCCAGCCAGCCTGGCCGTCAGTTGAGATTGTGTAATAAAAATATGAGTGAATGATGTTTTGGCTGGCTAACTGACTGTCCGACTCGTTGTTTCGGCTTGGCGTTTATTAATTTCATTTTATTTCTGTTGCAGTCGATGATATTTTATTATTGCTGCTCTTGTTGTTGTTGCTCTTGTTTTTGTTAAAAATTTTCATTTTCCCATCATTTCATTTCATTGCAATTTTATCTGCCAGACATGAACAAGCAATTTGTCGCTGTTGCTGTACCTTTTTTTTGCCACAACTGCTGCCAATTCGTATCATCATCGCCATCCGATGGATGGCTGCTGCTGCTACTGCCGTGGCTGTGGCTGACGACGATGATGATAACAATAATGATGGGCTTTGGCGGGATACTACAATGGCCCATTGGTGACGAAATCTATTTGCTTAACAAAATGTTAACAAACATTAAAACACCGGCAGCAGTAGTCGTTATTTTTTTTCTCTCTCGTTGTATTCACTTTGTAGTTGTAGTTGTTGCCATTTGTAGTTTTGTGTTAGTATAAGTGTGTTTTGAAATTTATTTTGATTACAAACAACAACAACAAAAAAAAAACGCAAACAAATAAAACAGAAAAAAGTATCAACAAATGCAACAGCCTCTATAGCATCAGACATTATTAAAGGAATTTAAGTGATACATTTGATGATTGTGGTTTTTTGTCTGTCAGTCTATCGAGCTAAGGAGGGGTGCTGAAAGGGGTGGAAATTGATACAAACGTTTGTATTTCTTTTTCTGCTTTTTTGGTATCGATATTAAGAGTTAATCATGCTGAACGATAATTTGTTTTTTCTCTGTTTATTTTTTTCGGTAGTTAATTTAAAATTTATTGGAAATTGATCACAGTTCTAAATGTTGTAGAGCTGTGTCAGCAATTGGGGTTGGCGGTAAGCGGTAACAAAGCAGATTTATTGTGAAAAATGAATGAAAAATGAAAATGGAAGGATGAGATATATCGGTCTATTTTAAATAAGCTTTTTGAAGGACTATTAGATTTAAAGGCGTAAAATATTGGAAGTGCTGACAGATCTGCAATTATAGATTTTATAATGGTCTAGTTGGCCGATTAAATTCAATTTTTCAATAATTTCAGGGAATATCCAGCAGATTATAAATGTAAAGCAAAAAAAGAAGACACGTATAACGACGTTTGGAAAGTTTCTATCGCAAAGGAACTTGAAAAGAGTTCCGTTCTCTTCCACATTTTTTTTTAATTTTTTCCGAAAACGATTCCGTTCCGCAATATTACATATATAGGGTGAGATAAAAAGACTGCAACAAAGTCAAATGCCATTATTTTTATATTTTTTTTATTCAGGTAAAATTTCATACTCAGTAATCTGATGATTTTTGTCATAATTTCAAGGGAAGTTTTTCAAATTTGTTATGGGTCTATGGTTTCGAAAGGCTCTAATGTCACTGAAACATTTTCTAACGGAATTATTAAAAAAATCGATATTTGGAGTTCGTTTGGCAGAACATTACCTATATAGGTCCAGGTTTTCTTATAGCCCCCCCAATATTCTTATATACCTCCCAATATTCGGTATTTCCACGATTTTCGCTACATTTTCTATATTCCTAATGGCATCACCTTCTATGAGAGAAAATTTCCTATACAGTTCCATGTTTTCGTATAGGCTAAATTTTGAGCAAAATTGTTTGGCCCAGCCGAAATTATTTGCTTTTTTATTAATTCTTGATAGTGAATTGGTAGTCTAAATGGGCACCAGGCAGATAACTTCAGAAAATAAAAAAAAGGTCGGATATAGCATCAAATTTAAGAATAAGTTTAGATTTGTTCGAATTGGTCACCTTTGGCACGAATTATGGTCTTCAAACGGAAAATGAAACCGTCACAAGCTGCCCGAATGTTGCCCTGCGGTATTTTGGCCCATTCCCGGCGAAGCGCTTGCTTGAGATGCACGACACTTGGGTATTTTTTAGTGCCAACCTTGCTTTCCAAAATACTCCAGACACAATTGTCCAACGGATTTGTATCCGAAGATTTTGGTGGCCATTGTGTGCGGGAAATGAAGTGTGGAAAATAATTTTGGAACCATTCTTGGTTGGCGCGTGCTGAGTCCTGTTAGAATGTACAAGGTCTGCGGCCAAAATGTTTGCGTGCCTAGAATATTTTTGCGATAATATTCGGCATTTATTCTGATGCCATGGTCGATTAATACGAGCGGAGAGCGAACATCGGCTGTTATGGCGGCCCACACCATCACCATGGCCGACGCTTGAGTTCTGGTGGCCAACCGAAGGTGCACACCAGAGCTGACCTCTTTGCCAAGTAAACACGATCATTTTGTTTGTTTACAAACTGCTGGACAACGAATGTTTTCTCATCGGAGAAAACCAAATTCGGCCAAGCGAAGCAACTCTTTAGCTGTTTTGAGTCTATTTTCTTTCTGTTGCGGTATAAGTTCTTGCACTTTTTGGAATTTCAATGGCTTTACCCCGAGCTTATTTTTTCAATATTTGCCGAATGGAATATTGCGATATGTTCAGCTAACGAGCCATTTTTCGGCCACTGAGACGCGGCTTTCGATCAAGTCGCTTATTTACTTTTCGAGCCATTTCGGCTGTTGTTGCTGTTTGCATCCGTCCACTTCCTTGACGTCAGGCTACGAATCCAGTATCACGGTAACGAGCGATGATACGAGACACAAAAGATTTATTCACATTCAAATACTGGAGTGCTCTAACGATAGCCCCTTGTGGTTTTCCAGCCAAATATAAAGAAATCACATAATCACGCTTGAATTCCATCACGAATAACTTTTTTTCTGGAAAATTCTCACCGAAATGTTTTGGTACGCTTGTAAACAATATAATGAGCTGTCACTGGGATAATTTTAACAGCTTTCGGGCGAGTGGCATAGAAATGACAGCAGTCTGAAGTTGGTAGCAGTTTTTTCATCTCACCCTGTATACATAGGTAATGAGATAATGGCAGAAGCTCAACGAATTGGTTGAAATGTATGCAGCTCGGTAATTTTGACCTCTTTTATAATCTTAATATGAAAATTTCAAAAACAAAAATTTGAAGAGTGGGATTTTTTCCTCTATTTAATTTAATATTGGGAGGTAAACTTCAACAATCCGGATACAAGTGTCTCCAATTCTTAGATCTAACTTTTTCATAATCGACTGAGTTTTTCGTTTAAAAATTGTTTAGGTTGTACAGTGTAACATTTTTTAAGCCATATTGACTGATTGAATATTTTTTAAAAGATATTTTAAGAATATTTTTGGAGATAGTATCAGACCAGAATTTAGCATCTTCGAAATCTTTGAGGTAATATACAGGTAAGTATTCTAATTTATATAAAACATGGTCAGCTTTATCGATTCTAAGCCATTTTTTCTCCTTTCTATTTTGCATACATTAAGTTCGCTTTTTTTGCTTTCAAGCAATTAATTTAATTCATTTGCTTCCAGTCATTCCGTCAGCCAAAGCAACCAGTCAGTCTGACTCCCTGCCAGCCTGCCTGTCTGTGTGTTGTGATGTTACTGCTGATGACCAGTCAAGATAAAATTTATTTCCATTTCATTGCTTAAATGTGTGATATGTGGTTTAATTGGTAGCGTGAGAGTTTTGTTTTTTCGTTTCGCTTCGTTTTGTCAACGAAAATTTGTTGCAATCAACAAATTATTTTCAGAACATTTAATTAATCAAACGTTATTTCGTGGAGATTTGCAAAAAGATTAGCTAATACTCGTTCATAGTTTGTATTATGGGTCAGGCCTGGTATTTGTCTCCCTGTCACTGCAGGGTGGAGGAGGAAATTGCTATAAATCCTTAACGACAAAACACCTGCTTATACGCTGGCTTAGAGGTTCATGGCATAATAGGACGAAGGGGCGAAGGTAAAAGGGCTTAATGAACCTCTAAAATCCACGCCTTATACTTAAACAAAGCCTTTACAGAACGCTAGGAACGAGTCTGCCATGGACTTATGGTTGGTTTGTCTTAGCACATGCCCATAATCTGAGGAGCTTCTCTTAGAGAAATCTCCTGAGAAAAAAAATAAAAACAAAAAAAGAAAAATAAACCTGCAGCCTTTTCGGCAGTTTAAAACCAAAGCCTTTTATGATCTCTACACTGACAAGTGGTTGGCTGGATGGCTATCAGTCAGTCGTCGAAAGGTGAATTCGACAGTGAGTGAAAGGACTCCTAGAAAGGTTAAACAAGGAAAGGATCAACACTTGTTAGGGGCCATAAAAATGTTGTCACCACAAAAGTAGTCTCTAATCATGGGTTCATCTCGAGCATGTCACAGCCCAGTACTCACGGGCTAATTCACACATGCCAGGATTCAACTCTCCCACACAAAACACACACACACATTGCAAATTTTTATGGCCCTCATAAAGAGATTGCATATATCGGGAGTTGGCAACAACAATCGAATGTTGGAAAGGTGAAAAGCAAGGTGTTGAAACAAACAGACAGGCACAGAACTAGTCTTAGTCGCCCTCTCTCTCTCTCTCTCTCTCTTTTTCACTCTTGGCCTCAAGTACCATAGATTTCAAGTATTTTCATCATCGTCATCAGCTTTCATAAATATGCCAAACATAATCATAATAATCACCAATATAGTTTTGTTGTTTTTGTAGAATTTCATTCTAGTTCCTCGGTTTACATCGCAGCTGTATAGCGTACCTATACCTGATATTGTTGTTATTGCTGCCGCACAGTTCATAGTTTTATGTTTACATTGTCGTTGTTGTTGCCTATTTCGCTTTCACAGCGACTATGACTACCCAAGAATCGAAGAAGACGAAGTTGAAGCTGAACGAACAGTGGGTTTGAAAGGTGTCAAAAGGTAACAACTTTTAATTGTGGGAAATTTGGGAACAAGTAAATCAAGGTCATTGGATTTTTATAACTTTGCAGTCGCGGTGACCTTGTGTGGATATATTTAGGTCGTTGGATTTGAAGGTTATGTTTCAAGATTGAATGGGTTGCTTTGGACAAGGGCGAAGTACAGAAGTACAGAAATCATCTATATATGTAAGTGAGTAGAGGATTAATTGACTGACTGACGGAAAATCAATGCCCAGACAAATCGGCGGAAGCTAGAATCCTGAAATTTTTGTTGAGGGTCACTTTAGGTCCGAAGTTGTCAGACAAGGCTGAGTTTTTAGAAATTTCTACCACAATGGTACGGAAAGTACTAAAAGTTGCTAAATATTTGGTAGTTGATGAACCAGTAGAGCTAGAACTATATTTGGAATGAGGGCTACTGATGGATTGTACGGAGGATCAGTCAGGGGTGGGATTTTGGAAATTCGTACTGAAAGTGTACGATAAGTACTCAAAGTTACTAAATATAATACTCTTAAATTTGGATTGAGGGTCTGATGTAGTGTACGTTGGGTGTAACAAAGGGCTCTTGGAAATTTGCAATTTAAGTGTACTGATTGACTGACTACCCAGAACCAACGACCAGACGAAATGGATGAGCTTGGAATCTTTATATTTTGCACGAGGGTCAGTCTTGGTGCATAGGCGTGGATTTTGGAAATTCGTAATGGATTGAGGGTCTGATGGAGTGTACCAAAGGGCTCATGAAAATTCGTATTGTAAGTGTACTGATTGACTGACTACCCAGAACCAACCAATGGCTGAGTTTGGAATCTTTATATTTTGCACGAGGGTCAGTCTAGGTGCATAGGCGTGGATTTTGGAAATTCGTACTGAAAGTGTACGAAAAGTACTAAAAGTTACTAAATATGGTACCCTATCTATACAGTTCTAAATAGTTCTAAATTTGGAAGGATGGGTCTGATGGAGTGTACGATGGATGTACCAAAGGGCTCTTGGAAATTCACGATATAAGTGTACTTAATGACTGAGTATATAGAGCCAACGTCCAGACGAAACGGTTAAAGTCGGAATCTTGAAATATTAGACGAGGCGTGGACTTTGGAAACTTGTACTGAGAGATTACGAAAAGTACTAAATATGGTACCCTTTGTATACATCTAGAAATCTTAAATTTGGAATGAGGGTCTGATGAAGTGTATGGTGCATGCACCAAAGCGGTTTTTTGAAAGTCGCACCATAAGTGTACGAAAAGTACTAAAATGTCCTATATTTGGTACCATTTCGTATCATGTCAAACTTGAAATTTAGAATGGGAATCAAAAGTTGCTGTGTGGGGTCGATGTAAAGAAGTAGGTTTGGAAGTGGGAACTCATGTATACGAAAATTAGTAAACAGTACTAAATTTGATACAATTTGAATTGGGAAGGAACGAATGGAGCTGGAATTCTGAAATTTAAAATTAACATAACTGGCGGTGTGTAGGATTGGGATATGGAGGTAGTTTTCGAAATTTCTACTTATATGCACGAAAAGTATCAACTGGTACTAAATTTGGTACAATTTTGATTTGGGTGAACTGAAAGAGCTGGAATGCTGAAATTTGGTATTCGGATAACTCTGGGATTGTACGACTGAGGTATGTACGATGTTTTAGAAATTCGTACTTATGGGTACTATATGGTACTAACTTTGGTACAATTAAAATTTTGGAAGAACAGATAGAGTTGGAATCCTGAAATTTGGAATTAAGATTTCTATTGGATTACATGATATAGGCAGTTATGGAAATGTGTACTAAAATTGGTACAAATTTAATTTTAGAAGAACTTTTAGAGTTGGAATCCTGAAATTAGGAAAGAAAGATTTCTATTGGATTGTATGATATAGGTAGTTATGGAAATTTATGCTTATGTGTACTAAATGGCACTAAGTTTGGTATAATATAAATTTTAGGAGAACCGAAAGAGTTGGAATACCGAAATCGGGAAATAAGATTATTGTCAAAGTGTAGAATTGGGATATGAAGGTACACTTGGAAATTTGTTATCATATGTATTAAAATCTAGGATTATGGTATGTTGGAAGCTTTGAGAATTCGAACTTATGTGTACTAAATGGCACTAAATTTGATACAATTTGGAATGAGCCAATAGAGCTGATATCCTGAAATTTGGAAATTAGATTACTGAAGGAATGTAGGATTGAGAAATGGTTGTAGTTTTGGAGAAATGGTTGTAGTTTAGTACTGAAATTTGGAAATAAGTTTACTGCCGGAGGTAGTATTGGGATGTAAAAGAGTTTTGGAAATTCGTACTTATTATACATAATACTATTTTTTGCGCCATGTCATTTGGACGAACCGATAGGGAAGGAATCCTAAAAATATAGAATAGAGATTGCTGTAAGATTTTAGGGTTGGGGTAGGTAGGAAACTTTGGGTTTTGAACCAATAGATCTACAATTTTAAAATTAAGAAATAAGTGTTCTATGCGGATAGATGTACCAAAGGGTTGTTGGACATTGGAACTTTAAGGTTACGAAAATTTCTAAAATGTTTCCATTTGGTATTATACGAACGGATAGAGTAACAAGTAAAAAAGTAGTTTGGGATCAATTAGAAAATTTTCAAAAATAGAAAATCCATTAAAAAATCTCTTAAAATTTTAAAAATACCGAATATTGGAAGGTGCCGATATATTGAGGATATACGATATTGCGGACCTATATAGACAATTCTATTTCAGGGGATAAAGTACTCATAAGGAACTCCTTGTGTGGACTTTCAAAAAATTCCGTTGAAAAATGCGGCTAAAATCATCACAATACCGAATATCGTAGGTGCCGTTAAATGGGAATATACGATATCGTGGACCCATATAGACAATTTTCTGACAGGAAGTAAAGTGTTCATAAAGAACTCCTTGTGTACAATTTCAGACAATTCCATTGAAAATGTGGCTAAAATCATCAAAATACCGAATATCGGGGGTACCGTTATATGGGGGCTATACGATATCATAGACCTATATAAATAATTCTCTTCCAGGGGATAAGGTACTAAGGGCCATACGATATCGTGAACCTATTTGAATAGGGGGTCAGGGGGTAAAGTACTCACAAAGAACTCCTTGTGTAGAATTTCAGACAATTCCATTGAAAAATGTGGCTAAAATCATCAAAATACCGAATATCGGAAGGGGAATATACGATATCGTGGACCTAATTGGACAATACTCTTCAAGGAAGTAAAGTACTCAGAAGGAACTCCTTTTCTGGATTTTCAGACAATTTCATTGACAAATTTGGCTACAATCATCAAAATACCGAATATCGAAAAAAGACCGATCTGTGCAAAATTTTAGCTTCCTATCTTCATTCGTTTTGACTGTAGAGTGATTACAACAGACGGACGGACGTCTTAGAATCGTCTTAGAATTTTACGTTGATGGGTCTAAAATTATTATTTCGACCAGTTACAAACGGAATGACTAACTTAATATACACTCTATACTATGTATGGTGGAGGGTATAAAAACTCAAAATTTGGTTTGGTTTTGGAAATCTGTGTTTAGTATGCGAACTGTACTAAATGATCTACGGTGAACTGAGAGTGCTGGCATTTTGAAATTTTGCATTGGCTCCCAGGTTTTGGTTGGTTTGTGATAAAGAGGTGGTGGTTCGGAAATGTGTACTACAAGTGCACGAAAAGTACAAAATAGTACGATATTTGGTACAATTTGGTATTGGGTGAACAGATAGCGTTTGAAATCTGAAGTTTGGTATTAGGGTCGCTGTCCATGTGTAGCCTGATGGAAATATGTACCATAGTTGTACGAAAAGTACTGGTATTAGGTTGAAGGGATGGAGATAAAATTCTGAAATTTGATATTGAGGTTACTGATGGTATCAGTGTTTGAGATTTGGCCGTGGTTTGGAAATTCGTCCTATATTTGTACGAAAAAGTACTAAATTTGGTATAGTGTGAAAGACTAAAGCTGAAATCAAAAAATTGTGATAGATGTCACTGTTAATGTCTGTGTATAAGATTGGATTTGAAAATGTGTACTATAATAGTTGGAAAAGTACTAAGTGATCCTAAATTGGGTATTGGCTGAAGGGATAGAGCTAGAATATCGAAATTTGATATTAAGTTCACTATTGGTATTTGAGGAGTTGAGAGAAGGAGCTGGTTTCGGGTATACGTACTACAATTGTAATAAATGGTACATCCAAATGTGCTCATGTTGATTTTAGACCCTGTGTCTCTTTGGACATATAAAGAGACTTGGAGTCGATTTTACGTAGGCCATCCGCCTGGTTTTCGAAGGTTAAAAAGATACAGCTAAAAACAGAAATTTGAAAAATGTCAAAAAAATCCCCGAAAAATGTCTGAACTCAAAACCGTAATATATTATAAAACGAGGACCTATATGACGACGTGGACCTGCGTAAGTAATTTTTTGTCATAGGCTGTAGTACCGATTCCGAACTTTTAGTACGAAATTTGAAAGAATTCCGGTGAATAATGTGGCTAATATCATCAAAATACCGATTATTGGTAGTTACCGATATGTGTGGGCTATACGAAGACGTGGATCTGCTTAGACAATTTTCTGTCGTAGGTTGTATTACGAACTTTAAACGCGAAATTGGAAACAATTCTGGTCTATGATGTCTATAAGATCATAAAAATACCGAATATGGGGAGTTAAGTGAGAGCAATGCGAAATATGGACCGACATGGACAATTTACGAACCTAACCTGCCTATTGGCAAAATTCTAGCCTTCTCTCTCAATTCTTTGGAAAGATAGCGTGATTACAACAGTTAGGTAGACTGACATCGCTAAATCGACTTAGAATTTTACCCTTGATCCTTGGTATATATATCTCTGTAGGGTCTGATATGAGTATTTCGAGGAGTTACAAACGGAATGACAGTAAATGTACCCTCCATAGTATGGTGGAGGGTAAAAATATAAATTTTCTTTCCACATTTCCTTTATAATCACAGTGCCATTGGTGGTCATTGGTGGTCAAATGTTCCCGCCTTGCGGTGCCTTTGGTATTACAACCGGCTAAGTTTGATAGACCTGTTGCATGTCTTTGCACAACATTCTGCTGGCAAATGCTCGCCAGAGAATGGCGATGAAACAAATGACATAATGAGGAAGGCATTGCTGGAACAATTAAAATGCAAACATGTTGGTAAAAGAGAATTACGATTGTAGTAGTCTATAGCCACTATGTGGTTATAGGAGCAGAGCGGAGCGGAGATAGCTTACTGCCAAACAGGAAAAGTAAGACAATGCATAATGCTAAACACATGTATGAGAGTGTTTCAGCTATGCATATGCAACTTAAGTCTTCTACTTGCTCTCAGTCTTCTAAGTAGTTCGAATGACTCATAAGGTCTGAATGAATATTTAAATGGCGTAGAGGCGGAAGAATAAGTGATACATTTTTTTTCGGGAGAGCACACCACAATTATTTTTGTTTGGAGAATCCCAATGGACCATTCAGTCATCACGTTACACTCGGTAACAACGTGCTCTCATTCGATGCCCCCTAATATGATATGTCAGGTTTGCCCCCATTCCGTGCCTATGGCGGCCCTGAACCAACAGGGCAACGAAATTCAAAAGTAACTTATTTTTTCACGAACGTGTAGAGGAATTCAGTTGAGGTCTTATGCGCCTGTACAAAAAGCAAAAACAAAAAAAGAAACAAATAGCAGACTACTATTAAGTATGGGTTTTGGGTTCTGCTGTGTGTTCGTGTTCGTTCATTCGTTTATAATCATGCGCTCGAAGACTGTGGGCCCTGCCTGCCATGGCACTTGTCTATTTGATTTTGGCATGATTTCCATTAATCCGCCATCTTATCGTTTACATCAGGCTGAGGTGGGGTGGGTGTGTGTGTGTGCGAGTCTAAATTAATAAAATTTTATGAATTAATATTACAATAATAAGAAACTAGATAGGTTGGCATGTATCTACGTCACGATATGACGAAGTGTGGAACATTGTGTTGGCAGTTTATTAGGTACCAGATTTGTGTGAAGGTATGGGGGTGGGAAAATAAATTAAATAATTATTTAAGGGCTTATTTATGAACGACCAGCAACTTACCTTCATAGCTGACCAATCAAACGCCGTAAATTAGGATCTGAAATAAAAATAAAAAATTATCAATTATTTTTAATATTTAAATCAATATATTTATATTTATAAAAGAGTAGTTAAATGACTGAATGATGGAGAATCAATGCCCAGTCGAAAGGGCTGAAGCTAGAATCTTGAAATTTGTACGAAGGTCAGTCTTGGGGCGTAATTTGCGGAAATTTGTACTAAAAGGGGACGAAAAGTACTAAATGGTACTAAGAAAATACTTTGAATTCGACAAACGGAATGAGCTAGAATTCTGAAATTGGGGAGGAGAGTCAATGATGGAGCGCAGGAAAGATGTACCAAAGGGTTTTGGGAATTCAACCTTTAAGGTTACGAAAAGTTCTAAGTTCGTACTAAATTCTAAAATGGTTCCATTTGATTTTATATGAACGGATAGAGCTAAAAACTTGAAATTTGGTATGAGAATCAAGGCTGGAAGTTAAGTTTGATATATGAAGGTGGTTTTAAAAAATATTTACTAAATGTGCGTATTGTACTAACGGATGAAGCTGGAGTTTTGACATTTTGTAATGGGATCCCTGCTGGTGGGTGCAACCAACTTCAGACTGCTGTAAGCCACTAAGCCACTCGTCCGACAGCTGTTAAAAATATTCTAGTGACAGCTCATTATATTGTTTACAGGCGTACAAAAGCATTTTGGTGAGAATTTTCCTGCAAAAAAGTTATTCGTGATGGAATTCAAGCGTGATAGTGTGATTTCTTTATATTTGACGGGAAAACCACAAGTGGCTTTCGTTAGAGCACTCCAGCATTTAAATGTGAATAAATCTTTTGTGTCTCGTACCATCGCTCGTTATCGTGATACTGGTAGCGTAGCCCGCCGTCAAGGAAGTGGACGAAAGAAAACAGGAACATCAGCAGAAATGGTTCGAAAAGTTAAGAAGCGACTTGATCGAAAACCGCATCGCAGTGGCCGAAAAATGGCTCGTGAGCTTAACATAACGCAATATTCTATTCGGCAAATATTGAAAAATAAGCTCGGGGTAAAGTCATTGTAATTTCAAAAAGTGCAAGAACTTACACCGCAACTGTAACCAAGAATGGTTACAAAATGAGATTCCTCGCTTCATTTCCAGCGCACAATGGTACCAAAATATCTGGATACCAATCCGTTGGACTATTGCGTCTGGAGTATTTTGAAATGCAAGGTTGGCACTAAAAAGTACCAAAGTGTCGATCACCTCAAGCAAGCGCGTCGCAGGGAATGGGCCAAAATAGCGCAGAGCAACATTGGGGGCAGCTTGTGACGGTTTCATTGACCGTTTTAAGGCCATAATTCGTTAATTAAAAATTATGGAGTTTGACTTTGAAGATGTGGTTTTAAATAGTGCTACATTTGGTACAATTTAATATTGGGTGAACAAATAGTGCTTACCGGAAAATATGGAGGTGGTCTTTGAAATGTGCACTATAATTGTATAAAAAGTACTAAATGGTACTTTATTTGGTATTGGGTGAAGGGAAAGAAATAAAATTCTGAAATTTCATATTAAGATTGCGAATGGTATCTGTGCTTAAGATTTGTACGAAAAGTACAAAATTTGATATTGAGGTTTCTGGGATTGAAATATGGAGGTGGTTTGGAAAATGTGTACTATTTTCGAAAATTACTAAATAGTACTAAATTTGGTATTGGGCCAAGGAATAGAGCTGAAATCCTGAAATGTGTTACTCTTGGCGCCTGTGGTTGAGAGAAGGAGCTAGTTTCGGATATGCGTCTGTAATTGTACTAAATTTGGTAATGAGGTAAATTAAAGAGTTTAAATCCTGAAATATAATCCTGTTGGTATCTAAGGTTAAGATAGTTTTGAAAATTCTATGATTGTTCAAAAAATTACAAAAAAAAAAAAAAAAAAAATATTAATAATCAATCCCTTTTTGTCTCCCTAGTTTTGCCTGAAAATCCACGTTTGAATCTTTAATGGCCTTTAAAAATTAGATTTTTGGATATTATTGAAGGACTATAAGTTGCAGTTTTCTAAAAATATGAGTGAGCTATAATTGATACAAAACCAGGTTTTCTTAAGATAAAATAAAGATACAGATTTTATATTTTTCAAATATCATCAGAACCTTTTATCTGATTTCTTCTTTCTATTTGCGACAATATTTTTGGAAGACTGACAGAGATGTGTATTTTGTTTATATTCTTCAAAAACTTAATAAATTTAGTAGATGTGCGTTTTTAATATTTATTTTAAGGCTTACATCGGAGTTTTCAGCCTCTAGTATAGAGGTTTTTCTAACGGAAGTTCCAAAAAACTTTCACATACTATTCTAGAAATTTAAGGCTTTTTTTGTGTTTTAAATGAAATTCCATTTTTAAATAATTGTCAATGTGTTTTCCACAATTTTTTTAACATCCTATATAGATTTTAAGATGTATGCAGTTAAAACCTCCTTAAGATCTTTTCCAGAAAATTCGCATAAAATTCAGGGGTAAAAATCCCAGTAAATATTTGATCTCTAAAAAAGCAACGCAGATGCATACAAATCACAGATAATTTTAAGTAGACTTCCCCCCGAAACAGAGATTGGATGGCAAACACCCGCATAATAGATTCTAGCAGTATGGGTGACATTTGTGGAAGGGAAACAATTTATGGTGATAATATTACGCTCGGCTATGGAAAAGAGGGCGTTTTTTTCATTCCTTCGCATTAGATACTATGTTTGTTTGTATGTGCTGCATTCATTCATAATTAATATCAGCATGGAGATATTAACATATCGTATTTATGAGTGTGTATGTGTTTGTGCCAGCGTTTATTCTTGTAAGGCATTGGTTGTTGAGTATTTCAGCTCCGTGTTTGCAACACAAACAATTTGTTATGGAACCTGCATTATGGTGATGCAGTAAGTAGTGGCAGCAATTCGGACACATTTATCGTCGTGTGAGTCTTTATCACAGCTTGCAGCTGTGACGGAATCTTGATACATGGACATACCGCTTCCGCAATATCAGTAGCAGCAACTATTTTCTTATTCTTAGAATGCAGTGTAGAATTTTAACGCCTACTTTAATATTTATATAAAATAGGGGTCCTTTAAAAAAATAGGAATGTTTCTCGTATCGGGAATATCCTACAGGCCATCACTTGGGTGTTGATTGATGAAGTGCTGTGCCACGCAAAAAGAAATCTTCAATCTGTGTTAGTACTTAAATAAAATTCTCTCAAAATTGTCCTTCATAAAATATTCCTTAAAAATTAAATTAATGGTTTGAGGTGGGTCAGTCAATTATTTTTTTTTATTATAAAACTCCCCGGCGTTTGGTCTACTAGTCATTAAAAATACTCTTTCAAAATACAAAATAAATCTAGGACCTGATAACTAGTAAAATATTGTAAAAAATTACGGTTCGAAGTCAAGTCAAATGATCCTTCGGAAAATTAAAAAAAGGAAATCAAAGACTCAGTTGTGTCTTCAAAAAAAAAATAAATAAATAAATAAATTAAATAAAAATCAACTATTCGAACGATTTCAAAAAAAAAAAAAAAAAAATAATAAAATAAAATTCGAAGCCGAAAAACTCACAATGCGAAGTCTATCAAACATTTCGACTCCAAATCATTTGGTCTTTCAAGACATATTCTTAAAAAATAACGATTCGGGGTGTTTAAACCTTAAAAAAATAGTAAAAATCCATGATTCTAGAGAAGATGTTCATCCTAAGAAGGTCGGTCCGTAAAAAAAAATTAAAAAAAAATTAACATTGGAAATAACTTCGTGGTCAGTTGGTCCTTAATTTTTTGTTTTTTTTTTTTAATAAATCCAAGATGTAAGATCAAGAGGTCTTTCAAAAAAGGATGAAAAAACACAATACAAAGTAGCTGGTTCTTTCCAATTAAAAAACCAACATTCGAGGTTCGTTGGTCCTTCAAAAAAAAAAATTCTTTAAAAATCCAAGGATCAGTGCTGTTGGTCCTTGCAAAAATATTTTGTTTTTAAATCAACAAATCGCCATGGGTCAATACATTGTCCATTTCCGAACCTGACATGGCACCAACAAAAAATGATGGGATTTGTAAAGTTGAAGCAAAATCGGATTATCGTTTCTCTTTCTGTGGAAAAAATATATATATTTTTGAAAATTTAGACCATATGTGGGGGAGGTACCAGAGGGAGTGGACCGATATATTCCATCTTAACACCATAATATAAATATTGGGATGTGTGAAATTTGAAGACAATCGGACTCTTACATCATATTTTATGAGTGTTGTAATTTTTTAAAAGTTTGACCTTTTGTGGGGGAGGTACCAGAAGGAGTGAACCGATATTGTCAATTTTCGCACCAGACCTAGCACTGACGCAAATATTAGGATGCGCAAAGTTGTAGCAAAATCGGATTATCGTTTCTCTTTCTGTGCAAAAAATATATATATTTTTTGAAAATTTCGACCTTTTGTGGGGGAGGTACAAGAGGGAGTGGGCCGATATATTCCATCTCAACACCATATCTTGGGTTAATATAAATATTAGCATGTGTGAAATTTGAAGACAATCGGACTCTTATATCACAATTTATGAGAGTTGTAATTATTCAAGATTTTGACCATTTGTGGGGGAGGTACTTGATGGAGTGGACCGATATTGTCCATTATTGCACTAGACCTAGTACTGACGCAAATATTAGGATTTGCAAAGTTGGAGTAAAATCGGATTATCATTTCTCTTTCTGTGCAAAAAATATGTACTTTTGTTGAAAATTTAGACCTTTTGTGGGGGAGGTACCACAAGGAGTGGACCGATATATTCCATCTTAACACCAGACCTTGGGTTAATGTAAATATTGGGATGTGTGAAATTTGAAGACAATCGGACCCTCATATCACAGTTTATGAGAGTTGTAATACTTCAAAATTTTGACCATTTGTGGGGGAGGTACTTGATGGAGAGGACCTATATTGTCCATTTTCACACCTGACCTAGCACTGACGCAAATATTAGGATGCTCAAAGTTGGAGCAAAATCGGATTATCCTTTCACTTTCTGTGCAAAAAATATATTTTTTTGAAAATTTCAAAATACAAAAATATTACGATGTACCAAGTTTGGACCAAATCGGATACTCCCTTCGAGAGTTATCGTGCGCACCAGCCAGCCAAACAGACGGACGGACATCGCTAGATCGACTCCAAACGGATTTGGTCCAAAGAGACCTAGGGTCTAAAACCGTTATTTCGACTAGGCCGTATCAAAAGATATATACCCTCTGTAGCCATATGGCTGAGAGTATAATCATGTATACAAAAAATCCACCATTCTGATTTGCCGAGGGACCTTCGAAAGTTTTTTTTAATCGAAGTAAAGTATAAAAAAATAAGATCCTTTCAATTAAAAAAAAAAAAACACGGCTGTGTCCACTTTTAATCAACTTCCCTTAAATCAAAATCTAAATAAAATAATTTCTCAAAAATTCAAATCCCTAAAAAAAATATGTTTTTTTTTTTTTTAAAATCCATATTCATTTTGTTTTAAAGATGTTTTTTAAAAGTCGAAAAAATGAACTTGGATGACATCATTCCAAGTACTTTAAAAATAGATTTTTCAAAGGCAATATTTATTAAAATATCAAAAAAAAAAAAACTATTTAAAATCGAAAAAAAATTCCGAAAATAGTATTTCGAAAATGTGCTCTTGAATGATATTACCGAAAAATCCAAGTTAATGGCTCCGCAAGAGTTCAAAAATGTATTAATATAGCCAAGCGGTCACAAAGTGGTTCGATAATATCTCTGGAAGACATCTTATAGGATTCCATCTATAAAAAACCTCAATAATGCCATCGATCTACAGAAAAATGAACACCACTAGACCTAGTCTATGGAAGAACCCTTGTAGGTGTTCTAATTCGATTTTTTTTTCTAAATGAATCCTTCGGTTTATCCGGAATGCACACCCTTTCCACCCTTCAATTATATCTTCATTTCTATTCCATTTCAATTTTTTTTTAAACACATCACCGCCACAGCTTTGCACACCCAATTATGTAACCTGAATGGTTATCTCTGAATAATTAATTGGAAATTTTTCTGATAACCCTTAAAGCTGATGTTGTTGGTGTTCGTGTTGTTATTGGTGTTTTTGTGATTTTGCATTTAAGAATATTAAAGTTTTCTGTTATTTTTTCCCAACCTGCCTTTTATTTGGACAAATTGCAATTTAACAAGTAACCATTTTTAATTAAGAGCATGTAAAAAATATATGTGTATATAAAGGTACAATATACATATGCATATATGTAAATATGTATATGATACATATTTATATAAACAGGGACGGGGCTAAAAATTTCTGCAGAGAAGGTGAGTGGTTTTCATTTGGTAGACCAAACTAATCTGAAGGCTAGTTATTTTGTTAGAAAATTGGGAGATTTGTATACCCTACACCACAAGGTGGTCAGGGTATTATGTCTTTGTGGATTTGTTTGTAACAGGCAAAAGGAAACAAGATAGACCCATAGTTCCTTTTGAGGATCTCCATAGAACAACATTCTGAGACGATTTATACATGTCCGTCCGTCCGCTTGTCCATGTATTTTTGTAAACAAAGTACAGTTCGCATTTATTGCCCGATCCAGGTGAAATTTTGCAAAAATCATTTTTTTGGCCCAATTACAAACTCTATTGAAATTGGAGATAATCGGTAAAAATTTAGATATAGCTCCCATATACAATATTCGTCCGACTTGCCTTTTATTGTGCATCAAACGTGTAATATCGGTCCGAATTGTATGGAATTTTTCACATACCATCAAATTAGGCCTGCAAATAAGTATACCAAATTTTATCGAAATCGGTTCTGATATAGCTATAGGTCCCATATATATTGTTCATCCGATTTGTTAATTTTGGCCTCCGCAGCTGTGATATGCACTCTGTAACAACAATATTTGGGCAAATATTTTAAATACAGCTCAGAAATACCTTTTCTAAATTTTATTGAGATCGGTTCAGATTTGGATATAGCTCCCATATATAACTTCGTCCGATCTACCTTTTATTGTACACCAAACGTCTAATATTTGTCCAAATGGGATGCAATTTGGCACTTATGACCGAATTGAGCCAAGAAGCTAGTATATCATATTTGGTGAAGATCGGCTCAGATCTTCACCATCCGATTTGTCATATTTGTTACCCACAGCCGTAATATGCACTCCGTAACAACGATATTCAGGGAAATATATGAAATACAGCTCAGAAATATCTTTGCCAAATTTTATCGAGATCGGTTCAGATTTGGATATAGCTCCCATATATATCTTTATCCGATTTCGAATTAATTGTGCATAAAAACTTTTATTTGTTATGTGGAGTTCTACTAAATAAGCAAAGTGGTGTAGGGTATCATAAAGTCGGCCCGCCCGATTTTAAGACTTTTTTTACTGGTTTTAAATATTTTTTTGTTATCATCTCTCGAGAGAGCCCCAAAATCTTCTTGGCCCCGATCGTAACTACGCCATATTTGCATTTAATTTAAATCTGTAACTTATATACATAAATTTGTTGTATATACGTATGTATGTATTGTATGTGGCTGGCATAACAACAAAATGCCTGCTTATGGTCATGCCTGATGTTGTTATTGGCCTTTTACATACAAACGTATTTATATATGTGCACATATTCCACAATATATATATAAAAAACAAGTGACCGAAAGACCCCACCTTTGGTCTCATTTTGTTTACTTGTTTTTTTTTTTCTGAGTTTTTTTACGGAAATACCCGAATACTCGAATAATCACAGAGTTGAGTATTTTGAATGTTACTTATTCCACACATAGAATTCGTACTTGCAAAGCTTCCAACAAACATAAGCAAAAGCCAAGTCTCTAGGTATGCCGGGTTGTTCGTTTGGTTGTCCGGTTGCCTGGCTGTCTCTCTGTCTGGTTGTAAATATTTTTTTTTTTTTTGGTGCCGATTGATTGATTGATTATTTGTTTCGCATCATTCACCTGGAAAATTCATCTGAAGTATCGACAAGTAACGGACCATGCCATGCCGACAGTTTGCCATGGACTATTATGGTCCTCGACCGTACCTTTGAGCGATGGACATAAACCGCCTGTAAAGCTAGCCGGAGAGCAAGAGGTGAACGCTGACAAGCATACTTCTCTAGTAAGAGGGGGCAAGTTGAAAGCTCCAATTAATTTGCGTATTTTACACAAATACACACCCAGGCAGATCCACATAGATGTATACATTCTGATAACGGATTAAGTATGTATTGCACATATGTGTGTTTGGCATGTAGGTGCGTATGTGACCAACCCAGGTCAATATGTGCAGGTATGAACGTCTGTATTTATGTATGTCTGCCCCCCAGCTCCATGCGCAAAAATAAATTAATTTATATTTTTTTTTGCAATTTCTGTTTTTTTTTTATTTGCTGCTGCTACTTATTTTTGTTGTTGGGTTTGTGTTCCCTTGGCCCCACTCCAGGCCAAACATACATATGTATATGGACAATATTCCAAGCTGACTGTTCAGATTTGCTTTTTTGAGTGTATTGGCCATAAAAATACATTAAATAAGAAAAAAAAAACAATTTTCTGCAAGGCTAGATCGACTCAATTGTGCCCTATACAAATTATGTACTCTCTGCTTTACAACTGGTCTATCTGATCTCAAAAGAGAGAGGGGATTTGTTTTTTTTTTCGGAGAAAATCTTCATCTCTTTCGGTGAAATCTTACAGCCCTTTAGGAAAAGACCTTCAGCTCTTCTAGGAGAAGAGTATTCTGTTTATCTGAGAAAAAACGTTATGTTCCTATCTTCTGGGAATAGTTTCTTAGAATAGCTTATTTTCTTCTAAGAGAATATCTTCTTTTTTTCCAATATAATAACATCTTCTCTTCAGAGATCATATTGTCTTCTCTTGCAAAATAATAGCCTCTTCTCCTCTAAGAGAATAGCTTCTTCTCTTCTAAGAGAATAGCTTCTTCTCTTCTAAGAGAATAGGTTCTTCTCTTCTAAGAGAATAGCTAACGCTCTTCTAAGAAAATAGCTTCTTCTCTTCTAAGAGAATAGCTTCTTCTCTTATAAGAGAATAGCTACCGCTCTTCTAAGAAAATAGCTTCTTCCCTTCCAAGATAATAGCCTCTTCACTTCTAAGAAAATACCTTCTTTGGAGAAGACCTTCAGTTCTTCTATGAGAGAAGAAGACCTTCAGTTCTTCTATGAGAGAAGAAGATCTTCAGCTCTTCTATGAGAGAAGAAGACCTTCAGTTCTTCTATGAGAGAAGAAGACCTTCAGCTCTTCTATGGAGAAGAAGACCTTCAGCTCTTCTGGAAGAAGATCTTAAGCTCTTCTATGGAGAAGAAGACCTTCGGCTCTTCTATGGAGAAGAAGACCTTCGGCTCTTCTATGGAGAAGAAGACCTTCGGCTCTTCTATGGGAAAGAAGACCTTCGGCTTTTCTATGGAGAAGAAGACCTTCACCTCTTCTATGGAGAAGACCATCAGCTCTTATATGAAAAGTGTTGATGTTTTTCTAGAAGAAGAGCATCTGCGGTTTTTAGGGTATATATTCTGCTCCCCAGTGAGAGAATAGCTTCTACCTTTCGATGAACCACTCCTCCTGAAGAAGAGTCTTGTTTCCTAAAAGAGAGACCTCAGAGGGTATTTTGAGGTTCTCTATAAAAATACTTGATTTCCTTTATTATTAGGACTTTAGGCCCCGATATGTAGACATTGAGTCTATTGTTACAACGAACTGAAGTCTTCTTTACGTCTTGCGGCATTTTTCTATGAGAAGACCTCTTGGTTTACGATTAGGTCAAAATGCTATTCTGGACTTCTCTAAGGACACCTTCTGACCTTTCAAAAGAAGAAAATCAGTTCTTCCTTCCTGATCTAAGAAATGAGTAGTTGGTAATGTTGCAACCCCACAACCCAACCGAAATATTGATGTAGGGTGAATTCACAAAAAAAACTCACACAGCTACGTTTGGTTGGCAATAAAAAATTGTATTTTAATTTGAATTTAATTTTATTTTTAGCTGGACTACGGGTCAGTCGTTTTTTGTACTCTGTGAATATACGAGCGTGTGTGCGTGAGCATATATGGCAAATTAATTGCATTTTTTATTATTTAATTATTTTGTAGTTTACACAAAGTATATACCTATGAATGTGTGCGTGTTTGGTGAGCAACAAAAAAAAAATCCGGGCTATTAATAATAAATTGAATTATTGCATAATTAAAAGTTTTTCAATTGCTATGCTCACATACACACACCGATGCATAACTCTTCAAACAATAGCCACACACACACCTATGGATACGCATATTTAACCAGCATCATCATCATCCTCATCTTGAACGTCATCATGTCACACATCCCATTAGATCTGTCAAAACTTTATAACACAACTCATTGATACCTTTTTGCCGCCACACTGCTTAGTTGTCGACTGTGTTTGGACTGGGTGTCACCTCATTATGCCACTCCATGCCAATGATGATGATGATGGAGGCGAGGAAGAAGAAGAACAAGAAATAGCTGAGGAAGTCAAAGTGGCCTCTAAGTTCTCCCATAATTTTATCGGACATATGACACATTTGTAACTGCATGGTAATTGAGCACGTGTTGTTTGCCACTTCCAGTCACAGTCATAGCCATTCATTCAATTGATAATTGAACAATATTGGAATTGTCAATTCCTATTATGTTTACATAATAATAACAAGATGTAGAAGAAGAAGTAAAGGTAGGAGGAGGAGAAGGGGGAAGATAATTTTAAGAAATTTTACAACGTGCGAATTGAAAGAAGAATATTTGGGGGGGCAGTTCTAGAAGTTTCGGAATTTGCCATGATTTTTATATTTGCTGAGACATTTTTTTTGGCAGAGGTAGAGCTGAACCTGAAAACATAAGACCTCAGTTTATGGTAAATATTGAAATATTATATATTCCTGAACAAGTCGCATTTTCTATTTCCTAACTTTCCCAACGACCCCGCTTCGTATGACAGCTCACGTGTTCATGTATGACGCACATCTTCATTGCTATCATTAAGAACTTCTGCCTGTAGGGCTGGAACCTATCACAAACAGGCAAAGCAACATTTGAAGACAACGTGGTAGGAAACTTTGGTTGAGACAAGCTTGCAATGGCCCCCAGTTTGTCCACCATTCTTTAAGGAAGATTCTTTTCGATTTACTTGATATGAGATGAAATGAAACAATAACATTATTGGCGACATTGTTTCCAACGTGACATGTCGATTTCATGCTTTCTTCCATGCATGAAGATATTTATGCGTCTTGAAGACGGGTTGGCTAAAGGAGGGAATTTTATGAGGGTGTGGATGATTGGAACTAACAAACGGGAGAGTATATTTGGAGGATTTTTAATCTTACTTTTGAAGCTCTCGCAGAATTATTAACATGGATTTCTGAAGAAAAAATTCCATGGGCTCTCAGATCCATTTAACACCGGACAATCGACGTGGAAAAATATTTTTCAAGTACCTTGAAAACAATTAATGTGGGGTTTAAAGGATATTTTATAAAGGGACTTTTTGTGGATTTTTAAGGACATGCGCTCAAGGATGTGGAAAGTCCTTAATCATTCTTAGACTTGATTTTGAAAATTTATTTTCAATCACATAAATAGTTGCCATAGTGGCCCTTAACGTACGAATATTCTTATGGACTTTATTTTTATACCCTCAGCCATATGACTGGAGAGGGTATACATCATTTGTACCTCGTCGATATAACGATTTTAGACTTTAGGTCCCTTTGGACCACAACATTTGGAGTCGAGTGTCCGTCAGTCTGTCTGGCTGACTGGTGCGCCCAATAACTCTCGAAGGGAGTATCCCATTTGGTCAAAACTTGATACATCGTAATATTGTTATTAAACTTAGATCGAGTTCGGAGATGGGCAATATCGGTTTACTCCTTCTGGTACCTCCACCTCAAAAGGTGGAAATTTTCAAAAAATATATTTTCTGCCTAGAAAGAGAAACAGTAATCCGATTTTGCTGCAACTATGCAAATCCTAATATTCTTAAAAGCCCTGCAACGCGTTTTTAAACATCTATATGTTTGGAAACACAACTTCAGCAATTTTTTAAGGCTTTTTTAAAGGATACAATTTTTTAAGAATATTTCTTGGAGAACTACTGACAGACTGATGACAATTTTGGTAATTTTCTATAGGATGTCCTTGAAGGGATAAAGGATGGTCTTGAAAGGAAATTTGATTGAAGGTTATGGACAGTTTGAAAAATGTGAAGGAAATATATTTTTAAGGTTTTTAAGTCTATTTTTTGATCGTAGAAACCCGTTAAAAGGGATTTTTAGCCATTTTGTCTAAAAAGGTCCCGAAAGACCCCTTTGTTTACCCACTTGAGAGTGAATAATTTCGGCCAGAATATCCTCGTATATTTATCAGCAATATTTCCGAAGACAATATTGTCCTAATTGCAGGGATTCAAAGGAATCTTAATCCAAAATATCCAAAAGTGACTTTGCTATACAAACTTTCACAACGCCGATTTCCGTGCCTTCTTTTTTAAGCTCTACTTTCATAATCTGCTGCATGACTCCTAAAATTATTTCTTGTGAGAAAATAGACTCAAAAGCGCTAAAGAGTTGCTTCGCTTGGCCGAAAGTGCTGAACTGCCGAAGTTGGTTTTCGCCGTCTCCGATGAGAAAACATTCGTTGTCCAGCAGTTTGTAAACAAACAAAATTATCGTGTTTACTTGCCAAAGAGGTCAGCTGAAAATGTGCACCTTCGGTTGGCCACCAGAACTCAAGCGTCGGCCAAGGTGATGGTGTGCGCCGCCATAAGAGCCGATGGTCGCTCTCCGCTCGTAATTATCGACTGTGGCATCAGAATAAATTATCGCGAAAATATTCTGGAGGGTGTATTAAAGCCTTAGACACATAAACATTTTGGCCGCAGACCTTGGACATTCCAACAGGACTCAGCACGCGCCACCCAAGATTGGGTACAAAATGAGGTTTCTTGCTGCATTTCCAGCGCACAATGTCCACCAAAATCTCCGGATACCAATCCATTGGACTTTTGTGTCGGGAGTGCTTTGGAAAGCAAGGTTTGCACTAAAAAATACCAAAGTGTCAATCACCTCAAGCACGCGCTTCGCCGAGAATGGGCCAAAATACCGCAGAGCAACATTCGGGCAGGCTATAAATCTTGCCAAAGGTGAACAATTCTAAAATTTGATGCTATTTCCAACATTTAAAAAATTAAATTGAATTAAAAAAATTAAAAAAAAAAAAAAATTAAAAATTATGGCGTTTGACTTTGCTGCAGTTTTTTTATCTCACCCTGTATATCTGGTACCCCACGCACATTGTAACATTTTCTAAAAAATATCACATATCTCATATAAAATGAAGAAAGTAGTCTATGTTGTCCAAACCTGGCACGTCGCAATATTTATATCATATTTATTTGGGGTCGATATGGAATGGACAATATTGGCCCATGTCTTCGGAACCTGCTCCATAAAGGGTCAACAAATTAAATAATCATAACAGAAGTCAATTTTTTTTAAATAAACGAACATTGGCTGAGGATATACATCTGTCGGCAAAATCGACTTAAACTTTTTAACTTGTTTAGTCCTACTTTCATAATCTGCTGGATGCTTCCTGAAATTATTTCTTGTCTTACACAGTGTAATTGTTGCTCTTAGTTCTTCTCTTTGACGATTTTTTTGACAATTCAATGACAAAACGCCGGAGGTCTTCATGTCTTGCTTTCCTTAAAATTTCTTTTCTATTTGTACAGATTCCAAAAAGAGAACAAATTCCAAATCAGTCTCCATCTTCCTGGGACCACAAACAAGGGTTGATCCACAAAAATCCAATAAAAATTATTTTTTATGCTTGGTTTGGGAACATATGTTCCGTGATTTTTTGCTGCTACTTCCTAACGCTGCATCATCACCAAAAATCGTTTTGTTGATTTTTCATGTCGTAAATCAAATTATCCCAATTATTTGCACGCTATTAATTTCAAATTCTTTAAATGTTTGTGTGTGAGTGTGCGAGATTTTATGGGGTTATCTTTTAGCGTTTGCGTTTGATTTTTTCTGGCTGATGCGCTTCACTTGTTCATAACTTCAGGGTTTACCACAGAAATCTTTTTCCAGCTACTGTGTTAGAGCAAGGGTGTTGAAGAAACCTTATTTCGCCTTGGAGACAGCCAAGAGTTTGGGACATGCCATCCTTGGCAAGCAAATATTCCTAAGCTTGAAACACCAGTAACTCGGCTGTGGCAAATTTTTATGTCTTCTCTATCTTCGGCCACTTTTTTTTTGGTGGGGGGAGGTAATAAAAAATTTAATTTTCTTCCAACATAAGCTTTTGAAATGGAGCGTAACCAAAGCATGGAGATCCAGGGTTTTTTGTATCAAATAATAATTTCGGTGAGATGGACTGGGAGCAGAAAGGCAGATTTTAAGGGGTGGTAATTTTTATACGGCCTTCATTGCTGGTATTGCAACATATGCTGCAGATAAAACAAATGATGTTGAATATTTGATGATGCTAGTCTCTAATAATTAGAATGATGATAAGGCCAATATTGACTTGATTTGAATTTAATAACATTGTCGACGAGGATAAGTGATTTATGGGTGGTGTGGGTGAAATTTTGGAGACAATATTTACAGTATTTAATTCCTTTAGAATTCAATAGCCGAAGAAATGGTAAGGGCAAAAGAAATTTGTACCAAAAAGTATTAAATTTTTGTGGACAAAAAAATCTTTCCCTGCGTCTAGAATCTTAAAATTTCGGATGTGGTCACGATACAGAAGATAAGATTTAAGTAATATTTTTTGCTAAAATAATTTTCAAAAATACAATTTAGTACCAAAATGAAGGAGTACGGCTCGGGTTCTTAAAATTAGCATTGAGTTACTTCTGATGTAGAAGGGTGATAATCTGAAGTATATATATAAGATTTTGTACAAAACTGTACCAAATAGTCTTAGGTGCTAAAAAGTACGAAATGCCTTATTGTGTCGGTGAACCGGTGAAGAAATGGTCCGATCTCTACCACCTTTATAACAGATCTTATGTTAAAGGAAATATTGAGATGTTCCAAGTCTGAATGAAATTGGATATTAATTTCGCGTTTTATGAGCTTCATGCCTATTCCAAATGTTGAACCTTTGTGGGGGAGGTGCCAGAAGAAGTGGACTGATATATCCCATCTTCACAGTAGATCTTGTATAATTAGAAATAATGGGTTGTGTGTAATATGAAGAGAGCCGGATGCTTTTTTCGAATATAATAATCGTTTTTGTTATTCGAAACTTGGACCCTTTGTGGTGGAGGTACCTGATGGAGTGAACAAATGTTGTTCATTTTCGAACATGACCTAGCACTGATGTAAATATTAGGATTAGTCTTTCTCTTTCTGTGCAGTAAAATATTTTCTTTGAAAAATTCGACCTTTTGTGGGGGAGGTACTTGATTGATGAAGTCGACCGATATTGTCCCTTTTCGTACCTGACCTAGCACTGATGCAAATGTTAAAATTTGCAAAGCTGAAGCAAAATCAGATAATCCCTTCTCTTTCTGCGCAGTAAAATATTTTCTTTGAAAAGTTCGACCTTTTTGAGAGAGGTAATTGATGAAGTGGACCGATATTGCCCATATCCGAAATGGATATAAGTTTGATTAAAATATTACGATGTACCAAGTTTGGACCAAATCGGATACTCCCTTCGAGAGTTATCGTGAGCATCAGCCAGGCAGACAGACAGACAGACGGGCGGACGTCGATAAATCGACTCCAAATGTCTTGAAACGGATTTGGCCCCAAGAGACTTAGGGTCTAAAATCGTTGTTTCGATGAGGAACGTTTGGGTCATATGGCTGAGGGTATCAAAATCTCTAGAAGTACTAAATTGTACAACACTGTTTTGAAGCGAATAATAACAGATATGACTTTGAAATGTAGGTACCGAGACGATTTATGAAAGTTTGTACTTTAAAATAAGTATTAAATGGTACTACATTGTTGTTGAATCGTTTCAAGGACCCTAAGTTTTGAAATATTGCATGAAAGCGATGTGAGACGATTTTTTAATTCCACTAAAGGGTACGACCTTTATTTTGGTACATTCAATCACACAATGGAAAATATCAGCCCAAAAGTTCTGAATTTTGGAACATCCAACCGAATTCAGTCTAGAAGCAAGTATATGCAATTTGGTGATAATCGATTCATATGTAGCTATAGCTTCCATATATATGTTTCATCCCTCACATGTGTAATATTCACTCCACAACTATGATCTTTGGTATCAGATACAGCTCAGAAATAAGAGTTAAAACTCTTGTGAAGATCGGTTCAGATTTGGATGTAGCTCCCATACATGTCTATATCCGATTTAAGAATTTTAGCACTTCCGACTGAACTAAGTCTAGAAGCAAGTTTTTCAAATTTGGTGCAAAATCGGTTCCGATTTAGCTATAGCTCCCACATATATATGTTTCATCCGAATTGAGTGTTTTAAGTCCCTCACATGCGTAATATGCAGTATACAACAATGATCTTTGGTACCAGACATCAGATATAGCTCTAAAATACCTCTGACAAATTTTATCGAGATCGCTTCAGATTTTTATAAAGCTTCGGTATACATCTTCATCCGATAATTCCCAATATACAAGGTGAGATGAAAAAACTACAATCAACTTCAGACTGCTGTCATTTCTAAGCCACTCGTCCGACAGCTGTTAAAATAATTCCAGTGACAGCTCATTATATTGATTACAAGCGTACAAAAGCATTTTGATGAGAATTTTTCAGAAAACAAGTTATTCGTAATAGAATTTAAGCGTGATAGTGTGATTTATTTATATTTGGCTGGAAAACCATAAGTGGCTATAGTTAGAGCACTCCAGCATTAAAATGTGAATAAATCTTTTGTGTATCGTACCATCACTCGTTACCGTGATACTGGTAGCGTAGCCCGACGCCAAGGAAGTGGACGGAAGAAAATAGCAAAGTCAGCAGAAATGGTTCGAAAAGTAAAGAAGCGACTTGATCGAAACCCGCGTCGCAGTGGCCGAAAAATGGCTCGTGAACTGAACATATCGCAATATTCCATTCGGCAAATATTGGAAAATGAGCTTGGGGTAAAGCCATTGAAATTCCAAAAAGTGCAAGAGCTTACACCGCAACAGAAAGAAAATTGACTCAAAAGAGCTAAGAGCTCGCTTGGTCGAATATGGTGAACTGCCGAATTTGGTTTTCTCCGTCTCCGATGAGAAAACATTCGTTGCCCAGCAGTTTGTAAACGAAAAAAATGATCGTGTTTACTTGCCAAAGAAGTCAGCTGAAAATGTGCACCATCGGTTGGCCACCAGAACTCAATCGCCGGCCATGGTGATGGTGTGGGCTGCCATAACAGCCGATGGTCGCTCTCCGCTCGTATTAATCGATCGCGGCATCAGAAAAAATGCCGAATATTATCGCGAAAATATTCTGGAGGGTGTATTAAAGGCTAGGGCTCGCAAACATTTTGGCCTTGTACATTCCAATAAGACTCAGCACCATCGCACTTCGCACGCGTCATCCAAGAATGGTTACAAAATGCGTTTTTCGCTGCATTTCCAGCGCACAATGGCCACCAAAATCTGCGGTTACCAATCCCTTGGACTATTGTGTCTGGAGTATTTTGGAATGCAAGGTTAGCACTAAATAATACCACAGTGTCGATCACCTCAAGTAAGCGCTTCGCAGGTAATGGGCCAAAATACCGTAGAGCAACATTCGGGCAGCGTGTGACGGTTTCATTGGCCGTTTGAGGGCCATAATTCGCGCCAAAGGTGACCAATTCGAACAAATCTAAACTTATTCTACAATTTGATGCTATTTCCGACATTTTTTGCTTTCATTCAATAAATGTTAAAAAAATATTTAAAAAATTTGTTGCACTTTTTTTCTCTTACCCTGTCAACTTCATTTCTTACGGCAGCTGTAGCTCTAAAGACCGACTTTCGACCTTTCCTTTTTTTTTTTTTTGAAAATTTTCCTATATCTCTTAATAAATTACTTGATACGAAAAACTGCCGAATGATATACCAATGTTGTTTTATTTACTTTGAGATTTTGTACTTAGAAAATTTTAAATTTTAAAAATTTTTAAATTTAGTTTAAGAATTCTTAAAAGGCCTTCCAACCCCAAACAACCTGTCAAAAGTCGCAACCGTCTTCTTTACATAATTCACAAAGGCGTTCTTTCTGTGAAAAAAAAAGAAAAACATTAATGATACCTAATTTATAGCCTATCACCTTGGAACCTATATCTTTTTGGACGGAATGAGTTCTAGTAGGTTTGGAGCTGATTATATCCAGCTACTCCCGCTCTCTGCCTACAATAATAAATCTACAAAGGAGTTAATAATAAATAAATCTACAAAAGGAAAGCCCCATTCGTCAAAACTTTGAAGGTCGTAATTTTTAACAAATGTTAATATTCAGGGTGTACAAAAGCCTTTAAGAGGTTTCTAATGGTCCTTAAAATAGTATGTAGGGTTCTAACACGTTGTTTTGAAAAAAAAAATACTTTCAAGTAACACATTGAAGTCTATAAATAGCATAGAGCTCCTCCAATCGTTTACATTACCATAATCTTAACAGAAAATTATTATGTTTAGAATTAAATATTTTGGTATGTCTTGCGGCCAGACATTCGTATTCGAAATTATGCAAAAACCTTCGAAAGCCTTCAACATAAATAAGGGTATTAATTAGAATTGGATTCATCCATGCGATTTCTTGTTTGTCTGTCGATGTTTTTTTTTTTCTTTCAATTCCATATAATTAATAAATTTAGGATTAGTTGTGGCGATTAGCAAGTGCCAACAAATTCACACGTTCGCCATTCGGCATGGAGGCATTTATGAATTTTTTATCGTGTCAAATCTGGCGAATTAAAAAAAATTATTTTGAATATTTGAGAGAAACTTGAAACAAACAAGAATTTTAACAACTTTTTAAGTGGCCAAGATATCCAATTTCAAATCTGAAAAAATGTGGGGATTCTCAATACTTATTTGATGGGTTTAATGTTTTTCGAAATGAGGTGTTAATGGAGCATTAGCCTCTGCAGAAGAAGATAACTGCATATTGTATGTCACACCAGACCAATGGGGAGAAACCCATGATGCATTATTTTACCAATGTTAGAGATCCAGTGATGACAAGACCCCCTTTGTTTCGTACGTCTTATTTTTGTTTTTCAAAACCTTTTCATTCACCAACAAAACAAACGACATGTAACTCATAACTTTGATGAGTTTTGTATCAAAAAAAAAAAAAAAAAAAAAAAAAAAATCGAAAATATGTTATTGACAAATATTAGAAAACGAAAGATCATAACAAAATTTCATCCGATATTTCCATGGCAATAAAAAAACCCCACCATTCAAATATTGTTTGTTTGTCTCACATTTTGGACTACTTTGCATTTGACTGGGCCCTCGGGGTATTGTTTTTCATTGGCCATGCATTGTGTGGACATCTTGCGGGAAACCGTTATTACTTTTTTTTTTATCAAATATCCAAGTACCGCTAGTTAGCCTCAATTAATCGCCGTTGGAATGGAGATGTAAATTCCCCCCGAACAGAGAAACAGTGAGAGAGAGATCACCATTAATCTGTCTGCTTTCGACGAGAGTGACAGACCTGCTCGACTGAATCGACTTTGAGAATAAAAAACAAATAGTGCCACAGTATTTTAAATTTATGACCCAGCGTATGGGCCACAATGACAGTGATACGGTGCGGCGTTGCTTGGTGCTTTGATTACGGTAATGAAAACAACGCTGATATGCAAAGTAGGAAATAGCTGTAGTTTGTGTTTTTTCGGGGCTGCTAAATGAATATCTTTGAATATGTTTAAACGGTTGCTAACGCAGCCGTAAGAGACACTTGACCGTAAACGGTCATCTATAAATACTTGATATTGCCTAAATATAGAAGACCTTCTGAGAGGTCGTTGCTAAATAGAAGGCATGCTGAGAAAAATATTTCTTAAATTGTTTAATAACAACAAGTAGAAAGGCATTAAGTTCGACCGAGCCAAAGTTCTAATGCCCTCCACCAATGTTAAAAAAAAAAACATTTTTATACAAAAGTATTCGAATTCAGAATGGTTGGAGGCCATACTAAAACAGGCTCCCGACAATTTTCTTAATTTTCTAAAATACCAAGTTTTAAATAATTTCGTGAATAAAGTCGCTGGGATGACTAGGACCTATATGGACAATGTTTTCACGCCGGTTGTAGAACCCATTATGAAGTACAAATATCAAATTTCACACAAATCTATTGAAGAATATGGCTTAAATCGTCAAAATGCCGAATATCCAATGGAAAAGTTATATGTGCGCTATAGGAAAACGTGGACCTAGATATTCGATGTTCTGCCACCGGATGTAGAACCCATGACAAACTACAAATACCAATTTTTAGACAAAGGGAGGAACCCTTTTATGGATGTTATACGAAAACGTGGACCTATATGTAAAATGTCCCGCCAACGGAGTCAGAACCCATTATGACCTGCAAATACCAATTTTTAGATAAATCCGTGTATAAATGTGGCAAAAATCATCAAAAAACAAATGTCGAAAGTATTCCTATAAGGGGGCTATACGAAAACGTGGTCCTACATACACAATATTCCGCCAACGGAGCTAGAACCCACTATAACCTATAAATACAATTTTTTAGAAAAATCCCTGGAAAAATGTGGCAAAAATCACCAAAATACCGAATATCGGGAGGTACGCTTATATGGGGGCTATACGAAAACGTGGACCTATATCTATAATGTTTCGCCACCGGAGCTAGACTCCACTATAACCTACAAATACCAATTTTTAGACAAACGAGTGGAAAAGTATGGCAAAAATCATCAAAATATCAAATATCGGGAGGTACCCTTATATGGGGCTATAGGAAAACTAGGACTTATATATACAATATTCCGCCAACGGAGCTAGAACCCAAGACGAACTACAAACACCAATTTTTAGACGATTTCGTGAAAAAATTGTGTCTAAAAACAACAAATATCGGGAGCTACCGTTATACAGGGGCTATACGAAAACGTGGACCTATGTATACAATGTTTCGCCACCGGAGCTAGAACACATTATGACCTACAAATATCAATTTTTTGACAAATCCGTGGAAAAATGGGTCTAAACCTATCAAGATACCTAATATAGGGAGGTCCCGTTATATGGGGGCTATACGAAAATGTAAACCTATAAATATAATGTTCTGCCACCGAAGCTGGAACCTATTTCTAGCCACAAAAACCAGTTTATCCGTGGAAAAGTGTGGCAAAATCATCAAAATACCAAATATCGGGAGGTACCTTTATATGGGGCTATACGAAAACGTGGACCTATATGTAAAATGTCCCGCCAACGGAGTCAGAACCCATTATGACCTACAAATACCAATTTTTAGACAAATCCGTGGAAAAGTGTTGCAAAACTCATCAAAACACCAAATATCGGGAGGTACCCTTACATTGAGGCTATACGAAAACTAGGACTTATACATACAATATTCCTAAATGTACAAATTTTTAGACAAATCCGTGGACAAATGTTACAAAAATCATCAAAATACCAAATAACGGGAGGAACCCTTATTTTTTATACCCTCAGCCACATGACCATCATGAAATTGTTAAAAAAAATATTTTAGTGCACAAAAAGAGAAGGAATAATCAGATTTTATAAAATGTGACGTAAGGGTCCGAATGTCTTCAAATTAGACACATCACAATATTTTTTATTAACCCAAAGTTTGGTGTGAAGATGGAATATCCATGAAACTCATAAAGAGCGACATTGACATCCGATTCCGCTCTGACTTGGCGCATCTCAATATTTCTATCAACACAAGACCTGTTATAAAGAAGGTAGAAGTCGGACAATTCCTTCTGGTACTTCTCCTACTAAGGGTCAACATTTTGAATAACCAAAACGATTTTATATAAATATAATTTAAATATAATTTTATTTATATAAATATATATAATAAAATATCAGCTGTGTAAATGGAATATATCGGTTCACTCCTTCTGGTAACTCCCCCACAAATTGTCAAAATTTTGAATATGTATGAAGCTCATAAACCGTGAAATTAACATCTGACTCCATTCAGACTTGGCACATCTCAATATTTCCATTAACACAGTATTTGTTATGAAGGTGGTAGAGATCGGACCATTTTTTCTGGAACCTCCCCCACATAGGGTTCAAGATTTTGAAAAACAAAACGCTCAAAGAAAGCCAAATAAGCATCCAACTTTCTTCAAATTTCGCACATAAAAATAGTTTTGTTAACACAAGATCTTTTGTGAAGATGATATATATCTGCGAACCCCTTCTGGTAACTCAGGCACAAAGGGTCACTATTTTCAATACTTTTATCTGTCATAACATGCGAAACAAGTCAGCGATTCTTCACATATTCTATGTTTAAATATTTCTCTCAACCAGAAACCTAAGATGAATATGGAAATTATGATTTCGCATAAAATTGGATATAAATGTTCGATTTTCTTGTAAATTTGACCATACCAATATTTTTATCTGCATTAGAAGAAATATGAAAAGGGAATACTTTCGTCGACGTTATATGGTACATCACGCATATTTAACATTTTCTAAAAGTTAACACTTATCTCATATAAAGTGAAGGAAGTAGGCGATATAGTCCAAACCTGGCACTTCGCAATATTTGTATAATATTTATTTAGGTCCTATACGAAATGGATAATGTTGTCCCATTCTTTCGGAACCTAATCCATAGAGAGTCCACAATTTGTCATATTTCATTTGTCATATAATCATAACAGAAGTCAAAATATATTTAAATAATCAAACATTGGCTGAGGGTCGGCAACACCGACTGATACCTTTTAACTTGTTTTCGTAAGCTTCTATTTCGAATTTACAAAACACACCTCATGGTGAGACCCATTGTGCAAAAAGCAAGGACGTATTTTCTACACATCGGACAAATTTTACAGTCCTCCTATAGACATAAAGCTTTCTGTATAGAAGATCTTTTAAGAGGTCTTTTTGAGAAAGAGCACCATTTATGGAGAAAATAACTTCTGAGATCTTTTCTGTAACCAGAATAGCCTTTCAGTATTTAATGCACAATGACTACTTTGAAAAGTTTTTATAATTACCTTTTCTGCATATTTAAATAGTGGATCATTTAGAGGACGCCTATGGCCAAAAGACTTAAGAAGAGTGGTTTCATAAATTAAACCCCCCCTTTGAGAACTTCCATAGATAATAAGTTCTCAAAAAGATCATCTATAGCATTTCATAAGATAAAGCCTTTTTGGCCTTATCGCCTTTCAGTCGATTTTGCCGACCTTCAGCCAATGTTCGTTTATTTAAATATATTTTGACTTCTGTTATGAATATTCAAGGAATGTCATCTACAAATAGAAGGCCCTTGAGAGGTCTTTTACAATTATATGGCTTTTGAAAAAAAATATATAGAAGAAATCTTTTATATAAAATATATTTTTATGAGGTCTTCTAAAGGTACCCCTCAAATTATCCCAAAGACACATGGACGAAGCCACCCAACAATGCAATAAACACAAGAGCTTTTGGTTTTAATTCAATTTTATTTTCATTCTGACTTTCGCGCGTCTTCATGCAAAACATGTGTACAGACATGTCAAGCATTTGCGTAAAACTTCATACAAACATACATACGTTTTAAACGATACGATGTCCACCCACTGGTTTTAATGATAATCTCTTAAATTATGAGTTTTTAAATAATTTTTGGCATTGGTCTCTGCCACTGCCGAGCTGTCAGACTGCAGACATCTTTTTACCAACAGCAACAACCAAACCACGAGCAAGGATCCAGGCCATGTATCTACGTCCATTGAAAATGTTAACATCATAAATTTCTAAATGAGAAAACTGCAAAAAAAAAAAAAACATCTCCACCATTGCAATATGATCAGAATGTTTTGGCTGAGCAGACAAGTTGTAACCAGAAGCTGCGGTAGCCAGGCAGCAGCTGCAACTGTTTACCAAGAATTGTAGCGCCAAGTCACGATCTCTATGCAAAATTGTAAATATTTACAAGATCTGCGGTATTTGCTACATTTTTGTTTTTTCATAACACAATTTTTTGAAGTTTAACAGAAGAGATCAACAACAGCAGAATTTGCAGTGAAACAATAGCCCAAGGGCGGGGGAGATTTCTTAAGGGTTTTCTTAGGTTAGCCTAGGCTAGAAATTGGCTGAGGTTGCACATTGGTGTGGTGTGGTTGGGGATATCCATTCTGGCATTCAAATAACATCGATTATGTGTCTACTGTTTCTGCAAACGTGGATAATGTATCTTCATTGTCCATTAACCAGATAATGTATCTACATTATCAATATAACGTGGATAATGTATCTACATTATCTCAATAAATGTATAAGGTATCTAAATTATCTAGATAACGTGGATAATGTATCTACATTCTATAGATAAATGGATAATGGTTGTACTATATCTAAATAATGTGGATAATGTATCTACATTATCCAAATAAAGTGAATAATGTATCTACATTATTTAAATAAAGCGGATAATGTATCTAGACAACGTGAATAATGTATCTACATTATCCAAGTAACGCGGATAATGTATCTACATTATCCAAATGACGCGGATATTGTATCTACAATATCGAAATGGCGTGGATAATTTATCTACATTATTTAAATAAAGCGGATAATGTATCTACATTATTTAAATAAAGCGGATAATGTATCTACATTGTCTAGACAACGTGAATAATGTATCTACATTATCCAAATGACTTCGATAATGTATCTACATTATCCAAATGACGTGGATATTGTATCTGCAATATCCAAATGCTGGATAATTTATCTACATTATCCAAAGGAGGTGGAAAATGTATCTACATTATTTAAATAAAGCAGATAATGTATCTACATTATCTAGACGACGTGGATAAAGTATCTACATTGTCCAAATGACGTGGACAATGTTTCTACATTATCCAAATGATGTTGACAATGTCTCAACATTATCTACATAAAGTGGATAATGCATCTACATTATCTAGATGACATAGATAATGTTTATATATTATCTAGATAAATAGATAATGTATCTACATTATTCAAATGACATTGATAATGTATCTACATTATCCAAACGACGTGGATAATATATCTACTATATTTAAATAACGTGGATAACGTATCTACATTATTTAGCTAGCGTGGATAATGTATATACATAATCTAAATAAGGTGGATAATGCATCTACATGACCTAGATAACGTGGCTAATGCATCTACATGACCTACATGACATTGCTAACGTATCTACTGCATCTATATAACGTAAAAAATGCATTTATATTATCTAGATAGCGTTGTAGATACATTAACAAAGTCTAAATAAGGTGGATAATGTCTACGTTACCTAGATAGCGTAGCTAATGTTAACGACGACCTAGAAGGATAATGTATCTACGTTACCCTCATAGCCCTGATAAAATATCTGTGTTATCTAATTCGCTCGGATAACGTATCTGTACAATCTTTATAACCTATCTACGTAGATAATTTATTCGCATAACCATCTATGCTTCTGGGGCCATTCAACTTTTTTCCTTCCCAGCCCATTGTGCATTCATTTGGTTACTGCCAACTTAAAACCAACACATCCCAAGTCTCCCCAACAACAGTAACAACAACAACGAAAGCTCCTGTACACGAAGAATACTCCCACGAGAATTGAAATTATCGTGCGAAGTAGCCACAAGCAGTGCTCCTCATCATTCTGGCCGGCCTAAGCCGTCGATTAACGAGAAGGTGTTATAATGAGTGTTACTAACTGACTACAACAACGCAAGGTATTTAGTTTGGCAGCTGTCACTGGCATTGCTACTGCTGGCTTGCAGACTGGCTCCAGCGTTTTTTTCTTCTTCTTCCTTTCTTTCTTCTTGCAGAAATTGGCTTGTGGGCCCATTGTGAGGTGTTATAATGTGACATTGATTGCGATGCAAGTTGCGTGACCGCTCACCAAAAGCAGATCATTTAACTTTTACTTTCAAGTGCCAAATTTGACACTAAAAGGTAGTCAATTTTCCCAAAGCTCGAAGAGGAGAAATGCAATGAAACGATACAAAAAAAAAACCGTAGAGGGAGTGTGAGAAACGCTTGTGCCCGCCACAGGGTTTTCTTTTTTTTCCAACCCATCTCAGTGGGTTCTGATTGACAGGCTTGCGTTACGCTCTGCTCTAGTTTGTGATGTTTAACTTTAGCGTATGGCATCTTACGCCTGAGATCCAGAGAGTAACGGTGTTGATAATTTCTCAGGCGTATCTCGGTGAAAATGTTTGGCTGTCAGTGCCAGACGGGCGTGGGAACAATCAAAGTAAACCTTTTCTGGGTTAATCCCACAAATTCTCATTGCATTTGTTCGGGGCGTCCAAGTCCAAGATGGAAAAAAAAAACGCTTGGTTTTTGGAATTATTATGTTTTGCACGCTAACGGAAATCCGCATATGTTTGTTGTTGTTGCCATCGAAGCAGAAATGCCAAATCTCTACGATGATGTCAAACCCAACGAAAGGGAGGACATTCCCGGTGCATTTAAATGGGCATTAGTGACGTCTACAGCTGCCACAATGATGTGTAATCCTGTGGCGTAACACTAGATTTTTTTTGACAAGTCAAACGTCCAGACAGCAGCAGCTTCCACCTTGCCATGAGACTCAACAGGGCTTTGCAATAAAAAAAAAACAACCACAAATTCATGTTCTCCGAGTGATGTTCATTAGGTTGGCAAGCTTGTTGAGGTAACACTCTGGCTTTCAAGTACTGGATGCTTTGATTGCTGGAAATAATATTCCACCCCTGCTGTTAATGTTGATGAATAAACTTCAGGTTCCAGCGGAGGCATTGAAAAACCACCCCTGTTCGGCAGCAATCCCTACCCTCTGTTGCGAGCGTTTCTGACGATCAAGCCACCAATGGAATATATCGTCAATCAATGCAATGCCGTAAATAAAACAAAATTAAAATCCACTTTCGACCTATTAAACCTACGCGCAGAACATCAACTTACGGGGAAGGAAGGCAAGAGGGAGAGCAAAATTCCAGAATTCTGTGACGTCTGTGCTACTGTCACAACTAGGCAAGCATTTCCGTACTAGCTGCGTTGCGTATGGACTGACATGCCATTCACTTGAAGTTCCCCCTAATGCGAGTCGCCGTACAGCAGGCCGATTCTGCTCTCTCTCTCTCTCCCTGTCCGCTCGTCACACGGCAGGCCGAATGACGGATGTTGATTATTGCGCATGTAGTTTAGATTAATTGACATGGAGTCAACGACATGTCAATCAAATCGTTATAATTTCGCATGGCATAAAACTATTCGCATTGCTGCTAATGGTTTCCAAATGTTTTGAAAACTCTAATTGGGGTGGTGGCACCACAACTGCCTGACATGCCTTTCTCTCTCTCTCATGACAGAGAGGTTGGTGTTTAGGGTGGGGTGGCATGGGCATGGGCATGCACACTGCCGTGTAAATAAGGCCAGCAATCGTCCAATAATTACTAAATGCAATTATTTGCCAGCCAGCCAGCCAGCCTGCCCGTCCGTCTGACAGTCATTCATTTAGCTTACCCATTTATTGATCCATATCTCATCATCAGCATCCATTCCCATACTTGAGTGGTTAGTTTCAAGCACTTTTTGTGGTTAGCCACTGCTACCTCACTTGAAGGTTTTTTCTCTCTCCACTCCACTTTCAATGGTTCTCTGGAAATTTGATCACTTTTTTGCCAAATGTAGATTTTTTTAGAATTTGAAATTCCTATTGTTTTTGTGGGCTATTTCCACGAATATGTCAATGATATGTTTCGTTTCTTTAATGGGATTAATAAAATTAAGAGAATTTCGAAGGGAGATTTTAAAATTTTATTGCGAAGGTCAGGAATTTTTTAATAATATTAAATTACAGTTTTACATCTACGAAACCGAATTGAGGAAAATCACTTGAGTCCTTTGAATGTGAACTCCCTTATTCAAATTAATGCAGTTTTCCTTCATTTTATATATATGTAGAGGTATGAACTCTTGGGATATAAATATCCTTATTGGCAGTACTAAGAGTATTTTGCTGGATCTCACTTTGCACAGGAAATTTTGTATAAAAGAAGTTAGAAAGTTTTCGTCGGTATTCTGACAGATACATATCATCAGTTTTTGGAGAAAATATCAAAGGATTGGATTTATATACCCTCATAATAATTTTTAATCAATATAATTTCGGAATAATTTCGAATTTGAAGATCTTTATGATTTTTATTTGTTATATTCATGAGAGATATCGGAAACGAATTTCAAAGCTTACTAAAGTTATTATTTTTTATGTTTTTCCTTTGACAGATCCAGAAACAATTTTGGTATATATCAAATAATTAGGGCGGTTTTTAACATGCGTAGGTCAACTATACCAAAAGTATGGTAGTATAATTTGGGTTGGTTCTTTGGCTAGAGCTGGAATTCTGAAATTTGATATAGAGGCCACTGTTTGCATATAGCTTTGAGAGTAGAAAGTGGAGTGAATGATAGAACTTGAGTCCTGAAATTTTATATTGAGGTCACACTGTTATTGATTTTCAAAATATCCTTTAAAAAATCTACGTTTGTTGGTCTTTTGAACCTTGAAAGAATATTCTTTAAAAATCCAAGTTTGTTGGTCTTTTCGTCCTTGAAAGGATTTTCTTTAAAAACCCATTTTTGTTGGTCTATAAGCCCTTGGAAAATATTTTTTTTTAAAAATCCACGTTTATTCCACAATTTGTTCTCTTAAAATCCACCTTTAATGGCTACGATGGTCCTTGAAAGAATATTCCTTAAAAATCCACATTTAATGGCTCTGATAAATATATTTTTTAAAATCTACATTCTGTTGGTCCTTGAAAAAAATTTCTATAAAAAATCAATGCTTGTTTGTCATTGAAGAAATATTCCATTTAAAGTCAACTCCACTAGCCCTGAAAGCCCTCGGAAAGAAATATTAAGGAAATACACTTTTATAGCTCTAAAAGTTCTTGTAAAAATCCACAACTATGGCTCTTACGGTCCTTGGAGGAAAATCTGTAAAAAAGCCAGGGCCAAGTCCTTTGTAGGAAATTTTTGAATTTCCTTAAAGTCATTAATGAGCTTCAAAATACTCACGAGCATGACTTTTATAGACTGTAAGGGGAAATATATTAAAAAAATTGTGCTTATAAGTTGAAGGTACAAGGAAGACTGTGGAATAAATCTTAAAAAAAATTTGAATTCGATTCGTTTTATGTAAGAAATATGTATAACATTTTTTTTTCGAAATTTATGAACTTTTTTTAGGAGAGCTACCGATATTTAGATGTAGAAACTTTATAAACAAACGGAGATTGAAGGGTGTTTATTGTTCAAAGTGATGCTTTTTGTGGGAACAGGAATGAGTGGAACAATATTGCCCACTTTCGATCCTGTCCTATGTCTTATCTAAATATTATTGAAAAATATTTTTATATTTTTTATTGGAGAACTTTTGAAAAATCTGTGCCGATATGTTCGATTTTCACACCAGCTCTAAAATAGACTATTGGGATTTACGATGTTTGACAAAAAACGAACATCGATTGCGATATGGCACTCTGCAACAACAATATTTGGGGAAATATATCAAATACAGCTCAGAAATACATTTGCTAAATTTTATCGAGATTGGTTCAGATTTGGATATAACTCCCATATATAACTTCGTCCGATTTACCTTTTATTGTGCACCAAACGTCTAAATGGGACGGAATTTGGCACTTGCGACCGAATTGAGTCTAGAAGCTAGTATGTCAAATTTGGTAAAGATCGGTTCAGATATAGCTATAGCTTCCATATATATTATTTATCCGATTTGTTATATTTGTTACCCACAACCGTAATATGCACTCCGTAACAACGATATTCAGGGAAATTTATCAAATACAGCTCAGAAATATCTTTGCTAAATTTTATCGAGATCGGTTCAGATTTGGATATTGCTCCCATATATATTTTTATCCGATTTCAAATTAATTGTGCACCAAATGGGCAATACAAGTCCAAATTTAAAAGATACAAATGCTTCGGCATATTTAGTTCTTTGAACTTGAAATTATAATTATAATCAAAGCGTGTATGATTGAATTCACCCATAAAAACTTTTAATTGTTATGTGGAGCTCTACTAAATTAGCAAAGTGGTGTAGGGTATCATAAAGTCGGCCCCGCCCGACTTTAAGACTTTTTTACTGGTTTTTACTTTTTTTAAAAAGCAAAAAATGTCGGAAATTGCATCAAATTTTAGAATAAGTTTAGATTTGTTCGAATTGATCACCATTGGCACGAATTATGGCCTTCAATCGGCCAATGAAACCGTCACACGCTGCCCGAATATTGCTCTGCGGTATTTTGGTCCATTCCTGGCGAAGAGCATCCTTGAGGTGATCGACATTTTGGTATTATTTAGTGCCAACCTTGCTTTCCAAAATACTCCAGACACAATAGTCCAACGGATTGGTATCCGAAGATTTTGGTGGCCATTTTGCGCTGGAAATGAAGCGAGAAACCTAATTTTGTATCCATTCTTGGGTGGCGCGTGCTGAGTGCGAGTCCTTGTGGAATGTCGAAGGTCTGCGGCCAAAATGTTTGCGTTCCCAAGCTTTAATACACCCTCCAGAATATTTTCCGATAATATTCGGCATTGATTCTGATGACACGGTTGATTAATACGAGCGGAGAGCGACCATCTTTGTTATGGGGGCTCACACCATCACCATGGCCGGCGCTTGAGTTCTGGTGGCCAACCGAAGGTGCACATTTTCAGCTGACCTCTTTGCCATTAAACGAATGTTTTCTCATCGGAGAAAACCAAATTAGGCAGTTCACCACTTTCGGCCAAGCGAAGCAACTTTTTAGTTCTTTTTAGTCCATTTTCCTTTTTGTTGCGGTGTAAGTTCTTGCACTTTTTGGAATTTCAATGGCTTTACCCCGAGCTCATTTTTCAATATTTGGCAAATGGAATATTGCGATATCTTCAGCTCACGATCCATTTTTCGGTCACTGCGTCGCGGGTTTCGATCAAGTAGCTTCTTTACTTTTCGAACCATTTCTGCTGATGTTGCTTTTTTTTCCGTCCACTTCCCTGACTTCGGGCCACGCTACAAGTATCACGGTAACGAGCGATCGTACGAGACTCAAAAGATTTATTTACATTCAAATGCTGTAGTGCTCTAACGATAGCCACTTGTGGTTTTCCATTCTCACTTTTACCCTTGAATTCCCTCATGAATATTTTTTTTTCTGGAAAATTCTCACCAAAATTCTTTTATAGGCTTGTAAACAATATAATGAGCTGTCTCTGGAATAATTTTAACAGCTGTCGGACGAGTGGCTTAGAAATGGCAGCTGTCTGAAATTGGTTGCAGTTTTTTTCATCTCACCCTGTATAAAATAATTTTTATTCTTGGACTCATCTATCTTCATCGCTGCGGTCGAAGCATATGCGGGGAACACTAATACACGTTTAAATGCACATTTTTGGAGCAACTCTCCGAATATTTCCATACCATCAAGGGAAGGAAAAAAATATTTACAGGGTTGCCCATATTCGACGGACCCACCTGGCAACGCCATAACTTTTGACAGAGATGTCGCATCGCTTAAGGACATACCGCGTTTGAAGCGTCTGTCCAAGCAGATTTTTACCATGAACCAATACACGCCATGCCAGCGCTCTGAAATAGTTGAAATTTACATTCAACAGAAGAAGTCAATTGTGAAAAAAAAATGTCAGAAGTGCGCCTTCTAAGAACACCATTAAGCGTTTGACTGGTAAGGCTCTTTCTAATCCGAAGAGGCCATATAAAAGTCGACCAAGGCGATTGGCCGAGAATATCGCTGCCGTACGAGCCAGTGTTGAGAGGTCCCCAAGAACATCCCAAAAACACCGTTCTCAGCAGTTGGGCATGGCTCGGTCCACTTTACAACGGATTATTCGCATTGATTTGCATTTGTTACCGTACAACATTCAATTGACGCAAAGAATGTTGCCTGCGGACAAGCCTCGTCGATTAGAATGGGCCCAAAGGTCCGTCGAATATGGACAACTCTGTATACCGGAGCGCCAGGCAGTATGACCTAAATCTTGTGATTGGAGGGCAACAAATTCGCAATTCAGAACAGATTGAATATCTGGGCGTTATTTTGCATAGCAGCTTTGAATTTATTAGGCTGGGTGAGATGAAAAAACACTCGTCCGACAGCTGTTAAAAGTATTGTAAAAGGCGTTATTACATCTCGGAGAGTTTCAGATGTATTTTTATAGAAGGCTATCCTTAAAAAGTCTCTTAATTATAGTGGGCCCTGCCAAACTTGTAACTTAGAAGACCTCTACAAGGGTTTGTTTTTAACATATATTAAATTGTTGAAACCTTTTTTGAGTATTTAAGATTTTTGGGTTGTTGGAAGGTTTGGCATTTGGTCTTTAACAATGATTTTTAGTCCTTAAAACACTTCCTACTTCCAACACTAGTTATTTACAAGGATCTGCATATATCTCCGTTGTTAAAAAACTTCCGTTAAATAAATTCCACAATTAATTTGGCATGTGTTGAATGTCACAGCTTTTACATTAATCCTCACTTATATGTAACAGAAAAAAAATAAAGGAAAATCACACATCCTCCTTTGCACCCCATGCGGAAAGCCATAAAAGTCCTTGTTAAACAATTCCCACTAACTATAGTGGCTTAGTATCTAATTGATTATTATGAGACGCATACAAATTTGGGCTGATTATAACATATTAAAAATAATAAACACTCCAACACGCAACAAGGGCTTATGACGATCTCTTATCCACCACCACCATCATCATAGTATGTGGAAGCAATGAGTGAAAGTGAGAAAAAAATATATAATTCACACTTTCCAAACACCCTTCTTTCAATATTATCAGCATCATTGAAATTCATGATAGCCACGTAGCACATCAGCACAGGATTTGGATTTAGTTACGCATCCTTAATGGAAACGAAGTGCGAATTTATTGAATCCCAGCAGCAACGCAATTCGATTAAAGCCAGCCGCCGGAGAGCATCCATCTATCGTGTCACCACACGAACAGCCGTTATAATAAACGAAACGAATTTCGAACATTGAGAACCATGTAGCCGAAGGATGCCCTCCTCAATGATGATAGTGGTGATGATAGTTACTAAGGCCGGCTGTAACATGAAATTTCCCCCATGGAAAATAAGAGGCAGCTTTGCTTAAAATATTCAACGTTTTTTTGGAATTCGTCACGATGACGTCACGCCAGTTAATCGATTATTCAGACAAAATGTATCCATCCTGGGCGAAAAAGTGAACGAGTGTAGAAAGCGAAAATAACAAACTTAGGCTTTGTATTTCATTGCTATCTGAATTTTGGGTGGTTATTTCAAGTGTCCATAAATTTAAATGTGTAAACAACAGTTTTGACATATTGTGGTCGCTCTTCAAATATGGTTAAGTTAAGGTTTATGGGTGGTGGTTGCCAGGAGGACGAGGACAACAGGGGAAGTTCTAATGTTAGTTTTTTCGCTGGCAGTGATGATTGCCCTAAAGGATGATATGCGTTTTCAAAAATGTGTGATGTTTTAGGAGGGGGTTTGAAATCAATACAAAAACACATGTTCTTGTTCTCAGACTTAAAACAAGTTCGGTATGAGGTTTCTTACAATGTCAACAAGAAATATATATTATTTCTACATATAATTGAGAACTACTCAAATATACAGGGTGAGATGAAAAAACTGCAACCAATTTCAGATTGCTGTCATTTCTGAGCCACTCGTCCGAAAGCTTTTAAAATTATTCCAGTGACTGCTCATTATATTGTTTACAAGCGTACAAAAGCATTTTGTTGAGAATTTTCCAGAAAAAAAGTTATTCGTGATGGAACTCAGGCGGGATAGCGTGATTTCTTTATATTTGACTGGAAAACCACAAGTGGCTATGGTTAGAAAACTCCAGCATTTAAATGTGAATAAATCGTTTGTGTCTCGTACCATCGCTTGTTACCGTTATACTGGTAGCGTAGCCCGACGTCAAGGAAGTGGACGGAAGAAAATAGCAATATCAGCAGAAATGGTTCGAAAAATGGCTCGTCAGTTGAATATATCGCAATATTCCATTCGGCAAATATTAAACATGTAAAAAAGCTGTAAGTTCGACCGAGCCGAGCTTTGAATACCCTCCACCAATTGGAACGAATTTTGGCAATTCTCAAAAACAATAAAATCCATTAAAAATTCTGTTAAAATCTTAAAAATACCGAATGTAGCTATTATATTAGGGTCTATACGACGACATGAACCTGCGTAGGTAACATTTGCCATAAGCCATTACAATATTCAAATGCGAAACTTAAAAAGAAATCGGTTATAATGTCGATAAAATCAAAATCGGGAGGAACCGTTATATGGGGACTATGCGAAGACGTGGACCTGTACAGGCAATTTTCTGTTGTAGGCTGTAGTATCCATTACGAACTTCAAATACCAAATTTGAAACTATTCTGGTGCAAAATGTCCCTTAAATCATTAAAATACCGAATATCGGGAGGTACCGTTATATGGGGGTTTTACGAAGAGGTGGACCTTCACAGACAATTTTCTGTTGTAGGCTGTAGTATCCATTACGAACTTTAAATACCAAATTTTAAATAATTCCGGTGAATAAATTCGCTAAAATCACCAAAATCCCGACTATCGGGAGGTACCGTTATATGGGGGCTATACCCAAACGTGGACATACATAGCCCATTTTCAATACCAAAAGTCGTGCAGACATAAGATACATTTGAGCAAAATTTTATCAATATACTTCAATTCGTTCGGCAGCTAGAGTGATTTCCAAAGACTGACGGACGGATAGACGGACATCGCTAAATCGACATAGAATTTTATGCTGAGGGGTCTAAAATGTGTATTTCGAGGTGTTGTAAATGGAATGACAAACTTAATATACCCTTCATACTGAAATGGAGGAGAGTTGTTTCGCTTGGTCGAAAGTGGTGTAATGCCGAATTTGGTTTTCTCCGATGAGAAAACATTCGTTGTCCAGCAATTTGTAAACAAACAAAATTATCATGTTTATCTGCCAAAGAGGTCAGCTGAAAATGTGCACCTTCGGTTGGCCACCAGAACTCAAGCGCCAGCCATGGTGATGGTGTGGGCCACCATAACAGCCGTTGGTCGCTCTCCGCTCGTATTAATCGACCGTGGCATCGGAATAAGTGCCGAATATTATCGCCAAAATATTCTGGTGGATGTATTAAAGCCTTGGGAACGCAAACATTTTGCCTGTGGACCTTGGACATTTCAACAGGACTCAGCACCATCCTGAGTGCGACCCAAGATTGGTTAAAAAATGAAGTTCCTCGCTTCATTTCAAGCTCACAATGGCCACCAAAATCCAAATACCAAATTGTCGATCACCTTAAGCAAACGCTTTCCCGGGAATGGGACAAAATACCTCAGAGTAACATTCGGGCAACGTGTGACGGTTTTATTGGCCGCTTGAAGGTCATAATTCATGCCAACGGTGACCAATTCGAACAAATCTAAACTTATTCTAAATTTTGATGTTTGTTTCCGACATTTTTTGCTTTCATTCAATAAAATTTAAAAAAAAAATGTAAAAATTATGGCGCTTGACTTTGTTGCACTTTTTATATTTCACCCTGTATATATGGATCCATTTTTAGGCATAGCAGCTCCCATACAACAATCCCTTCTGATTTTCGATACTTTGAAGGCTTTAGCCCCAATTTCCAACCGAATCAGCTGAAATTTGACATTTTGGGTTCTTACTTGGCAGTTTATCTCCTCATAAAAGATATGCAACTTAGGTTCTCCGTTTGGTGTACTTGCCACAAAACGGTATCTTCTCATTTTCGTTCATTCGATGGTCTTAGTCCGAATTTCCTACCAAATCAGTTGTAATGCCACCGAAAAATGAGGTTCCTCGCTTCATTTCCAGCGCACAATGGCCACCAAAATCTCCGGATACCAATCCGATGGACTATTGTGTCTGGAGTATTTTGGAAAACAAGGTTGGCACAAAAAATACCAGTCGATCACCTCAAGCAAACGCTTTGAATGGGCCAAAATACCGCAGAACAACATTAGGGCAGCGTGTGAAGGTTTCATTGGCCTTTAGAAGGTCATAAATCGTGCCAAAGGTGACCAATTCGAACAAATCTAAACTTATTCTAAAATTAGATGCTAATTCCGACATTTTTTGCTTTCATTTAATAAAATTTAAAGAAAATGTAAAAGCTTGTTACAGTTTTTTTGTTATCTCACCCTGTAGTTTTTAAAAAATTGCTGAGCATTTAAAAGCTTTGAAACCGAATTTTTAGAGCATCATAAAATTTGTCTGTCAAATACCGTTCGAACCTCATTTCAACGATTTATGATGCGTTTTTATTTTTCGGATGCTTCTCTCTCTCTCTTAGAGATATATAAATTATTTATGATTTATTTGTTTATATTTTTTGAGAAATTCGTTTGTTGCAGGCTACTAATAACGGTAAGCTGTCGTTGAGATCGAGCATCTCAATTTCACAGATATTTTAATGAAGTGACGGACGATTTATTTAATCGCATTTGAAAAACAAACTAACAGTAAATACAGACAACTGTTCTCGGCAGTTTTGGATTACGAACACACCTTCTTTTTGTGGCGAAAAAAAACACAAAATCCAAAACCATTCTATTCGAAATTACTTTTTGATCCGCCAAAAACACAAATTAAGCTCAGCCTTAAAAAACACTACCCAAATAGCCAATGTACGAAAGTAGTATTTCTGTTTGCATGGCTTAGATAGATAGACACAGGTGTTTGACCTTGAACATTTTTTTTTGCTGCTGTTGTTGTTATTTCCATTTCATTTCATTTTTTTTTTTTTTTGTTAGCTCCGAAAAAAAATTCGTTTTTTTTTATTTCAATTTTGTTTGAATAAATTGTGTTATTGCCGTTGTTTTGTTGATTGAAATTCAGGCAGCAAACAATAATTTTGTGTATACGCGACAATGAGTGAGTCGTACATTCATTCAGCGGCATGAGTGGTTGAATTTTCTCCTAGCCAAAGTTACGTTCTATGCTTGTCTGTCCGTTTCGACGTCATTTGTTGGCCAGTGGCAAAAAAGAAGGTGGTACCCTAGAGTATGTCTCACAATGTTAATGGAAACAATGAACATTTTCGAGCGTGAATCAGTAGAAATAAACCGGAACAGAATGGGTTGGGATATAACGAACGGCACACCTTTGTCGTGATAAATTGGGTTGCAGTTTAATATTACAGACTAAAAAGCTTTATTACAGACTAAAAAGCTTTGGGGAGTGGGACGCACGCAGTGGCCTGGATAGAAGACTTCTTTGCGGATACAGGCCTCCTGACAATCCTGTATATGTTGGAGGCTCCCCGAGGTCCGTTTATAGATAGATGAAGACCCCCCAATATAATTACACCCACAAGACCGACAGAAGGTCTTCAACGCCCAAAATATTGTCAGGAGGTCATATGCACGTAGAAGACCGTCAGGATGACACCTAGAAGACTACACTTGGAAGAGCTTCATGTGGTCTTTAAAGCCCAGGACTCTGTTAGGGGGTCTTTGAAACCTAGAAGACTGTATGGTGGCCTTCTAGATCCTGGTCCTCTGGATCTTTTCGAAGATCTTTTAGACTCAGAATACAGTCAGGAGGTCTCTTAGACCCAGAGGACCGTCAGGAAGTCTTCTAGACGCTGAAGACAGTCAGAAGGTCTTCTAGACCCACAAGGCCGACAGTAGATCTTTTAGACTTAGGGGAATAAAGGAGGTCTTCTAAAGTCTGAAGACTGCCTGGAGACTTTCTAGACTCAAAGGACTGTCAGGAGGTCTTCTAGACCCAGAGGACCGTCGGGAAACCTTCTACACCTAGAATACCATCAGGAAGTCTTCTTCTAAGTCCTAAAAGAAATTTAGGTGTTCTGCACCCAAAAAACCGTCAGAACTGTCTGGAGGCCTTCTAGACAAGGAGGACCAAACGAAGGTCTTTTAGACTCAGATGACAGTCAGGAGGTCTTCTAGACCCAGAAGACTGTCATGCAACCTACGCCTAAAAGAAAGTCAGCAGGTGTTCTGCAGCCGAAAACCCCGAGAGGACTGTCTGGAGGCCCTCTAGACCCAGAGGACCAAACGAAGGTCTTCTAGACTCAGAAGACAGTCAGATGATCTTTTAGACATAGAGGACCGTCAGGGAGTCTTCTGACCCAGATGACCGTCAGGAAACCTTCTACGCCTAAAAAATAGTCAACGAGTGTTCTGCACCTAAAAACCCCGAGAGGACTGTCTGGAGGCCTTCTAGACTCGGAGGACCAAACGAAGGACTTCTAGACCCAGAAGACAGTCGGGTGATCTTTTAGACACAGAGGACCTTCAGGAAGTACCCAAGACCCAGAGTACCGTCAAAAAGTCTTCTTGAGCCTGAAAAACGTCAGGAGGTCTTCTAGACCCTGAAGACATTCGAGAGGTCTCCTAAAACCTAGAAGACTGTCTGGAGGCCTTCTAGACCCAGAGGACCAAACAAAGGTTTCTAGACTCAAAAGACAGACAGGAGGTATTCTAGATCCAGAGGACCATCAGGAAGTCTTCTAGACAAGGAAGATCGTCTGGAGGTCTTCTAGGACCAGGAAACCATGAGGAGATTTTCTAGGCTCATAGAACTGTTAGGAGGTCTTCCAAAGCCTGAAGGCCTTCTGGACCCAGAGGCCGTTACGGGGTCTTCTAGACCTAGAATACCAAACGAAGGTTTCCTTGACCCAGAAGACCAACAGGAAGTCTTCTGCACTCAGAATACCTTAGTGGGTCTTCTACAACTAGATGATAGTCTGGAGGTATTTTACACCTAGAGACCTTCAGGTGATCTTCTTGATCTTCTACACCCGGAGTACCACAGAAGATCGTCAGCTGGTCTTCTGGGCCTAGGAGGCAGTCAAGGGTCTTCTGCACCAAGAAGAGAATAATAAGGCCTTTCTATCTAGAGAAGACCGTCAGTAGGTCTTCGGTACATGAAAAACTTTCAGGAGGTCAACCGTTCTATGTAAAAAAGACCAAGACTCCTTACGGTCTTTAGTTGATGTAGGTCCTCTTAATGTCTTCCCTAGATTGAAATATATCTGATATGTTTCTGCAGATATAAGACCTCTTGATGGTGCCTACGAATAGCATTCCGTGTATGAGTTCTTAAGGGAATACCTTCTAGAAATAATAGGCTCCTGTAGACCATAAATAGTGCAAGCAATTTCCTTGCTTCTCAGACTAATTTCACGAAAAACACTTGCAATATTTCAATTTTACGAAAATTACGGTTTCCTCTCTTGGGTGTGAGATAATTGCTCTTTGCTGCTTCAAAGGATATCATTTACAATTTATTTCGCAGAAAAACTAAAGAAAAAAATACAATAAGACATTAATTCGAAATACCTGTAAGAAATTCGAATCATTCAAAGACTTCCTAAAAAAACCGAAATTCCTTCAATGACTAATTGGAATTTCTGAAGTAATTACACTGATCATCAACACAGCACTGTGGATGGGGCGGTGGTGTGCAGTTCTCAACACAAAAGAGAAAACACTGCCGCATCGTTAACCATTAATCTTTTAATTCATTAAAAACTCCAGAGAATGCCAACGGCAGCAATATTTTTGGAATTTCAGTTACAGGGAATCATTGCGACCCCTCTGACATGATTTCAGGATAATCATAAATTGTGATCCTTGATGTGTTAGTGTGTGTTGTGTGTGGATGGTAAATCGATAAATGTGAGATTCCCCCTTCGCCATTCATTGTTCGCAGACAAACGATCGCCAGAATGATGATAATGAAAATAATTTCAAATCCCAGAAAAGGAGAGGGAGAGCGGGTGTTTGCTGGTGTGTGAAAATTTCCAGGAAAAATACCGGAAAACTTTGTTGTGTGGCATTTATGATCGATCGACACAACCACCAACGCCTTGGCATTACTCCACTCTTTTCATGATGTCAAATAAAAAGGATATTTGAACACAGGATACCTGTACTGAACTGAAGATAGATCCACTGTAGCTGTGTGAGTGTGTGTGAGAGCAGAGATTAATATTTCATCTATTGTTATTTTGTTGTTGCTGTGTCTGTCTATCTGTCAGCCACAGTGAAAAGGTGGTAATGCAACAACAACTACAACTTTAATTCTAGTTCTCATTCTTTATTCATGTCTCTCCTGCAAAAAAACTATCTACCTGCGATTTGTTGAATGGTTAGACAGTAAACATGACCCAAAACAACCACTACAACAATAACATGTACGCCAGTAGCAATGAAATCCATGGTTCGGTACAGTATTCAGACGAACCTCCGTCTCAGATTTCCTTTTTTTTTGCCAATTTCTTTCTATTCAGCAGTTGCCGAGTTTTTGGATTCCCCTTCGCCTAGCAGACACTTCGTCACTTGCTCAGTCGATGCTGTACTCAATTTTCAATTCCACTCATTACAAGGTACAAGGAGCAACAACAACTCTAGTAAATGTTTGTTTTTTTTGGAAACAAATTTCCAAACTTTTAGAAACAAAAAATCCAAACTTGCAACTTGTCGGTCTTTTAGACTTTAATGGTCAAAACAGAACACAACATCACTCTGAACGAAATATAGAAAAAAGTTGTGTTGTCCGTAAACAGGCCACCCTCATGAAACTTTCTCCATCACTTTCAAACATATTTGATGCAACAACTGTACTTCAAACCCAGCAAGGTAGCTTCATGAAGGCGTCTACGTGGAAGGATAATTTTGACAAGTTAATAGAGAGCGGATAATGGAGGGTGTAGCCTGTAATGACCAAAAATAAAATGCTTTATCTAAGTCAGTAACTAAATGGGAACTAAAGGGTACCAAAAGTAATGAAACTTGCAGAATACTGCATCTAAGTACTAAAAAGGATAGAGTTCGAAACCTCTATTGATATATGCGAGTAAAATGTGGCTTTATTTTCTGAAATTCTCACTAAAGGCTACTAAAATTGCCAAATGTCCTCATGGACTAGACAAACAAGAATTCTGAAATTTGCTTTGTTGACATGAATGAAATGATATTAGTCTTATGTTCATGCCCTTTGATTCGGCCAAAACATGCCTCATCGAAATTATGGTTTTAGACCCTACGTCTCTTTGGAATTTGGACCAAATTCGTTTCAGGACATTTGGAGTCGATCTAGCGATGCCCGTCCGCCCGTCTGTCTGTCTGGCTGGCTGGTGCGCACGATAACTCTCGAAGGGAGTATCCGATTTGATCCAAACTTGATACATCGTAATATTTTTGTCAAACTTAGATCGAGTTTGGAGATGGGCAATATTGGTCCATCCTTCTGGTAGCTCCCACACAAAATGTAAATGTTTTCAAAGAAAACCAGTAAAGAAAGCCTTAAAGTCGGGCGGGGCCAACTTTATGATACCCTACACCACTTTGCAAATTTAGTAGAGCTGCGCATAACAATTAAAAGTTTTTATGGGAGAATTCAATCATACACGCTATGATAATAATTATAATTTAAAGTTCAAAGGACTAAATATGCCGAAGCATTTGTATCTCTTAAATTAGGACTTGTATTGCACAATTAATTTGAAATCGGATAAAAATATATATGGGAGCTATATCCAAATCGGAACCGATCTCGATAAAATATACCAAAGATATTTCTGAGCTGTATTTGATATATTTCCCTGAATATCGTTGTTACGGAGTGCATATTACGGCTGGGTGTAACAAATATGACAAATCGGATGAAAAGTATATATGGGAGCTATAGCTATATCTGAACCGATCTTCACCAAATTTGACATACTAGCTTCTAGACTCAATTCGGTTGTAAGTGCCAAATTTCATCCAATTTAGGCAAATATTAGACGTTTGGTGCACAATAAAAAGTAAATCGGAGGAAGTTATATATGGGAGCTATATACAAATATGAACCGATCTCGATAAAATTTACAAATGTATTTCCGAGCTGTATTTGATATATTTCCCCAAATATTGTTCTTACAGAGTGCATAATACGGCTGCGGAGGACAAAAATAACAAATCGGATGAACAATATATATGGGAGCTATAGCTATTTTTGAACCGATTTCGATAAAATTTGGCATACTTATTTTCAGGTCCAATCTGATTGTACGTGCAAAATTCCATACTATTCGGGCTGATATTACACGTTTGGTGCACAATAAAAAGCAAATCGGACGAAGATATATATGGGAGCTATATCTAAATTTTGACCGATTATCAATTTCAATAGGGTTCGTCCTTGGGCCAAAAAAATGATTTGTGCAAAATTTCATCTGGATAGGGCAATAAATGTGAACTGTACTTTGTTTACAAAAATACATGGACAGACGGACGGATGGACATGCATAAATCGACTCAGAATGTGATTCTATGCAGATCATCAAAAGGAACTATGGGTCTATCTCGTTTCCTTTTGCCTGTTACAAACAAATGCACAAAGACATAATACCCTGACCACCTTGTGGTGTAGGGTATAAAAAAATACTGCACAGAAAGAGAACGGATAATCCGGTTTTGCTCCAACATTGCACATCGTAATATTTGCATCAGTGCTAAATCAGGTGAGAAAATCGACAATATCGTTCCACTCCATCAAGTAACTCCCCCAGGGCTAAAATATTGAATAATTATAACTCTTATAAAATGTGATGTAAGTGTTGTGTTTAAATTACACAATATTTTAATTAGGCCAAGGTCTGGTTAGAAATTGGGATATATCGGTCCACTCCTTCTGATACCTTCCCCTCAAAGTGCTAAAATTTTGAATATCCATGAAGCTCATAAAAAGCGAACTTAACATCCGATTCCATTCAGACTTGGTACAACTCAATATTTCCATCAACAGAAGATCTGTTATAAACAAGGTTTAGATCGGAATAACCAAAACGATCATAAATTCCGAAATAAGCATCCGGTTCTCTTCAAATTACACATCACAATATTTTAATTAAGCCAAGGTCTAATGTGAAATTCGGATATATCGGTCCACTGCTTTTGGTACCTCCCCCACAAAGGGTGAATAATTTTAATATCAGACTCCATTCAAACTTGGTACATCCCAATATTTCCATCAACACAAGATCTGTTATTAAGATGGTAAAGATCGGATAATTCCTTCTGATACCTCCCCTACAAAGAGTCGAAATTTTGAATATCCATGAAGGTCATAAAACGCGAAATAAACATTAGGTTCTATTTTTATATTTTACACATCCATTTATTTCTATTAACACAAGATCTGTTGTGAAGATGGGATATATCGGTCCACTCCTTCTGATATCTTCCCCTTCAATGTGCTAAAATTTTAAATATCCATGCAGCTCACAAAAAGCGAAATTAACATCCGATTCCATTCAGACTTGGTACATCTCAATATTTCCATCAAACAAGATCTTTTATAAAGTTGGTAGAGATCGGACCACATAGTACGGTACCTCCCTCAAATAGGGTTCAAAACTTTTGAAAAACAAAACGCTTAAAGAAAGCAAAATAAGCTTCTAACTCTCTGCAAATTTCACACATCCAATTGGTTTTGCTAACGCAAGATCGGTTGTGAAGATGATATACAGAGTGAGATGAAAACTAATCAACTTCAGACTGCTGTCATTTCTACACCACTCGTCCGACAGCTGTTAAAATTATTCCACTGACAGCTCATTATATTGTTTACAAGCGTAAAAAAGCATTTTGTTGAGAATTTTCTAGAAAAAAAGTTCTTCGTGATGGAATTCAAGCGTGATAGTGTGATTTCTTTATATTTGGCTGGAAAACCATAAGTGGCTATCGTTAGAACACTCCAGAATTTAAATGAGAACAAATCTTTTGTGTCTCGTGTGATAGCTGGTTACCGTGATACTGGTAGCGTAGCCCGACATCAAGGAAGTGGACGGAAGAAAACAACAACATCAGCAGAAATGGTTCGAAAAGTAAAGAAGCGACTTGATCAAAACCCGCGTCACAGTGGCCGAAAATGGCTCGTGAGCTGAACATATCGCAGTATTCAATTCGGAAAATACTGAAAAATGAGCTCGGGGTAAAGCCATTGAAATTCCAAAAAATGCAAGAACTTACACCGCAAATGAAAGAAAATAGACTCAAAAGAGCTAAAGAGTTGCTTCGCTTGGCCGAATGTGGTGAACTGCCAAATGTGGTTTTCTCCGATGAGAAAACATTCGTTGTCCAGCAGTTTGTAAACAAACAAAATGATCGTGTGATCGGCGCTTGAAAAAAGAGCTCAAAATGTGCACCTTCGGTTGGCCACTAGAACTCAAGCGCCGGCCATAGTGATGGTGTGGTACGTCATAACAGCCGATGGTCGCTCTCCGCTCGTATTAATCGACTGTGGCATCAGAATAAATGCCGAATATTATCGCGAAAATATTCTGGAGGGTGTATTAAAGCCCTGGGCACGCATACATTTTGGCTGCAGACCTTGAACATTGCAACAGGTCTCAGCACCATCGCACTCAGCACGCGCCACCCAAGAATGGTTACAAAATCAGGTTCCTCGCTTCATTTCCAGCGCACAATTGCCACCAAAATCTCCGGATACCAATCCGTTGGACTATTGTGTCTGGAGTATTTTGGAAAGCAAGGTTGGCACTAAAAAATACCAAAGTGCCGAGAATGGGTCAAAATACCGCAGAGCAACATTCGGGCAGCGTGCGACGGTTTCATTGGCCGTGCCAAATGTGACCAATTCGAACAAATCTAAACTAATTCTAAAAGTTGATGCTATTTCCGACATTTTTTGCTTTCATTCAATAAAATTAAAGCAAGTCAAAAAGCAGTAAGTTCGGCTGGGCCGAACTTTGAATATCCTCCACCATTTGGAACAAATTTGGAAATTTTCAAAAATAAAATCCTTAAAAAATTCTGTTAAAATGTTAAAAATGCCGAACATAGACGTTATATTGGGGTCTATACGACGTGGACCTACATAGGCATTCTTTGTCATAAGCCATAACCATATTTAAATTCGAAACTTGAAATAAACGGTGAAGCTAAAATCATCAAAATATGGTATATAGGGAGGTACCGTTATATCGGAGCTGTGCGAAAACCTGGACCAGCATAGACAATTTTCTGTCACAGGCTGTAGCATCCAATACGAACTTCAAATACGACAACTCAAACAATTTCGGTGGGTATTGTACCTAAAATTGTCAAAATACCAAATATAGGGAGGTACTGATGTATGGGGCCTATACGAAGACCTGGACCTGTATAGACAATTTTCTGTCACTGACTGTAGTTCCCATTACGAACACTAAATACGTAATTTGAAACAATTTTGATAAATAATGACGCTAAAATATTTAAAATATCGAATATTGGGAGGAACCATTATATGGGGTCTACACGAAGACGTGGACCTTTACAGACAATTTTCTGTCATAGGCTGCAGTATCCACTACGAACTTCAAATACCTAATTTGAAAGAACTCCGGTGAATAATGTCGTTAAAATTATTAAAATACCGAATATAGGGAGGTATCGTTATATGGGGGCTATACGAAGACGTGGATCTGCACAGACAATTGTTTGTTTTAGGGTGTAGTATACATTTCGAACTTCAAATACCTAATTTGAAACTAAAAAATAATCAAAATACCGAATGTCTTAGGTACCGTTATATGTGGAATATATGAAAGGGTGGGCCTACATGACCCATTTACGAACTTAACTTGCCTACTGGAAAAATAAAAATGTGTGCAAAATGTCAGCTTTCTGATTACAACAGACAGAAGATAGCGTGACGGACAGACAGACAGACGGACATCGCTAAATCGACTTAGAATTTTACGCTGATCAAGAATGTATATAATTTGTTGGGTCTGACATGAGTATTTCGAGGAGTAACAAACGGAATGACAAAGTTAATATGCCCTCCATAGTGTGGGGTATAAAAAAATGTAAAAATTATGGCGTTTGACTTTGCTGCAGTTTTTTTATCTCACCCTGTATTATTATAAGAGCTGGTCTTTTTTGGCATATGACCTTTTATGGATCTGTTATATATAGAAGGCCTACTAGGCATTCTCAGACATATTTGTCATATTTGCTGGTCACGTGTCTCAATCTTTGCCTATAAACCAACAAAAAATAAATACCTCAAAACGTTCCACATTCAAACCCACAAGATGCCCTAAAATAACCTAACACACCTTTCACTTATTCTTCTACCTTGAAGTGATAAACAAATATTGATAGTTTAAACAAATGTGGCCAACAATTTTCTAACATTGGACAGGTAACACTGGAGTTACTTCTCACTCACACACACACACACACGTAAATCCATTCAACAACTTGCTATCTAAGCTGGTTTCACTTTCATTTGATTGCTGCAGAAGAAGAAGTATTTCGATGGCATTTAAATTGGCGTTGAAATAGTAAATTGTAGAATAGTTCAACAAAACAACAAAAACTGGGGAGCAAAAAAAAAAAAAAACGTTAACACATTCACTGCTGAAGTCATAGAAGAGGAAAATAAAACTCTTTATTTAGATTGTCCCACGCTTTTTTCTGTTTGTTTTGTTTGCATCTGAATCACTATCAAGAACAGCAGCAGCAGCAGCAGCAGCAGCAACAGCCGGAGCAGCAGGAGCAGCAGTGGCAGTTATGGTGATGACGACAACAACAGAAGCACCCAACCATCCATCCAAGCCGCTAGGCAGCCAAGCAAGCGTAAACAAAAGGATAATACTTGTATTTATAACACAAACAGCGAACGGTTAAGCTTAAGGATATCGTTTGCCAACCAAACCAAACATCATCTCCATGAAGGAGAAAAAAAAAAAAAAACGAAACTCCGGGGAGTAAGAGAGAGAGAGAGAGAAGGAGGGAGATCCAGGGCAACCCTAGAGTTTTAGGACTCCCAAAAGATATAGGACCAAAGACCATTGCTGTGTGTCATCATCATCATCGTCGCAGTCGTTGTCGTCGCCATCGCCATTGCCATAAGTATCCGTCGCATGCATCATTTCCACGTTCACCATGATGTTTACTAGACATGACAGACGTACAGATTGTTAGACATGGCTGTCAGTTCAACAGATGAATGAATGGTTGGTTGGATGAACCAACGGTTCCACAATTGGACAAATATGCTGCTCGCACGCACCGAATGCCTGTGAAGGAGTACAATTCTTCAACAACAGAAATTACAATTCTGGCCATTTTGGAGACTGAAGGGAGAAAGATAGAGAGTGCGAGAGAGAGGGAGAGAGAGAGAGTTTGGGAGATAAAGTGCGTCTGTAAGTGATTTGTATGAATGTTAAATTCTGTTTGCAGTTTGTATATAAATCTGAATATTTCCTTTAGGTCCACGGCAGGTAGGATGCACTTTAAATGAAAGTAAAAAATATCGTTTCCCTATTTTGTTAAACGAAATTTTTTTCATTTAACACCACCACAGACACCTTCAATAAGCTTTCTTGGTTCGATAGTTTTTTATACCCTACACCACAAGGTGGTTAGGGTATTATGTTTTTGGGCATTTGTTTGTAACAGGCAAAAGGAAACGAGATAGACCCATCGTTCCTTTTGATGATCATAGAATCACATTCTGAGTCGATTTATCCATGTCCGTCCGTCTGTCTGTCCGTCCATGTATTTTTGTGAACAAAGTACAATTCGCATTTATTACCCGATCCACATGAAATTTGGCACAAATCATTTGTTTGGCCCAAGGACGAACCCTATTGAAATTGGAGATAATCGGTAAAAATTTAGATATAGCTCCCATATATATCTTCGTCCGATTTGCCTCTTATTGTGCACCAAACGTGTAATATCAGCCCGAATAGTATTGAATTTTGCAAATACAACCAAATTAGTCCTGAAAATAAGTATGCCAAATTTGATCGAAATCGGTTCAGATATAGCTATAGCTCCAATATATATTGTTCATCCGATTTGTTATTTTAGTCCTCCGCAGCCGTAATTTGCACTCTGTAACAAGAATATTTTGGGAAATATATCAAATACAGCTCAGAAATACCTTTGCTAAATTTTATCGAGATCGGTTCGAATTTGGATATATCTCCCATACATAACTTCGTCCGATTTACCTTTTATTGTGCCCCAAACTGTTAATATTTGTCCAAATGGAATGGAATTTGGTACTTACGACCGAATTGAGTCTAGAAGCTAGTATGTCAAATTTGGTGAAGATCGGTTCAGATATAGCTATAGTTCCCATATATACTGTTCATCCGATTTGTTATATTTGTTACCCACAGCCGTAATATACACTCCGTAACAACGATATTCAGGGAAATATATCAAATACAGCTCAGAAATATTCTGGCCAAATTTCATCAAGATCGGTTCAGATTTGGATATAGCTCCCATATATATATCAAATGGGTAATACAAGTCCGAATTTAAAAGATACAAATGCTTTGGCATATTTAGTCCTTTGAACTTAAAATTATAATAACAATCATAGGGTGTATGATTGAATTCTCCCATAAACACTTTTAATTGTTATGTGGAGCTCTACTAAATTAGCAAAGTGGTGTAGGGTATCATAAAGTCGACCCGCCCGACTTTAAGACTTTATTTACTGTTTTTTTTTTTTTTTTTTGTAAAGTTGTACAAAATAAAGGGGAGCTGCGAAAAACATTGTGGTCTAAACAAGTATTTACTACCTATTCCGAAAAAGACAAGGCCAGATCTACTGCCTCTAGCAAGTTTATAAAAATCCGACTACCTATGCAACATTTGATACTCTTAAAAGGTCAATCAAAAATCTTTCAAATACAAATCAATCGCAATAATTTTTACATTTTTATACCCTCCACCTTGGATATGGATATTAACTTTGTCATTCCGTTTGTAATATCCTTAAATATTCGTCGTAGACCCCATAAAGTATATATATTCATAATCAGCATAAAATTCTAAGTCGATATAACGATGTCCGTCTGTCTGCCTGTCTGTTGAAATCACGATACAGTCCACATTATTTAACGTAGAGCGACAACATTTAGTAGAGCAATTTGTATTGTGTCTAGGATGGTTGGTATTGAAAATGAGATAAATCGGTCCACGTTCTGATATAGTTCCCATATAACGGTACCTCCCGATATTCGGTATTTTGATTATTTTTGCCACATTTTTTTCACGGATTTCTCTAAAAATTGGTATTAGTCAACACCGGTGGCGAAACATTGCATGTATGGGTCCACGTTTTGGTATAGCCCCCATATAACGGTACCTTCCGATATTCGGTATTTTGATGATTTTTGATACACTTTTTTACGAATTTCTCTGAAAATTGGTAGTTTTAGGTAATAATGGGTCCCAGTTCGTGTGGCGAATCATTGTGGTAATTATAGGTCCACGTATTGGTATAGTCCCCATATAACGATACCTCCCGATATTCGGTATTTTGATTATTTTTGCCATATTTTTTTCATGGATTTCATAATGGGTTCTAGCTCCTTTGGCGTAACATTGCATGTATAAGTCCACGATTTGATATAGCCCCCATATAACGGTACCTCCCGATATTCGGCATTTTAATGGTTTTTGCCACATTTCTTCGCGGATTTGTCTAGAAATTGGTATTTGTTGGTATTAATGGGTTCCAGCTCTTTTGGCGAAATACACGTTTTTGTATAGCCCCATATAGCCGAATTTCCCGATATTCGGTATTTTGATGATTTTCGGCACATTTTCCCATGAATATGTCTAAAAATTGGTATATGTGGGTCAAATGGGCTCTAATGTTTCCTTTATCCTAAGGTGGAGGGTATTAAAAGTTTGGCCAGGCCGAACTTAATGTTTTTTTACATTTTTTTAAATTTTATTGAATAAAAGCAAATAATGTCGGAAATAGCATTTTTGAATAAGTTTAGATTTGTTCGAATTGGTCACCTTTGGCACGATTTATGACCTTCTAACGGCCAACGAAACCGTCACACGCTGCCCGAATGTTGCTCTGCGGTATTTTGGCCCATTCCCGGCGAAGCGCTTGCTTGCGGTGATAGGCACTTTGGTATTTTTTAGTATCAACCTTGCTTTCCAAAATACTCCAGACACAAAATAGTCCAACAGATTAGTAGTCGGAGATTTTGGTGGTCATTGTGAGCTGGAAATGAAGCGAGGAAGCTCATATTGTAACCATTCTTTGGAAGCGCATGCTGAGTGCGATGGTGCTGAGTCCTGTTGGTATGTCCAAGGTCTGCTGCCAAAATGTTTGCGTGCCCAAAGCTTTAATACACCCTCCAGAATATTTTCGCGATAATATTCGCCATTTATTCTGATGCCACGATCGATTAATACGAGCGGAGAACGACCATCGGCTGTTATGGCGTCCCACACCACCACCATGGCAGCCGCTTGAGTTCTGGTGCCCAACCGAAGGTGCACATTTTCAGCTGACCTCTTTGGCAAGTAAACACGATCATTTTGTTTCTTTACAACTGCTGGACAACGAATGTTTTCTCATCGGATACGGTGAAAACCAAATTCGGCAGTTCACCACTTTCGGCCAAGCGAAGCAACTCTTTATCTTTTTTGAGTCAATTTTCTTTCTGTTGCGGTGTAAGTTCCTGCACTTTTTGAAATTTCAATGGCTTTATACCGAGCTCATTTTTCAATATTAGCGGAATGGAATATTGCGATACATTCAGCTCACGAGTCATTTTTCGGCCACTGCAACGCTGGTTTCGATCTAGTCGCTTCTTTGCTTTTCGAACCATTTCTGCTTATGTTGCTGTTTTCTTCCGTCCACTTCCTTGACGTCGGTCTACGCTACCAGTGTCACGGTAACGAGGAATGGTATGAGACGCAAAAGATTTATTCTTATTTAAATGCTGGAGTGCTCTAACGATAGCCACTTGTGGTTTTCCAGACAAATATAAAGAAATCACACTATCACGCTGGAATTCCATCACGAATAACTATTTTTGTGGAAAATTCTCACCAAAGTGCTTTTGTACGCTTGTAAACAATGTAATGAGCTGTCACTGGAATAATTTTAACAGCTGTCGGACGAGTGGCTTAGAAATGACAGCAGTCTGGAGTTGGCTGCCGACTTTTCATCTCACCCTGTACATGATTTTGGCCTTGACGGCTTTAACCACGATATACCATTGCACAATGTTCGAGATACGATACGTCGACCAGCCGCCCTTTAGAATTACCTGGAGATCCTTTGGAGAGTGGTAGCTCTTAACAGAGTTCTAGGTCTATTCCGTAGATACCAAATCGAAGAACAATATGGGCTTCACCTCCCTCTTCACAAGGGATTGTGGACTATATTTCACCTCTGCTAGATCAACAGATTTAGCAGCCCTGACACCCCCGGAGAGTTTCTGGGCAGACCATACAGCCGCCCTTTAGAATTACCTGGAGATCTTTTGGATAGTGGTACCTCTTAACAGAGTTCTAGGTCTATTCTGTAGATACCAAATCGAAGAATAATATGGGCTTCACATCCCTCTGCTAGATCAACAGATTTAGCGGCCCTGACACCCACGGAGAGTTTCTGGTCAGACCATACAGATGGGACTGCTAACCCAAAAGAAAGTTTAAAGCACGATCAGGGAATAGGTCGAGTGCTACACGTTTGCTTGAACGAAGCTTTCTCACTGCGAGGCCTATTCACTTTTTCCACTCTGACGTTGGTGAAAGGCAACCGATGTGGTTTGCAAGTAGCCCGACAAGATCTGAAATGTCTGTGATGGTGAGGCAGAGAGTTGTGAGTCCTCCACCATCTATGATACCGATGGTAACCAATTGACTTTCAGTTTCAGAAAACAGGACTAACATCCCATTGGCCCTCGGTATTGGAGATAGCCATGGAATCTAAATTCCGGAAGTCATGAGCATGAGCAAAAAACATATAGCCAGTCCTCGACCGGTGCCCCACACCGACATACTCCAGCGCCAGAGATGTTCCTTCTGTACAAGAAAGAAGTTAAGGTCTATACAAAAATGCAGAAGGTTCCCTGACAAGATCTGAAAGATCTGTGATTGTGGGGCAGAGAGTTGTGAGTCCCCACCATCTGTGGTATGGATGGTAACCAATTTACTTCCAGTTTCAGAAAACAGGACTAATATCCCATTGGCACTCGACATTGGAGATAGCCATGGAGTCTAAATTCGGAAAGTGATTATAAAAATGGCATGAGCACAAAACTTGTTCCCAGTACCCGACTGGTGCCCCACACCGACATACTTCAGCGCCAGTGATGTTCATTTTATACAAGAACGTAGTTAAGGATCCATGCCCTGTCAACAAGTACCCCAATTGAAGGCTCAACACCAATTTTCTTCCAGTTTAAGAAAGCAGGACTTACATATCTTTGGCTCTCGACATTGGAAATAGCCTTGGAATCTAAATTCGGAAAGTCATTATAAAAACTGCATGAGCACAAAACATGTAGCCAGTCCTTGGCTGATGCCCCACACCAACATACTTCAGTGCCAGAGATGTTTCTTCTATTCAAGAACGCATTTAAGGATTCATGTCCTGTTAACAAGTACCCCAAGTGAAGGCCAAACCAAAATCGGGGTTCGTCTGAGCAAAAATAATATCAAAGCCTCAAAATATCAAAATTTTGGAAAAGGTTGACCCATCCTCGTTCATCTTCTTTATTAAAATATTATACCTAACATCCTTACGATAAAAGGCTCTCCATCAGGATCACCATGTGAAATACCGGCATCCTTGTTCAAACTAGAAGAAGTTTCGTTTTTTTTTTCCTGAGAAATAAAATATATGAACTGAAATATCCCGGAGGCCTCCACAGTTTCTAAGAACGTTTTTTTAAATACCATAAACAAAATCCCCCCTCTATCAATTATAAATTGGCCACTTACCACGTAACTACTTATTTCAGAAACATATTGTTATTGTTGCTGCTGCTGCTGATATGCTTGTTGTTGCGTTGTTAACAGCTTATAATGCCCACAGAAAAAAGGAGATTGAATTAATTGAGGTTTCTCACATGAAATGATGCTAATGATGGTTATTTGATGGTACACGTGATATTATCCTCTAATGGAGTAGACATTCGGCAATTAAGGTTTGTAATTGTAGAAGCTTACAATGTTCAAATTCGCAGGAAAAAATATGTTTTCCGAAAATTGAAAGGGGGATGAATTTCGGTAGCTACGTAGCTAGGAAGGTGTGGGCAGACAGATAATGTTTTCCCTGAAAATGGGTGGCAAGAGGTGTTAAGTTGCTACCGCTTTGGTTGCCACTCCAACCATCCACCAACTAACTAAATTGCTATGAGAACTCATGAGGGGTGGGGGGGGGCGTTGTAGCTTGGAATTTGGTGGCGATACTAAGCAAAACGCCTGCCTATTTAGTGGTAAACCGCCAGATCTTCTTTCGTGAAAGACAATGTTTTTTTATTTTTGCTTTGGTGGACGTTGTTGCTGCCGAAGATGAATGCTTTGAAATGGTTTATAAGCTGCTGACGTTGCCTAGCAAGTGGATTGGAAATTATGTACAACAGGCTACACAACCCCCCCAACTCCAGCAGCCATAATTCATCCTGGAATTTTGCTTCTCGGTACTGAAATTAATACCGGCATTTACTACTTGTTTACATGGCCGAAATTGTTGCATGTTTTTCATGTGAAACATTTTTATTGGAGCTTAAAGGGCATAAGGTGGCTCGGAGGGGGCTATGGCCACCACACAGCCATACCCCTCATGCATTCATGCCAACACCCACCCATCCACCAGAAGAAAAATGAATGGAAGGGGTTGCGTTATGGGGATGGGTACATGCTGCACATAGATATTATAATACCCAATTAGCTGGATTTACTTGCGCATGTTACTAAGACCATTCATGGGGGTATCAAAGATACTAAAACACAGAAGCGCACACACAGACACCCAAACGTAGTACTTCCAAATACGCCTTAGTTTGTTTGGAAACCAATGCCAAGAGTATCATTAAAACATCATTTACTTAGGTGCTTAGGTGGTTGGTCTCATTCATCTTGGTCTCATTTGTCATTAGCTTTGTCCTCCTTTTTGGGGTAAAAAGGATGTGGGGCAATACCAGGTATCAATTCGGGCAAATCGTTTTAGATTTTTAAACTGAATATTGGGATTTTTTTTTTTTTGATAATTGGGTAACTCATTAATTGGTAGTTAGGAGGTATTGATTCCAAGGAATTCTCAATGAGAGCCTTGTAATGGAAAAAGAGAAGCAAGACATAAAGGGCAAGCAAGGGCTTCGTTAAAGAAAACAAACAAATATTTTCTTTTATAGGACCTTAGAGGATCTTCTTCTGGAGAGAAAACTAAAGTGGAGACTTAACGAAATTTACTTTAGACAAAGTTCGACTTCTAAAGAAAAATAATTGAAACAAGCAGACTACCGAAGACTCCAGGAGTTGTTCTCGATGAACAGGAAGTCTTCTACTTCCAAAATGAAAGAAGCATTATCGCCATATTTTGATGGAGATCGATTTAACAGGAAGTCCAAATAATGCCCTTCTAGAGTAAAGAAAAAATTGTCTGCCCAGAATACCACTTGAGTGTTTCTATAGAAGACTACAAGGTCTTCTTCTGTGACAGATCACAAGGATTTATTTTTAAAAAATAAATTAATTATTGTGTATTGTGCGAAATACTCGGTCAAATTCAAGCATAGAGTGAAATTTGCTCAAATTCGAGCTGGAGAATATCTTAGAGTGGAAAAAATCAAGCATAATCTATTTTTCTATTCCGCTCGTAAAAGAACAAGCGTGCTTTTTTAGGTGGCAAAATTCGCTCGAAATCGAGTACTCTTTCGTGATGAGAGCAGCATAAAAACCTGATAAATTTTAAACACATGCACGAGCTTTTCGGCTCCCCCAGTAATTTTGTAAGCAGGTGTAACTTGGGAGAGATCGTACGTAAAACAAAAATGTGGAGAGTAAATGTCGTATAAAACTCTTACCCAACGTGCACTTCCGCTCGCGAGAAAGTCTGTCTTACGAGTATAACAAATCTCTGCTCTGGTATGTAGACGTTCTCTATAATGTCTGTAGTTATTTTTCATAGAAGATATGATGGGTGGATTGGAGGACTGGTTCTTGGACCAAGAAACCTTAAGTGAAAATTATGTACGTGTTGGGAATCGGCTTCCCAGGATTCAGGAGGGAAGAAGTAGTTATTGTCTCTGATATAATCGACGAATTTTTTTTGGGTCGAAAGGTCGCAGTCGGCTTGGAGGTTATAGACTATGGCTATGAAGAATGCGGTTTATCGTGGGCACGAAATTAATCCGACAATTAACTGTCGGCTAAAAACTGCTCTGTGTGCTGTCGATCCGGAGTTAATTAAACAATTTGGTATTTCGGGAAAGAAATATTCTGGGTGCTGTTAGTTCGGAAGTATCGACGTTCACAAATAAAACAATGGTATAACACAAACTAAAAGAATAATCGGGAAAAGCAGAGCGGATCTTATCTTATTGATCTTATTCGAATGGCATAGAAGAATAGAGTATTATCGATTACTTTTTAACTCGCAGGTGTATTGCCTTGCGAATTAGGGCGTGTTTTCTTCATCATTCGCATACCGGGGATCATTTTGGAGATATAGTTTAGAGCACTTTTGCCGTGGAAGTATTCGCAATTAACCAGCTTAAAATTATTGCTCTCGGCAGGGTCGTAATCTGGTGCTTTACTCAAGGCTCCAAAGTATTTTGGGTTGATATCAGACCGGATGTAATCGTATAGTTTGTTCTTGTCTCGGGGTAATTCGGTTTGCGGTCGACTCGGAGGCAATCGGTTATGCTCTTTATCAGCACTGTTTTGTAGGCTAGAGTATAATCGAGTAGTCTACTCTTGATTCGGATTTGTTTGGATTGCTTTGATCTTTATTTTTGAATTTATATTGGTGGAGATCGCGTAGTTTCCTCTGGGTTCGGGAGAATTTGGCTTGAAGTTAGGTTAAAGGCTTTTCGGTTGCTATCGACGTCATGGAGTCTTTCAGTTTGCTATCAGCTCGAACGTGAGTTCCCCTACGCTCGGAGATATATAGGTTTCAAGTTACAGTCGTTTTGGAAATTGCCAGTTCCTTTGGAATTATTCAGACAACTTGATCTTGGCTAGATTTGGAGGTAATTCGGAATTTTGGAACAGTTTGGAAGATTTTAAGTTGCTATCGGCAAAGGGTGGAAATCGGTGAATTGTTCTTGACCGGGAGGTATTCAGTTTGCTGTTCTTTCGGACGTAATCGTGTTGTTTGTTCTCAATCCAGAGGTGTTAAGCTTTGGCTGATGGCTGCGAGGAAATCTGGGTTACTTTCCTCTACTCTAAAGTTTTTGGATGTAATAGAGTGAAGAGCTTTCGGCTAGATGATCTTGGCTAGATTTGGAGGTAATTAGGAATTTTAATCTCGGTGGAACAGCTCGGAAGATTTGAAGTTGCAATTGGCTAAGGCGAAAATCATTGAATTGTTTTTGACTGGAAGGAATCCAGAGTGCAGTCGGTTCGAATGTAATCGGGTTGTTTGTTCTCAATCCAGGAATATTCAGATTTGCTGGTGGCTGTGAGGAAATCAGGGCTACTTTTTAGACACTAATGTTTTTGGATGTAATAGAGTAAATAACTCTCGGCTAGATGGTATACTTGAATACTTCGAAAGTACTATAGTTCGTGTCGGTTTAAAATGGGAGCGGAAGGGCGGACCAAGGGCGCAAAGTGCAAGAAGATTTATAGGCATAGGAAGGTCCAAATCACAGGATATTCACTATGAGCATAGAGCGTGCTATGGGCAGGAAGAGTACTAATCGCAGTACGCTTTCTATAGCTTAGAACGCCCTAAACGGAGAGAGCTTGGGGAATGGTAAACGAATGATGGGTGCGAAATGGTTTAAGTCGACCAATGCGGCCTAGCTCGATGTCCATTTCACTTGTAAATTGCCCAGAACGGTATCCAGCCACAAAGAGATTTTCTACACTCAAAGATTAAAATTGTTAGATTTTAACGTAGTCCATATGGACCCAGGAGTCTTCTGCTAAGTGAGTCTAGTAGGAATTACTGTTAATTAGATCTTGTGGCCTCTTTCTTTAGAATATACGAATCACAGAGGACCTTTTCGATACAGGTCTAGAAAACATGTTTTATGGGAAACCAATCATTTGCTCTAGAAAACCAAAAGGCGTAAAAGATCTGAAATTTTTCATCTTTTAAAGAATTCCAGTAAATTTTTTTTTTTTTTTGGAGAAAAATTCTATGAAGTTTTTTAGTTAGGAAGAAAGATTGGAAATTCTTCCTCTATAGATTCGAAATTCTTCCTCTCTTACAGAAATCCAGAAGGTCTTCGTCGAAAGCTGCCCAAAAATACTTTTAAGGAAAAATGCAATGAAACTTTTTTGGAAGGAACAGAGGATATTATTCTTTAGAAGACTAAATCTACTACGTTCATACGGACATCTTCCATAGAACAAACACAAAAGCACACAATTTTTCAAAATAAAAAAACTAGAAGGCTAATCTTCCGAAGGCTTTCTGTAAAATAAAATATTATTTTATAATCTTTATCATAAGGTGAGAAAAAGAAATACCAGACGAAAATTGTAACAAATTATTTCCACAAGAAGAGGTCAAGATTCCCTAGATTCGGAACTACAGGCTGATTTTCCCTTCTCAGTAAAAAATAGAATATTAAAAGATTTCCAAACCAAAGGTCTACCGTCCTTTTTATGTAAAATTTCGTAAGGTACAAGAGTACCTAAGACCTAAAATAACACATTTCCAGATGAGAAAAAGATGCCCCAATCCCTTAGGCGGAACTCTCGGAGGGGTTTCAATGTGTTCCTTAATGGACAACTAGAAGGTAATTTTCCATAGAAGATTAACCCTTTTTCTCCTGTAGGAGACTAAAAGGTATTCCTCTCTGTTGAACTCTCAATGAATTGCGTCTTGAGGAAAACGAGTATTCTTCAACAAAACTCGAAGTGAAGTCTTTTTCATTAGAAGACCAAAAGGGAATAGAAGTCCCGGAGAAACCCGGAAATTTCCTTGTCTTAATTTCCCCTGTGTTGTATAGGTGACTACATCTTCTTAAGGCGGTGCTCGCCAACTCCTCACTTCACACGTGCAACATTGTATGGAACACATGTTTCTTCTCACAATTTCCCAATGACGCCTTAACGTCTGGTGCACATGAGCAATACTTTGATTTCGTTTCGGAAGTTTCCGCAACCAGTGGCAACTAGGAAAACCTTGCCGAAGGCGAAACCCAAAAATCAGCGGGATAAGTTAGTTAGGTGTTTTTACGTATTTCTCTGGCAGACAGTCGGTCGCCAAGAAAACGTAGAATTTCCTAAATTTGAGTGTCAAGGTATTTCGTTACGCCGTTTTAAATGTGGCATTCCATTCACACAGCAGGTTATATGACGTGGCGTAGACATAGCGTCACACATGCGCAGTGAACATTTCGATTTGTGCAGGTGTTGCCAAGGGGGTGATTAGCAAAATGCGTCGCTATGTCTAGCTTGAACACATTTACCAGCTGGAACGAACGAAATAGGAAGCGTTAAAAATACGGCAAATTGCCATTAGCACAGGGCGTCAAAATGTCTGGGCTTGGTGGAAAAGAGGAATTCCTAGATACAGAGGCTGGCAGACAGGGTAGGCATTTTATTGGCAAGTGTTTTCTGTTGGAGAAACACCTAAGAGGTGAAGATTTTTATTCCAGTATTTTATTGGATTTTGACATTTAATGTCCCTGATCGGAACGGCATCATGTGGTGCCAAGACTACCCCATAAAAATATATCTTCCTCCATTTCGATAGAGATATGACATAATTTATGATGGCCATCAGATGTTTATGATTGAAATCGCTATGTGTGTGAGTGTTTGATCAGTGGAAACTCTGGGGGTTTCCAATTCAGATTTCAAAATTCGGCCCAAAACTGAAATACGTTGATCATAAAAACCTCAAAAGAGGCTCAATTTTTATTTTTTTTATTTATTTCAATAACAACAGCAACGACAAAATGAAATAAATAATCAAAATCCCTAACGTAGGCTGGCATGTCATGCTGAGCCAGCAGATCACACGCACGCACACACACAAATTCGAGGCTCACTTAGACAGAGGGTGAGACCTTAAGACCGGGTTCAATACAAGCTGAAGATTTGAGAGCCACCACAGACATTACTGTACGGGAGGTTCAACCAAACATACTTTATGGCCCAAAAACGTGCTAGAATCTAACAGACATTGTGACGTCGTTGTCGAAACAACAAAAACAAAAAGCAACAACAATAACAACAACAACAATTTAACCATTTTTCATATTCCAATTTAGATATGAATAGCTGCAGTAATTTCAAATATTTGTTTCTGGTGAGGTGAGCGAATGACCAGCATCCAAATGTGTGTTAGCCGCTTCACAGGTAGTTTCCTCCAGCCGGAGAGACAAACTGGCAACATCATTAACTCTAAGGGGAAACGGCTAACAAGTTAAAATGCCAGCATGAACCGGCCATATATTACACAAAACATGATGGCCAGAGAAGCCATCGCATTCTCGGAATGAAAGAATCAATCAGCCAGGCTAACCAACCAACCGAGCGACCGACCAACCATCCGTTCAAAATGTGAATGCAAACATCCGAGATGTTTTGTAAACAAACGGGCAACTGCAACAGTAGTAGCCAAACTCGGTTAATAAGCTTTGGGCCAATTAGCCAATTAACAGAACTAAGAGAGCTCAACAAGTAATCAGTAAGCCCATATTAGTTTAGAGTATGGAAAGAGGAAGGGAAAAGATATTTAAGGACCCCAATGCTCTTTGGGAAGTGGAGGAGGATTTTTGTAACCCAGTACCTTATGAAAAATTCCAAATCATTGATAATTGCTTTGGCAGGGCATCATTAATGGCGTCCGTGATTAATATTTAATCCATGAATCATCATCATTATTTGCTCGAAAATCTCTAAGTCAGGTTCCCCGAAAACAGCGGCCAACATCAAACCGAGGACTCTCACCTGCATAGAAATATTATTTCATTGACATAAAATTGCAAACTATCAATCAAGCGACGAAAAGTGATTGTCATTCAATTGACAAACCATGATAAGGGTGGGAAAGAGGGAAGATGGCGGTGATGATTGGTAAACCACAAGATTTTTTTTTTTTTTGATTTAGTAGGATTCATTAATACCGAATTGCATAGATCCTTGACATAACAAGCGAAATAGGGTTCAAAGAGCATACTGAAGAGTATAATAGGATAAATAACATGAATTGGGATACTATTTGACTGTGGGCCTTTCAAATCCCGAATTCGGCAATTTAAACCGAATTTGTAGGAAGCCTTAGGAAAAATATTGAAAATATCATTTTTCGCAGAATTCAAGCTAGAAAACCGATATTTAAAATATTGTCAAAATTTTCAATAGATGTAGTTGTAACATTTAAGTTACCCATCGAAGAGAAATCAGAATTTTTAAGTCGATGGCAAGGTTTTTTGTTTAAGGATCCAAACGAAATATAGTCAGGAGATACTTATATACACAATTCTCTGCTTGGGAGACGTAATGGCAACTCGAAATATCAAAACAGTTTAAAAATGTGACACAAAACTTCAAAATACATGAAATCGGTTGGAATACTGATATGGAGGATTTTTCGATTTTATGCAAAACAGCAACAAATTCCCAAGCCACATTTCAAAATTTCAGTTATAATATTCTTCAGTCTTGCTAAAAATAATATGAAAATGGTATGACATTTTTTGTCCAATAGGCGATGGGTGTCTGCACACGAAATTGGGACTAAAATTTCTCAGGCAATGGAGCATCAAATATCAATCTCACAGTTTCGGAGATTAATGAAGAGTAAAGTTAAAAAGCGAATTAAATATTCTAAGACATCATTCGTCTTTAGAAAATATGAATAAAACCAATGAAGAAAGGTCAAAAGTCGGGCGGGACCGACTTTATGATACCCTACACCACTATGCATATTAAGTTGAAATAATAAGTAGTAAACAAGTAAAAAGCAGCTAAGTTTGGCAGGGCTGAACTTATAATACCCTCAACAATTTGGAAGAAACTTGAAAAATCTAAAAAAAATCGTCGAAAAATACGGCTTAATTGGAAACCGATGTATGGAAGCTATACCAAGACGTGGACCTATATAAGTAATTTTCTTCCATATATTGTACTACTAATTCTAAACTTCAAATAAGAAATTTGAAAAAATTCCGATGGATTATGTCGCTAGAATCATCAAAATACCGAAGGAGGTACCGCTACGTGGTGGCTATACTAAAAGGAAGACTTATATAGACAATTTTCTTCCAGGGGGTAAAGTACTCAGAGAGAACTCCTTCTGTGAATTTTCAGGCTATTCCAATAAAAAATGTGGCTAAAATCATGAAAATATCGAGTATAGGGGGTACCGTGGTATGGGGGCTATACGATATTGTGGACCCATATAGACAATTCTCTTCCAGGGTATAACATTCCCATAAGGAACGCCTTTTGTGGATTTTAAGAACTCCCTGTGAGTACCCTCCGATATTCGTTATATCGTGCACCGATATAGCCCATCTTCGAACTTGACCTGCCTTCAGACAAAAGACGCTTGTGTACAAAATTTTAGCTTCCTATCTTAATTCCTTTTAACTCTAGCCTGATTAAAACAGACGGACAGACTGTAGGGCGGAAAGGGTTAAATCGTCTTACAATTCCATGCGGATAAAACTGCATATGAGAGCTACATCCGGATATGAACCGATGTATTTCTATGTTGTATCCAATAGCTGGCGCAAAATATTGTTGTTGTGGACTATATTTTATGGGGGTGGAAGACTTCAATAAAAAATCGAGTGAAAAATTATATATGGGACCTGAACACTTTCTTCCAGGCTGTCTGTACCAAAATCCATTGAATTAGGGCATATACAGGGTGAGATAAAAATGCAACAAGACAAACCCCAAAATTTGCACTTTTTTTGAATTTAATTAAATGAAAGCAAAAAATGTCGGAAATTTTAGAATAAGTTTAGATTTGTTCGAATTGGTCACCTTTGGCACGAATTATGACCTTAAAACGGCCAATGAAACCGTCACACGCTGACCGAATGTATTTTGGTATTTTTTAGTACAAACCTTGCTTTCCAAAATGCTCTAGACACAATAGTCCAACGGATTAATATCCGAAGATTTTGGCGGCCATTGTGCGCTGGAAATGAAGAGAGAAACCTCATTTTGCAACCATTCTTAGGTGACGTGTGCTGAGTGCTATGGTGCTGAGTTCTGTTGGAATGTCCAAAGTTTGCGCCCAAAATGTTTAAGGCTTTAATACACCCTCCAGAATATTTTCACGAAAATATTCGGCATTTATTAATACGAGCGGAACGCGATCATCGGCTGTCATGGCGGCCCACATCATCACCATGGCCGGTGCTTGAGTTCTAGTGGCCAACCGAAGGTGCACATTTTCAGCTGACCTTTTTGGCAAGTAAACACGATCATTTTGTTTATTTACAAACTTCTGGACAACGAATGTTTTCTCATCGGAGAAAACCAAATTCGGCAGTGCACCACTTTCGGCCAAGCGAAGCAACTCTTTAGCTCTTTTGAGTCTATTTTCTTTCGAGTTGCGGTGTGACTTCTTGCACTTTTTGGATTTTCAATGGGTTTACCCCGAGCTCATTTTTCAATATTTGCGGAATGGAATATTGCGATATGTTCAGCTTACTAGCCATTTTTCGGCCACTGCGACGCGGGTTTCGATCAAGTCGCTTCTTTACTTATCGAACCAGTTCTGCTGATGTTGCTGTTTTCTTCCGTCCACTTCCTTGACGTCGGGCTACGCTACCAGTATCACGGAAACGAGCAATGGTACGAGACACAAAAGATTTATTCACATTTAAATGCTGGAGTGCTCTAACGATAGCAACACCAAATATTAAGAAATCAAATTATTACGCTTGAATTCCATCACGATTTACTTTCTTCCTGGGAAATTCTCACCAAAAAGGTTTTGTACGCATGTGAAGAATATAATGAGCTTTGACTAGAATAATTTTAACAGCTGTTGAACGAGTGGCTCAGAAACGACAGCAGTCTGAAGTTAGTTGCAGTGTTTTCATCTCACCCTGTAGTTAAAGAATTATTAAAGATTTATTATCTGTCGAATATTTGACCATTTGAGGGGATATCCATCGAGATCAGTGGTACTTTTTGTTATCTCCATATCCATAGCGAACCCCGTCCAAAGCTGCTCAAGAACTCATTTAGCATTAAGTTTCTCATCTGCATTTTATTGACATCGTAACTCTTTAATAAATTTATTTTTTTTTATTTAATTGCTAACTGATCTTCGACACAGATATGAAGCCAACTAACAGTAGTTTGTTTTTTTGATGGTTGATCCCATTGACTGGATGGTTATTTTTAACCATTGTTTGGAGTCTGTTGGCTGGTTGACCAACCGACCAAACGAAACAAACAAAATATTAATCTAAAAACATGGCTATTTCTCTTATTTATGGCAAACGGTTTTTTATGGCAGGCGCGATTAGCTAAAAAAAAGTTTGTCTCTTTATTTGTCAATAGCAGCGCCATGGCATGCTTCTTTGGGGTCTAAAGCCCAAAAAAAAATTTGCATTTATGGCTCTTCGTATTCCTCTTTCCCTATTCATGTGGAAATTAATGACAATTTAGTAACGTTTTCTGTGACATTTGATTGTTTTATTGACACGCATAAAAGCAGCAAATAATGAAAATGTAAAAAAAGACAATGGAACGGCTGGAAAACAAAAGAAATTTGTCAACTTTATTTAACGGCTTGGAAGAGTTATGGATCGATGGGAACCCATGTTTTATTAGATGGAACGAATTAAGTTTTCTTAATTCTAGATGAATAAAGAGCTGGATATGCAAAATAACTAGTTTCAGGTGAGAGGGTTAGGGATGAGATCGGTTTTGTAGCCCGAGTTACCTACAGCCACCAATAAACAACATTATTATTAAGTTCATTATTTTCAACCACAACCTCATTTATTAATAACATCATTATTATTAACACCATTATTATTAACATCATTATTATTAACATCATTATTATTAATATCATTATTATTAACATCATTATTAGTTACAACATTGTCATAAGCACCAAAGAGCTAACACCAATATTGTTGACATTATTTCGTCAGCAATAATTCTCCACTTCAACATCACAATAACAACACTAGTAATAAAACTATGACGGAAATAACCCAAAAAGAAATGTTTACTTTTACTGTACCCAATACAAATTTTTAGCTTAAGTATTTTTCTTGATAGCTCTAGATTTTATGTTTCTTTGTTCTTTGTTAACTCTAAGAAAAATCAATAATTGTAAAATCACTTAAATATAAGAATTTTTTGAATAAAGCATCAGTTGTATTTGGCATCTAAAACAGAATAATTCTTGTTTTCTGATTTTTCGGCGGTACGGAAGTTAACTCCCGCAAAGATTTGCGTTGATGCCACCAAAGGTCCTTAAAGGTGTTTTTGGTCCTTAAATCTGGAATCTACGTGCAGACCAAACGGCTGAGGCTAAAATCTTGAGATTTTTCACGACGGCCAAACTTGGTGCATTGGCGTGTGATAAAGTTGGGTTTTTAGAAATTCGTACTAAAAGGGTACGAAACGTACTAAAAATTCAATACTTTTTATTAGACAAGCGAAATAAGCTAGACTTCTGAAATTCAGAATGATAGTCACTGATGGAGAGCAGGATAGATGTACCGAAGGATTTTTGGAAATTCGATTTAAGGATTCGAAAAGTTCTAAAATGGTACTAAATTTCTAAAATCGTATCATTTGGTATTATGTTAACGGATAGAGCTAAAAACTTAAAATTTGGTATGAGAATCAAGTTTGGAAAGTAGGTTTAAAGGTGTTTTTGAAAATGTGTACCAAGTGTGCGTATTGTACTAAATGGTACTAAATTTGGGACTGTTTGGTTTTTGGCGTGAACGAATGAAGCTGGAATTTTGAAATTTTGTATTGGGGTCATCACAAACCAACTAACCTTTGTGATGAAGAGGTGGTTTTAGAATTGTGTACTACATGTGCATGATAAGTACTAAATTGTACTATATTTGGTACAATGTGGTAATGGGTGAACAGTTAATGCTTGAAACTGGAAATTTGTGCAAGGATCGTTTCTCATGTGTAGCCTGGACATATGAAGGAGGTTTCGGAAATGTGTACTAAAATTTCGTACGAAAAGTGCCAGATGGTACTAAATTTGGGTACAAAATAGAGATAAAATTCTAAAATATGATAATTAGATTACTGATGGTATCTTTGTTTGAGATTTGGCGGTGGTTTGGAAATGCGTCCTATATTTGTACTAAATGGTACTTAATTTGGTATCAGGTGAAAAAATAGAGTTTAAATCGTAAAATTTGATACCGAAATTTGTTATTGTGCTCTCTATAGCTATCTGGGATTGAGATATGGAGGTGGTTTTTGGAAATATGTACTACAATTATACTAAAAGTGCTAAAAAGTACTCAATGTGGAAGGAAGTGAGTGAAGGAAGAGATCTGAAATCCTGAAGTTTGGTATATATGTTACTATTGGTGTATGTAGTTGAGAGAAGCAGCTGGTCTTGAAGCTCCATACTATGACCATATGAAAAGTGCAAAATTACACAAAATGTGCCTTTGGATGTTGGGATAGGGATGGAATTCTGATTTTCGCATCGAGGTCACAGTTGGTGTATAGGGAGGAGAGAAGGAGGTAGTTTGGACATACGTAGTATAACTGTACGAACAGTATGGTAATAAATTTCGGATCGGATCTTCGGATAGATTTGGACTTGGCTATATAGATTTGAGAGGATGAGGTAGATTTGAGCGTGCATCCTATGATTGTTCGAAAAGAACCAAAAGGTACTAAATTTGGTATTGGGCGAAGGATAGGGCTGAAATCTTCAATTTTGATATTGAGGTCTCCGTCGGTGACTGGAATTGAAATGTATACTATAATTGTACGAAAAATACTAAATAGTACCAAATCTGATATTGGGTGAAGGTATGGAGTTGATTTCCTGGAACTTGATATCGAGGTCGCCGTTGGCTTCCAGGATATGGAATAATTGTGAAGGGTTTTGGTGCAAAAAGTAATAATTTTCGATAATGGAGAAACTCTTTTATGGAGAAACTCTTTTATAGAAATGTTGTCCTTGAAACAATAAACAAATTCGGAATTTTGAGTTCTAAAATGAACTGGTGGAACAAATTTGAAATTTGAAGGTGAAATTTTTGCTGATGAAAAAGGCTGTATTTGAAGGTTTTAAATAATCACCTTCAGATCTCTTAAGAATCTATTTGTTATTTATACCCTCAGCCATATGGCTAAGGAGGGATACGGCCAAAACGTATCTCATCGAAATAACAGTTTTAGACCCTAGGTCTCTTCGGATCAAATCCGTTTCAGGACATTTGGAGTCGATCTAGCAATATCCGTCCTTCCGTCTGTCTGGCTGGTGCGAACGATATCTCTCGAAGAGAGTATCCGATTTGATCCAAGCTTGGTACATAGTAATATTATGGTCAAACTTAGATCGAGTTCGGAAATGGGCAAAATCGGTCCACTTCTTTTGTTACCTCCCCCACAAAAGAGCATGTTTTTCAGAGAAAATAATTTTATTTCATTGAAAGAGAAAGGATAATTCGATTTTGTGCAAACTTCAGGATTTGTTATAAAGAAGGTAGAGATCGGACCATTCCTTCTGGTACCTAACCCACAAAGGGTCAAAGTTTTGAATAATCAAAACGATTATAAAATCCGTAATAAGCATCAGGATTTCATTATAATTCACACATCCCATTATGTCGACTAACACCTCCTTTTGGTACTTCCTCCACAAAGGGTCAAAATTTCGAATAATAAAAACTTTTATAAAATTTGAACTTAGAGTCTGATTTTCTTCATCTTTCTTGCATTTCAATATTTCAACTAACACAAGCTGTGGTATGAAGAACAAATTAAACCGACCACTCCTTCTAGATATATTGTGAAAATGGACAATGTCGGACTACTCCTTCTGGTAGCTCCCCCACAACGGGTCAAAATTGGAAACAGGTATAACTGTCATGAAACTCGAACTTTTCGAAAAAAAATTATATTCATATCAAGTGTAGGAAGTAGTCGAAAAACAAATCTGATACGTTTTAATATTTTTATCAGACTTATGTCAGATACGAACTGTGAAAATATTGACCCACTCCTTCGCAACCACTCCTATGAAGGGTCCGCATTTTGAATAGTCGAAATATATTTAAATAACCGAACATTGGTTGACGGTATGCAGCTGTCGACCATACCAACTGATACCATTTAACTTGTTTTTCTTGCCTTTATTTCGAAACATGATTTTGACTCTCCATACCCTTTCTCTTTGAAGGTGGCAGATTCAATAAACATTCCATTCTATTATCGAATTTCCGTTTCAGATTTGCACCCTGCCAACCAAGGGCTGTCAATATCTTGGTTTCAGTTGAAAAGCGACTTCGTATTCAATTCAAATTTTATTTTTTTGAAATGGAATGATTTCCCTCCCCCTTCCTAAAAATTTTTTGTTGTTGCCGGTGTGTCTCCCTCTCTGTGAGTTGCACTGGGTTGGGAAACGGAAAATGAAACAAATTTTTAAATATTAACCTGTTGTGACTTTAATGATATTCGGATATTTATTTATAGCTAATAAATGCGTGTGTACTGTGTACATAACGACAGACGGATGTATTAGCTATGTATTTAGCATATTTGATGGGTTATGTGTGTGTGTTTGAGTCGGTGTTCGGGTACGTGTGTTTATATAAATTATATTTATTTGATTTATGGCTTATTAGGCGGTTGTTAAAAACAAATAAACGCGAAATTATTTCATGTGCGTGTCTTCACTATTCTCCCGCACTAAAGTCAAACTACTCACGTCCACGTCGGACAGACAATCGTAAATACGTACATACATTGCTACATTCACATGGATGGTCGGTCGGTCATTCTAACTCTGTTTTACACCCACCCAAATAATCAATAAACGAATGCCTGCCTATTCCGGTAGCTAATGAAGGCTGGGTTTGAGGCAAGTGCGGCCAAGTGTTGGAAAATGATTTAGGCGTTTGGTTCATGTTGTTGGAAATTTTGAGCATTTGTCATGCATTTGTTATTGGCGTTTGGAAGGAACATGTGCACCCCCCTGCACGTTATAATTCATAAATAGTTGCTTTCGGCTAATGAAGAAATTACCGCCGCATTGCCGCATCGATTGAATGAAATGTCGGCTTTTTATTGACTTTCGGTCTTCTTCACTTAGCCGTGTGATCTGTGCCACAGATACAACACTCCCCGATAAGGTAAAATGTATGCAACCTGATGGACTCTAATGGTTACTAATTTATGTTCTGCCTTATCTCACTTAGTCGCTCACTGGCTCAGGCAAGTGCAATCAAACCGATATGTGCGTGTGTGTGTGTTTGTGTGTTTTAGCCGTTGTTGAGTTCCGAACTTCGTGTTTGCTTTGACTTGGCCCATTGTCATCCGTTGCATGTTAATAACAAATTATTTCCGCTATGGTTTGTTACAATTGACCGAACCCCCTCCCGCCGACGCCGCTCAAAGCATTCCTCTGGTAATTTCACTTTGAAGTGCACGTGTTAGCTGGGTTCGTTCCATCTAGTCTTACTATTTTGGGAGTGTTTTTGTTGTTGTAGTTATTTTCTAACCGTATATTTCAGATTCAGATGAGTTATATCATGACTTGATTATAGAGTTTTACAAATTTGAGGTACAATTTAATAATTAGGGATTGCTAACATATCTGATTTCAGGGTTGGAGTTTGAATGGAAGTTTTTTTCTACGATCAGATTCGGGCAATAGAAGCTCAAAGTGATGCTTTTTTATTAAAAAATAATCTGAAAAGAACCAAAATTCGTCCATTTAAAAACTGGTAACGTTTTACAGCCAATCTAAAGTAAAAAAAGAGCTAAAAGAGTGAGATCGAGATCATATCAATAACCAAAAACATATTTTCAATTTTTTTTTCATAACATCTATGCCTCTGTAGACATTAAAAATACTTTCAAAAATATCATTAAATATTCCAGTCTTTGCTGAGGTACTGAAAACTCACTTTAAAAATACATGTCTTCTTAACGTCCTAAAAATTTGCGCAAAGGCGCCCTTCAAAAACTCCATATCCTTGTATATCCCTTGAAAAAATTTTCCGTATCCTCGGAGAGCCTTTAAACCTGTACAGATTTCCAAAATCATGGGAACTTTAACATTCCCTTTCTCATTCGTTTAAAATCAATATCCTTGTAGAATTGATAATTTTATTTTTAGAGGCTTTGGCTTTTTATATAGTTATAGTGAAAGCCACGTCCTAAAGGAGCTTTAAATATTCCTTAAAAATTGTTATCCTTGTATATGCTTTAAAAATGTCCTTTAAAAAGTCTCTGTCTTTATATATGCTTTGAAAATGTTCTCTAAAAATTGTCCTCCATATGTCCACTAAATATCGTCTTTTTATATCCTCTGGAAATGTTCTTTCAAAAATCGTCGTCCTTTCGGAGACTCTGGAAGTTGTTCTTCAAAAACTCTAGAAATTTTCGTTAAAAAATCCACATCCTTATGGGGCCCTGGATATTTTAGATATTGGGGTCTTTATATATTTTCTTTAAAAAAACCACATCTGTTTGGAGCTCTGGATATTTTGGGCTTTTGGAGACCTTAGATACTTTCTTTAAAAAATACACGTCCTTTCTGGAGCCCTGGATATTTTGGGCTTTTGGAGTTCTTAGATATTTTCTTTAAAAAATCCACTTCCTTTTGGGCTTTTGGAGTCCTTACATATTTTCTTTAAAAAATCCACGCCCTTTTGGAGCCTTTAGTCACTTTTGACTTATGACGCCTTTGGATATTTTCCCTAAAAAATCTACGTCATTTTGGAGCCTTTGGATTTTTTTTAAATGCACTTTTTTTTGGAGCTTTTGGACACTTTGGACTTTTGACGCCTTCGGATATTTTCCTTAATAAATCTACGTCATTTTGGAGCCTTAAAAAATCCAAGTCCTTTTGGAGCCTTTGAAGTCTCAAAAAATTGACGTCCTTTTGAAACCTTTGGATATTTTCTTTAAAAAATCTACGTCATTTTGGAACCTTTGGATATTTTCCTTAAAAAATCCACGTCCTTTTGGAACCTTTGGATATTTTCTTTCAAAAATCCACGTTCTTTTGGAATCTTTGGATATTTTCTTTAAAAAATCCACGTTCTTTTGGAACCTTTGGATATTACTTAAAAAATCCACGTCCTTTTTGTGTCCTGAATATTTTCGACTTTTCGAGTCTTTAGATATTTTCCCTAAAAAATACATTTCCTTTTGGAACCTTTTTCCCTTAAAAATCCACGTCCTTTTGGAGCCTTTATATATTATCCTTAAAAATCCACGTCCTTTTGGAGCCTTTATATATTATCCTTAAAAAATCCACGTCCTTCTGAAACCTTCGCATAACTTCCTTAAAAAATCAAGTCCATTTAGAGTCTCTTAAAATGTCCTTTAAAAATCAATGTCCTTTTTGAGCGTTTAGTTATTTTCCTTAAAAAATCCACGTCCTTTTATAGCCATTGAATATTTTCCTTAAAAAATCCACGTCCTTTTATAGCCATTGAATATTTTTCTTAAAAAATCTACGTCCTTTTATAGCCATTGAATATTTTCCTTAAAAAATCCACGTCCTTTTGGAGCCTTCAAATATTTTTGTTAAAAAATCCACGTCCTCTTGAAGCCTTTAGATATTTTCCTTAAAAATTCACCAAATTTTGAAGTCTTAGGATATTTTCCTTAAAAAGCCACATCCTTTTGGAGCCTTTAGATATTTTCCACGTTCTTTTGGAGCCTTTGGATTGTTTCTTTTAAAAATCCACATCCTTTTGGAGCCTCTGGATACTTTTTTCAAAGGATAAAAGCCCTTTGAGTCTCTGAAAATGTCCTCAAAAAAATCCAGGTCCTTTTAGAGTCTCTGGAAATGTTCTTTAAACAATCCACGATCTTTTAGAACTTTTGAATATTTTCTTTAAAACATCCACATCCTTTGGACACCTTGAATATTTTCCTTAAAAAAATCCATATCTTTTTGGAGTTTTTGAATATTTTGTTTTAAAAATCCATGTCTTTTTGGAACCTTCGGATATTTTCTTTTTCTTTAGAAAATGCTGTTAGAGGCTCTGGAAATTCTCTTTGAAAAATCCACGCTTTTTCAGAGCTTCTGGAAATGTTATTCGAAAAATCCATGATTATTTAGATCCCCTGGAAACTCTATTTAAAAAATGCAAGTCCTTTTAGAACCTCCGGAAATTTTCTTTATAGAATCCACCTCCTTTAACGCCTCTGAAAACGTTGTTTAAGAAATCCAAGTGCATTGAGTTCTGGAAATTTTCTTAGAAAAAATCACGCTTTTTTTAGAGCCTATAGAAATTTTCCTCTTCCTCTGGAAATTTTATTTAAAAAATACATTACACAATACAATAGCCTCTGAAAATGTTCTTCAAGAGATTCGAGAGAATCTTTATAAAAAATCAACATCTTTTTAGAGCATTTGGAAGTTTTCTTTAAAAATGCTACATGTTTTTGACTTTTTAGAAACTTCCTTTCACAAATCCACTTCATGACAGATAATACTCATACAGAGGCTTTAAAAATGTGTTTTATTTAAATACACTCTTACACAGCAAATATTTGGGAACGACATTAGCCCGAAAACTCATTACAAAGTACCTGGTAACTAGGCTAAATTGCAAGTAGTTATAAGTGACAGAAATTGGTTAGGTAAGCCATATTTAACTCAAGAATCTATTCTCTTGGTTGTGTGGACTACATAACGGTTTCAAAACTAGGGAAATCACTTAGATTATTTGAAAATGCTGTTTCTTGTATATTTCAGAACTTCGGAACTTACCATAATTCAACCTTCAGAATATTAAACCCCCTTTGCGACCATAACATTTACAACATTCTAATATATTTCAAAAATATACATTTTTGACAACCGTTAGCTTAAATGGCATTGTTTTGCTCTTTCGATTTGACAAAAAGACAATCATCGGTGTGACCCACCCATTTTTCTCTCTTTTATTAAAATAAAAAAAGAAGTTCACACAATGCCAATTGTTATGCAAACGAACTACCAGTTTGAAGACAAAACGATTTTGATGGACATTAAAATAATTTCATAAAAGATCTAAATCTATGGCAATTAATGTTTAATCCGTTTGTCATCTTTTTGTCATACAATGGATAGTTTTTAGCGGCGATAAAAAATGGTTTACATCTGTTGGCCAGAGCAAAAGAGGCAACACCTGTTTCCGAAGCGTGTGGTGGCTAAACAGTGAGAAGACCTATATTTTTTCAAGGAAAATCAGAGGTATTAGTGGTGTTTAGAAGTGGAATTTTGAAGACTATAAGAGCCTTTATTTGGTATCTTCAGGAACACATTTTAAGGAGAAGACCTTGACGACTTTTGCGGGAAAGACCTTAAGCACTTATATGGAGAAGACCTTGAGCTTCATTTTGGTGAAGACCTTGAGCTCTTCTATGGAGAAGACCTTGATAGCTCTTCTATTGGGAAGACCATGAGCTCTTCTAGGTAGAAGACCTTGAGCTCCATTTTGGTGAAGACCTTGAGAGCTCTTCTATGGAGAAAACATTGAGAGCTCTTCTATGGAGAAGACCTTGAGAGCTCTTCTATAGAGAAGACCTTGAGAGCTCTTCTATGGAGAAGACCTTGAGAGCTCTTCTATGGAGAAGACCTTGAGAGCTCTTCTATGGAGAAGACCTTGAGAGCTCTTCTATGGAGAAGACCTTGAGAGCTCTTCTATGGAGAAGACATTGAGAGCTCTTCTATGGAGAAGACCTTGAGCTCTTCTGTGGAGAAGACCTTGAATTCTTCAAGGGAGAAGACCTTGAATTCTTCAAGGGAGAAGACCTTGAATTCTTCAAGGGAGAAGGCCTTGAATTCTTCAAGGGAGAAGACCTTGAACTCTTCTAGGGAGAGAACTTCAGCTCTTCAATGGAGGAGACCTTGAGCTCTTCTAGGGAGAAGACCTTGAGCTCTTCTAGGGAGAAGACCTTGAGCTCCTCTATGGAGAAGAGTCCTTGAGCTCTTATATGGAGAAGAGACCTTGAGCTCTTCTATGGAGAAGAGAGCTTGAGCTCTTCTATGGAGAAGAGAGCTTGAGCTCTTCTATGGAGAAGAGAGCTTGAGCTCTTCTATGGAGAAGAGAGCTTGAGCTCTTCTATGGAGAAGAGAGCTTGAGCTCTTCTATGGGGAAGAGACCTTGAGCTCTTCTATGGAGAAGAGACCTTGAGCTCTTCTATGGAGAAGAGACCTTGAGCTCTTCTATGGAGAAGAGACCTTGAGCTCTTCTATGGAGAAGAGACCTTGAGCTCTTCTATGGAGAAGAGACCTTGAGCTCTTCTATGGTGAAGAGACCTTGAGCTCTTCTATGGAGAAGACCTTGAGCTCTTCTATGGAGACGACCTTGAGCTCTTCTATGGAGACGACCTTGAGCTCTTCTATGGAGACAACCTTGAGCTCTTCTATGGAGACGACCTTGAGCTCTTCTATGGAGAAGACCTTGAGCTCTTCTAGAGAGAAGAACTTGAGCTCTTCTATGGAGAAGACCTTGAGAGCTCTTCTATGGAGAAGACCTTGAGAGCTCTTCTATGGAGAAGACCTTGAGAGCTCTTCTATGGAGAAGACTTGAGCTTTTCTATGGAAAAGACCTTGAGAGCTCTTCTATGGAGAAGACCTTAAGAGTTCTTCTATGGAGAAGACCTTTAGAGCTCTTCTATGGAGAAGACCTTTAGAGCTCTTCTATGCAGAAGACCTTGAGAGCTCTTCTATGCAGAAGACCTTGAGAGCTCTTCTATGCAGAAGACCTTTGGAGCTCTTCTATGGAGAAGACCTTGAGAGCTCTTCTATGGAGAAGACCTTGAGCTCTTCTGTGGAGAAGACCTTGAACTCTTCAAGGGAGAAGACCTTGAACTCTTCTAGGGAGAGAACTTCAGCTCTTCAATGGAGGAGACCTTGAGGTGTTCTAGGGAGAAGACCTTGAGAGCTCTTTCTCTACGATGAAGATCATTTACCTTTCAGCACCAAAGAGTACCCTTCGGCCATGCACTTGCCGTATATGATCGTCAACTTCCTTAAAAGGCATTCCTTTAAAAAAAAAAATATTCGAAATTATTATCTTCTAATTATAAATAAAATTTTTGGCCGGACTTCCGTAGATTACGTTTCATTTAGTCTTGTGCTACACCCTTTTTTATCATTTCTCTTCGTTTTTTGAATATCTGATAATTGAAAACACTATACGTTCGGAGGCTGCACAGAAAAAACAACTGTCTGTATTTTTAAGATGATTTTTTTTTTATTCATTTCTAGCCAAGAGTTTTACGATTGGTTTTATGATTAACCATAGACTTAAAACCATAATTTACATAAATTATTGGTAATAAAAATAAGCTCCAACCAAACAAGGTAGGCAGAAAGAAGCTCGGAAACAGCGTCAGCATTATTCAGCAGCTTCCCAATCACTTAGGAGCCGTGTGGAGTGTGGTCAAAATCAATCTTGTGACTTAACGAATATCAAATTTTATGATGTTTTCCCCTCCTAAAAAATTATGAATATTATTTTCGAAAACCTCCGAAAAATTTGATGGCCGTAGAAGGGAGTTAAATCCCAAAAAGGCCTAAACAGGTTTCAAATTCATACTCTGGGCAATACATTTGACTTTTTAATTTTATTTCATTTCATTTTTTTGATAATTTTTATGAGCCCTTTTAAGACCTCAAAAATATCTTGGGCCGGTCAACATTTATGACCGGCATTAGTCCGGCTGAGTTTTACGACATTTTGGGCTAGAAAACCCAATAGCAAATCAAATTCATAATCATATCGTAAATGTTTGGGCATTTCACTTAAGTTGTGGTTTTAGGGCATCTTAATGATCGTTTATTTGACACCAACAGCCAGCCGCAGGTTAAAAATGATGATCAGCAAACCGGATGTATGAGGAGAGGGGGTGGGGACGTAAAACTAAAAAAGCCCTTCTCTTCAGAAAATGGGTGGTCTTTCCATGATGTTGTGACACCGAGATGCTACCTACGATGAGCAACTAAACGAGCCAATTAATAGGCGTTCCATTAGCGAGTGTGAAAGTGGTGCTGTTTTCCAATTTTCCCACAAATATACGAAAACACATACATTTCCCCCCTTCACATAACCGTAAAACATGACTCCTATCAATTAGCACTGAGTGACCAACAAAACAAACACTTGCCACAAGCCGCAACAACACCATCATCAGGAGCTTGTTTATCATGTTATGATGTAGCGCACAAGTACTAAAATAACACAACACCCTTATACAATTACAACAACTAAAACAACAACAACAGCAACAAACAAATAAATAAATACTTGAAGGAACAACAAATAAAACAACCCACCCGCGCACACTTTACTGGGCCATGAAGAACAAACATCGAGTCTTTGGCTAGACAAACCACGGCTATGTCAATATTTACGAGGGATGGAAGGAGGAAAATTGTTCTAGGACAAAGGGCGATAGGTCAAGTCATACACAAAGATAAAATATTTGAGGTCTACTATCGAGATCCTGAAGTAATTTATCGAGAAGACCCTGAAGTCCTTCATGAAGAAAATCTGAATGTCTTATGAGGGTCTTCCCCGTAGAAAACACTGGATGTCTTCTGTGCGGAAAAGACCTACAGATCCTCTGTAGAGAAAAAAACAAGAAGTCTCCTGCGGAAAAGACCATGCTGACTTTAGTCGAGGCTATTTAATAAAGAAAGCGGAAAAGTCTTCTCTACAGAAGAAAATCGAGAGGTTTTCTATGAAGAAGACAATATAGAGGCCTTGTGTGGAGAAGACCTTAGAGACACAATGTCTTCATTGGAGAAGTGCTGGAGATCTATGTAGAAGACAAGAAGATCTTCTAAACATAAGACTTAGAAGTCTTCAATGGAGATTAACTGGAGATTTGCTATGGGAAACGCCTTTTGGTCTTCAGTTAAGAAGAACTGAATTTAGATGTTTTCTATGGAAAAGACCTTGCTGGATTCTATGAAGAACTACTGTACCTGTTTGGAAAAGTCTCCAAGGAAGCAGATCTTAAAGTTTTGAGGTCTTCTGAGCTCTTCTATGGAGAAGACCTTGTGGCCTTCTGTGGTGAAGACCTAGGGAGAAGACATTGAGCTCTTCTAGGGAGAAAACCATGAGTTCTTCTAGGGAGAAGACATTGAGCTCTTCTAGGAAGAAAACCATGAGCTCTTCTATGGAGAAGACCTTCAGCTCTTCTAGGGAGAAGACCATGAGCTCTTCTAGGGAGAAGACCATGAGCTCTTTTAGGAAGAAGACCATGAGCTCTTCTCGGGAGAAGACCATGAGCTCTTCTAGGGAGAAGACCATGAGCTCTTCTAGGGAGAAGCATTGAGCTCTTCTAGGGAGAAGCATTGAGCTCTTCTAGGGAGAAGACCTTGAGCTCTTCTAGGAAAAAGACCTTGAACTCTTCTATGGAGAAGACATTGAGTTCTTCGATGGGGAATACTTTGTGGTCTTCTATGGAGAAAACCTTGTGTTTTTTTTTTTGAAAAATTCCTTCTAGTCTTGTAAGGGGAATACCTTGCTGTCTTCTGGGAAGAAGACCTTGAGCTCTTCTATAAATAACACCTTGTGGTCTTCTATGGAGAAACCTTGTTGTTTTCTTTGGAGAAGACCTTGAGGTCTTTTATGGAAAAAACTTTTTAGTATTTTGTGGTCTTCTACGGAGAAGACCATTAGGTTTTCTATAAAAATCTTTAGGTTTCTATGGAGAAGGCTTTGTTGTCTTCTATGGAGAAGACATCGTGATATTTTATGGATGGATATGACTTTGTGGCATTCCGTATAGAAGACCTTTGGTCTTCTGTATAGAGGACCTTTTGGTCTTCTTCGGGGTTGAAGTATTCTCTGGACCTTGAGATCTTCTCTGGAAGAGACCTTGAGGTTTTCTATATGGAAGATGTAGAGGTCTTCTACGAAGAAAATCTATATAGAGAGAAACACTTTAGGTGTAACATGGGGAAGGATCCGAAAACCTTTGGAGAAGACAAAGAGGAAGTCTTCACTGGAGTAGACCTTGAGATCTTCTCTGCAATACACCGTGAGGTTTTCTATGTAGAAGATTTAGAGGTCTTCTACGAAGAAAATCTATATAGAGAGAAACACTTGAGGTGTTCCATGGAGAAGGATCTGCAAACCTTTGGAGAAGACAAAGAGGTCGCCTGTAAAGAAAGTCTAGAAGTCTTCCGTGGAGAGGACTTGGAGGACTTCAATGGAGAAGAACTGGAGTATGCCAAAGCATCTTCTGAAGGTCTCTTCGGAGTAGGGGTTGAAGTCTTCTCTGGTCCTTAAGATCTTCTCTAGAATAGACCTTAAGGTTTTCTATGTGGAAGATTTAGAGGTCTTCTACGAAGAAAATCTATATAGAGAGAAACACTTTAGGTGTTCCATGGAGAAGGATCCGCAAACCTTTGGAGAAGACAAAGAGGAAGTCTTCACTGGAGTAGACCTTGAGATCTTCTCTGCAATACACAGTGAGGTTTTCTATGTAGAAGATTTAGAGGTCGTCTACGAAGAAAATCTCTATAGAGAGCAACCCTTGAGGTGTTCCATGGAGAAGGATCAGCAAACCTTTGGAGAAGACAAAGAGGTCGTCTGTAAAGAAAGCCTAGAAGTCTTCTATGGAGAAGAACTAGACTATGTCATAGCATATTCTGAAGGTCTTTCATGGGAAGAATGGAGGCTTTCTGAAGACTTGCAAGGGAAAAAATTTTGGATGGGCTAGGAAAAAAGGCTTGAGCAGTTCCATGGAGTAGGTCTTCAATTGAAAAGACATAGATGTCGTCTGTAAAGAAAAGTCTAGAGGTCGTCTATGGAAAAAACTTGGAGTACTGCTACGAAGAAGACCTGGAGGCCTTCTTTGAAGGAGAACTGGAAGTCTTCTATGGATATAATCTGAAGATCTTCTTCTAGTGAAGACCTATACCTACATGTCTTCTCTAGAATAGGCTAACAGACTTTCTATGATAAGTCCTTTAATCTTTTTAAGAGCAGACCTATGAAGTCTTCTGGAGATGAGGTCTTTTAGGTGTCTGCCTCAAAGATCGTGGACTTATATAGAAAAGTTTCATAGCACATTGACCTATATAAGCCAGTTTCAGTGTTGTCCTATAAAGACAAACCTTAAAGACTTTTATAGGCCACTTAAAACACAAGGACCTATAAGTCATTCAGTGTGTGGACCCTACAAAACAGTTTCAAAGTCGCTGGACCAATAAAAGTCAGCTTTATACTTCGTGAGTCTATAAAGTTAATTGTTCAGTGACAGCATAGGGCCCACTACCTTTTTATAGAGGCCAATACAAACCAAGTTTTATAGACCAAATTTGTAAGTCATAGGGGTATGTACCCTATCTTCATATCAAAGACTCAAATGACAATTCTTTAGTCGTTGGACAAGTAAGGATCTACTTCGTAAGCCTTTGATCTGTCTTGACCTGTATTTATAGTTCGTGGATCAATATATACCTCTTTTTGAATGGCGTAGGAAGTTTTTTATTCACTTACCTTAACACGGTAATATCATAATTTTGACCGGTAACCTGTAAGTAAAAAATGAAGTTATATTAAGGGTCATTGTTGTAAAATGCATGTAATTTTATTAAAAGATCAATAAATGTAGGGATGTGCCGCAGGTGCCCCTATGACTTGCTTATAGGAAAATTATGTAAAAGCTGTTTTGAAATTTCCCCAAATTATTATACCACCCCTCTTCTTTATTTGTCCACTTTGTTACATTTTGTGTTTGTTTTTAGTGTCATCCGAATCCTGGCATCACACAAGACGTAAAAGTGTAAATTTACCGAATGACTCAAAGAAAAAACAACACCCACTTACAGGGCGCTTAGTGGACATTTCGAAAAAAAAAATGAGATGACAGGCCGGTCGCATGTAACCAAATACATACAGAAACGTTGGTAGCAAATGTTTACCTTGTCATGAGGACACAAAACAAATAACAATGTGTGATACTGGCCTGCATACGTCTACACCTTGAGGGAGAGAGAGAGGAATACCAGAAAAAGACCTATAATTATGTGTCCAATGATTTTCGGACAATGTCTCGAACATGGGATGAATTTTGAAGGATTTTTGGATTTTTTAAGGGTTATTGATTTGAGGAGGTTTTCAAATGTTCAGGACCCGAGAATTGTAAGAAAAGTGTTCATACTGAATTCCAACCAAAAAATCACCAAATGGACAAGAAGCCATTATCTTATTTGTTAAAATTGTGTGTGCGTGGGAGGATGGCGATGACCAGTACGTGCGTTGTGTTTGAACTTGGAAGGGTGGGAATAATGTAGAACCTTACATGCCTTCCTAGTCGTTGCCTTACCATTCTACACACATGGCTTAATGTAAATTTTGTGTATGTAACGGAAAAGCCTTTGAGAGTGAGAGGGGATGGGGGTGTATGGACAAGTTCGAGGACACCATAAAAGCGGGTAGGGGTAGGTGGAAAAGTCATGTAGAGTATTTGAAACAACTTCGACAGGCGGAAACAGGAAACCGGAAGTCCATCTTGCTCATAGTAGCGACAACGACGAAGATATTTTTACGCTTCATGCAAGCTGAAGTTGACGTCGAACATAGAACATGGGGTGCAGGCTAACACCATGGTACACACACACACCCATACACATTCACTTACACATTTATGAGACTTACATACAAACATAAATTTGTAGCCTGCCACACATAAACACATCATAAAATCATAACAAACATACATCATAAAAAGCCTCCTGCTCCTGTTCTGCCGCTGTGGTCCAAGTCATGGATGGGATGGTTGTGTTAGGCGAACAGTGGAAGAACTTTTGGATATTGGCTGAAAATTTCAAATGGAAATTAAGTTTTAAAAGGATTACCAGTGGCTTGTTTAGATCTTATATTTCAATTTGTTGCAGACATCTTTGTAGCCTGAAAAGTCCTCTAAATGTGGGTAAAATTCAAAGATTTGGACCTTTAAAAATTATGTCTCTGAGCAACTCTCAAAAAATTAACGATTACAGCCCTAAAATTTCCTTTAAAAGGCTTCATCAAAATTCCGGAGTCACAGATTTCCCCCTTGAAACCTAAAAAATCATTAAATATAACGGATTATACTATTAAAAATCTTGGAAATTTAAATACCCTGCTAATATCCACTATTATAGCTCGGTTATAGCTATAATACACCTTCCAAAAATGTCTTAAAATTCCTTGCAATTTTTTTGAAAATTGTCAAAAATCTACCCCATTGTCTACCCATGTCTATATGTATGTGTGTGTGTCTTCTCCCCCTTTTGGCACCACTTTCTTTTTGCATGACTTCCCGCAACACCTCAACTCACACTCTGGTGCAGAAAAAAAATCAGCCATTATCAACGCTTTACAATATCAACGTCATCTCAGCAGCAGTTAGACATCATAACCTAAGCTAAGGACTAGCTGAAACGAACGAAAACGAAATTCAACGACGACGATGACGATGACGAGACGGTAGCAGCGGCAGCAGCAGCAACAACATCATCAACATCATGTTGCGGAAACAGATAACGCATGGCAGAACGGACGGCCTGAATGACAGACGGACGGTAACATAGATTGCTAAAGAGGCGAACGGACGGAGGGACAGAACAGTGAGAGACATACTAAAGACACATTAGCACTGGTTTGTTGCTGCTTGCCTCCGGCCATCTTTGCCAGAACGTTGGCTGTCTAAATGAATGTGATACGCTCTAAAGCATACACATACACATACTCATATACCCCAGGACATTCGTTGCTGTCACACAGATTTAGACGGACAAACACACATACACTCACGCGTGTGTGTGTCTCCCTGCATCATTATGTTGCAGGACACATCTAGTGTTCCTGTCCTTCAGCCATGACAGCCCAGAAAAAAAATGTCCAAATCAATGAAGCGAAAGCGAATTACACATTTTTTTTCGCATCATTTAGAGCGATGATGTTTGTTGGCTTCTGCAGTGAGGAATGCGTCTTTTTGTGGGAGAGTGGAGGGAGAGATTGAAGAAATAGAAACCATCGCTTGCCGAACTTTAATGGTTGCAAAAATATCAGTAACAACAACAAATCTAAATTGCAGAAATCTTGTTGTAGAAAAAAAGGATTTAAAATTCTGAAATAAATCAATTTTGAGGTAGGCCCACATTGCTTTCAATCTGGAATTTTAAAGACATTTACTAGCTTCCAAACGGCTTTTAGGCGTGGATTTTTTAAATTGTTTTCTTTATTCCTAAAAGGGCATAAAAAGTGGATTTTTAAAGATTTTTTCTAGTCCCAAAAGGCCTTAACGTAGATACTTTCCAGAATTGTTTTCAAGTCCCAGAAGGCTTTGAAATGTGTATATTTTAAAGAAATTTCGGTTACTCCCATAGGTCCCTAAAACGTGGATTTTTAAAAATTTTCGGTGACTCCCGTGAGTGCTTAAAACGTGGATTTTTCTAGATTTTTTTTTCTAGTCCCAGAAGGCTTTGAAACGTGGATTTTTTAAAGGATTTTCGATTACTCCCATAGGTCCCTAAAACGTGGATTTTTTAAAGAGTTTTCGGTGACTCCAATGGGTCCTTAAAACTTGATTTTTTTAAAGAATTTTCGGTTACTCCCATAGGTCTATAAATCGTGAATTTTTTTACGTAATTTGGTTACTCCCATAGGTCCCTAAAATCTGTATTATTTAAAGAATTTTCGGTGACTCCCAATAGTCCGTGAAACGTGGATTTTTCCAATTTTTTATTTCTAGTCCCAGAAGGTTTTAAAACCCGTATTTTTCCGGAATTTTTGGTTACTCCCATAGGGTCTTAAGACGTGGATTTTTTAACAGATTTTTTCCAGATTTTTTTCTACTTCCCTCAAGGCCAAAGTGGATTTTATATAGTTTTTTTCTATTTCCTAGAAGTCCTTCAAATGTGGAATTAATAAAGAATTCTCCGGCCTTAAAACATTGATTTTATAATTTCATAAGACCTTACAGCGCGTAGGTCCTATAATGCCTTAATGTGCGGATTTTATAAAGAATTTTTTTCCAGCTCTCAGAAGATCTTAAAACTGCGATTTTTTAAATCATTCTTTTTGGCTCCCATAAAGGTATTTTTTTTTAATTGGCAGAAGGCCTTAGAACTTGGATTTTTTTAAAATTTCGGTGACTTCCATGGTCCTTAAAACGTGATTTTTTTCAAGAATTGTTTTCTAGTCCCAGAAGGCCTTAAAACGTTATTTTTTTCAAATTTTTTTTCTAGTCCCAGAAGGTCTTAAAACGTAGATTTATTAAAGAATTTGTTTTTCTAGTCCCAGAAGGCCTTAAAATTTCGGTGACTTCCATGGTCCTTAAAACGTGAATTTTTTCCAGAATTGTTTTCTAGTCCCAGAAGGCCTTAAAACGTAATTTTTTGTAATAGTCTCAGAAGTCTTAAAACGTAGATTTATTAAAGAATTTGTTTTTCTAGTTCCAAAAGGCCTTAAAATGTGGATTTATTCAGAATTGTTTTCTAGTACCATAAGGCCTTAAAACGTAATTTTTTTCCATTTTTGTTTTCAGAAGGTCCTAAAACGTGATTATCTCCAAATGTCTACTGTTCCCAGAAAGCCTCAAAAATTGGATTTTTTTTAAAGAATTTTCGGTGACTACCAATAATCCCTTAAACGTTGATTTTTCCAATTTTTATTTCTAGTCCCAGTGGGCTTTAAAACGCGTATTTTTCCGGAATTTTTGGTTACTCCCATAGGGCCTTAAGACGTGGATTTTTTAACAGATTTTTTCTAGATTTTTTTTCTACTTCCCACAAGGCCTTAAAAGTGGATTTTATCAAGTTTTCCCAGGAGGCCTTCAGACGTGTTTTTTTAAAGAATTGTCTGTGGTCCCATATGTCTCTAACATGTGGATTTTTTAAAGAATTTTCTGTGGCCGCATATGCCTCTAAAACGTGGATTTTTTAAAGAATTTTCTGTGGCCCCATATGCCTCTAAAACGTGGATTTTTTGTAAAGAATTTTCTGTAGCCTCATATGCCTCTAAAACTTGGATTTTTTAAAGAATTTTCTGTGGCCCCATATGCCTCTAAAACTTGGATTTTTTAAAGAATTTTCTGTGGCCCCATATGCCTCTAAAACTTGGATTTTTTAAAGAATTTTCTGTGGCCCCATATGCCTCTAAAACTTGGATTTTTTAAAGAATTTTCTGTGGCCCCATATGCCTCTAAAACGTCGATTTTTTAAAGAATTTTTTTCCATCTTCGAGAAGACTTTAAATTGTAGATTTTTTTTAAGGAATTTTTCCAGCTCCCAGAAGACCTTAAAACATTGGATTTTTTAAAAAAGGATTTTTCTATGGCTGCCATAAAAGAACATTTTTTCAATAATTTTTTCTAGGTCGCAAAAGGCATAAATTTTTGAAAGAATGGATTTTTTAAAAAATATTTTTTCTAATCCCAGATAGCCTAAAACCGTAGATTATTTAAATATTTTTTTCAAAAAAATTTTTTGAGTGTTTTCTGGGGTTCCCAAAAGCTTTCAAGTGTAGATTTTTTAAAGATTTTTTTCTAGAAGTCTTCAGAAGTCTTTAAAATATGGATATCCTAGAAGGCCTTAAACGTGGATTTTGACAAGAGTCTTTATAGCTGAGCTGAGCAGGGAGTCTTTATTAAGTCTCCATAGACGAGTTAATGAGGGAATATTCCTATAGATGCTGAAGGGAGTCTCTTTCGATAGAAAAGGAAGTATCTCTCTATAGATGAATTGCAGAGGTGGTATATTTATAAACAAGCTGATGTGAGTCTCTCTCTCTCCATAGACGAGGCGAAGTAAGTCTCTATCTATATTCATAGAGCAGCTGAAGTGAGTCTCTCTCTATAGACGAGCTTAAGTAAGTCTCTCTCTACAAACGAGCTGAAGTGAGTATCTCTCTCTATAGACGAGCTGAAGTAAGTATCTCTCTATAGACGAGCTGAAGTGAGTCTTACTTTAACGAGCTGAAGTGAGTCTTACTTTAACGAGCTGAAGTGAGTCTCTCTCTTTCTCTCTGTCTCTATAAACGAGCTGATGTGAGTCTCTCTTTTTCTCTCTGTTTCTATAAACGAGCTGAAGTGAGTCTCTCTCTATAGATAAGTTGTAGAGGGAGTATCTTTATAGACGAGCTGATATAAGTCTTTCCCTATATCCATAGACTGGCTGAAGTGAGTCTCTCACTCTATTGACGAGCTGAAGTGAGTCTCTCTCTCTCTCCCTCTCTCTCCCTCTCTCTCCCTCTCTCACTATAGACGAGCTGAAGTGTCACTCTACCTTTATCTTCTCTCTCCCTTTTGAACCATGATCTTGATCACATTTTTTTAGAAAATAAAGATTTGGACTGCCCTTATCTGCGGAACAATAATCCCGAAAAAAGGTGATCTTTGTGACCTTTATCTCGAAGATAATGATAATGTTTTTATCTTATATTCAAGTTGGCCCCTGTCCCGGAAAATATGGGGGCGACTGTCCTTTTGCTCAAGAAGGCCGCTGAAATTGGATTTTTAAAATAGTTTTTCTAGCTCCCAGAAGTCCTTGTACGTACATTTTTTAAATCTTGCTCCTAGAAGTCTTCGTGATTGTTTAATTAATTTTTTCTAGCTCCTATAAAGCTTTAATACTTGATTTTTTTATAGATTCATTTCTAGCTCCCTGAAGAACCTAAATCGTTGCCTGTAATCTTTTTTAATGATTCCTTATAGGTTCATATTCTTACTATAATCCTATTTACTTAAAGTATTAAATTATCAAAAACATTTAACACGTTTTACGTTGGTGATTCCACAAAAAAAAAATACTTATCATCCATTTTCCATAAGAGTAGACTTTTTGTTTTGCATTCTTCTATTTTTATGTTCCCAGTATTTCCTCAGAACCGATTTCATACATTTTTACATATCTACGTTATATGGCCACATAAGTTTGTAATCCACACTCCTTTCGGTAACATGGAGACTGGATAATGCCAGGCCAAAAAAAAAAAAAAAACATGATATTTAAGAATTATTTTCATATCTCCACTCGGGTTGGTGCAAAGCTATGCAGATATTGGACAAAACACTGATGCTATGTGGCTGACTGGCTGGCTGGCTGGTCGACTGCATGCATTGTTGTATTGGCCTTTAGCTTTAAAGAGTACAGCATGGAAAATGGTTCTTATCACCAACAGTAACTCATTGCCAAACACTATCAGCAGCAGGGCCAACACCACAGCCACTACAACTGCATTAGTAGTTTTCCAGACTGGCTAAGCAAGGTGGGGTTGTGGATTCTCCCCAAAAAAACTGCACCTTACCCAGAGACTACATTAAGTTGCCCACATTGTCAACGTGTAAAGTGTAAATTGTTGCTACGTTTATTATTATCATCATTGCCAACAACAACAACTACAAGCATTCCTATTTTTCAACACACACACATGCACACATCTAGACACATCTGTGCTCTAACTGCTCTATGTCGTTGTCATCGTCATTGTCCTTCCTTTTGGCCTTGTGACTAATGTTTTGCACAGCAGTTAGTCCTTAGGAGGCGACTCTACTTGAGTTCAAGTCAGCAAAAACCATAGAATTGAACACCTGAACACTTTTTTGCTTTCCTTTCCTTTCGTTTCGTTTTTCATTCGACCATATTTAGATTTTTAAGCAAAACAGGTGCTGTTCAGTTTGTCACATGAACCTTGCATACATACTTGGCACACACACACATACAGATACATGGCTATACATTCATAGATGACGAGAGAATTTTACAAAAGAATTTCTCGTTTTTTGCTGTTGTTGTGTGTAAATTTACAACTGTATGATGACGTTGATGCTGGGATGCGGTACTACATGCTGTTAAACTGAATGGGCAAAGGATATAGGAATGCCAGTGTAAGATTTGCGATCTGAGACTGGAAGACTACGAGGTCCTTTATAGACCAGCTGGAGGAATTCCTCATAGAGGAGATGAAGAATGTCTGAATAACTTTAAGGCTGTCAAAGGGGGCCAAGATAACGGAAGTCTTCATAGACGAGCTGACCTAGGAGTCTTTATAAACGAGCTGAGCAGGGAGTCTTTATAGACGAGCCGAAGGGAGTCTTTACAGACGTGGTGAACAGGGAGTCTTTATAGATGAGCTGAACAGAGAGTCTTTATAGACGAGCTGAACAGAGAGTCTTTATAGACGAGCTGAGCAAGGAGTCTTTTTGGACGAGCAAAGCAGGAAGTCTTCATAGACGAGCTGACCTGGGAGTCTTTATAGACGAGCTAACCTGAGAGTCTTTATAGATGAGCTGACCTGGGAGTCTTTATAGATTAGCTGACCTGGGAGTCTTTATAGACGAGCTGACCTAGGAGTCTTCATAGACAAGCTGAGCAGGGCGTCTTTAGAGGAGAGCTGAGAAGGGAGTCTTCATGGTCGAGAGGAATAGGGAGTCTTCACAGACGAGCGGAACATGTTGTCTTTATAGGCAAGCTGAATAGGGAATCTTTATAGACGAGCAGAACCGGTAGTCTTTATAGACGAGCTGAGCAAGGAGTCTTTTTGGACGACCATAGCAGGGAGTCTTCATAGACGAGCTGACCTGGGAGTCTTTATAGACGAGCTGACCTGAGAGTCTTTATAGACGAGCTGACCTGAGATTCTTTACAGACGAGCTGACGTAGGAGTCTTCATAGACGAGCAGAGCAGGTAGTCTTTATAGGAGAGCTGAAGAGAGAGTCTTCATGGACGAGAGGAACAGGGAGTCTTTTTGGACGAGCGGAACAGGGAGTTTTTATAGGCAAGCTGAATTGGGAATATTTATAGACGAGCTAACCTGGGAGTCTTTATAGACGAGCTGACCTAGAGATCCTTATAGACGAGCTGAGCAGGGAGTCCTTATAGGATAGCTGAAGAGGGAGTCTTCATGGACGAGAGGAACAGGGAGTCTTCATAGACGAGCGGAACAGGGAGTCTTTATAGGCAAGCTGAATAGGGAATCTTTATAGACGAGCAGAACTGGGAGTCTTTATAGACGAGCTGAACAGGGAGACCAGCTGACCAGGGAGACTTTTTAGGCGAGCTTTATAAACGAGCTGAACAGGGACTCTTTATAGAGGTGTTGAAGATAGTCTCAATAGACGAGCTGAACGGGGAGCCGTTATAGACGAGCAGAAAAGAGTCTTTATTGAATAGTTATTTGAGTCTTCATAGACTAGCTGGAGATGGAATTTCCGTATAGACGAGCTGTATACGGAATCTCGCTCTGTATAACCGATCTACAGGGAATCTCACTTTCAATAGACGAACTGAAGGGAGTCTGTATCTATAGACCAGCTAAAGGGAGTCTCTCTCTCTCACTCTCTGTAAATGAGTTGTGGAGGGAGTATAAAGACGAGTTCAAGGAAGTGTCTCCCACTAAACCTGACCTAAATGGAGACGAGCTGAAAGGAGTCTTTCTCTCTATATATACGAGCTAAAGCAAGCCCCCCTTCCTCTCTCTTTCTCTATACAAGAGCTACAACGGGACTCTCTGTTGAAAGGAGTATTTCTCTATATACGAGCTGAAGGGAGTCTCTCTCTATAGTTTTTATCGCCGTGAAAAAACCTTGTCCTTGGTCTCAGAGGTGATAGTAAAAACTAGCTCTTATTTCGAAAGTAAAGACGTGGACTGCCCTCATCGGCGGAAAACTGGTCCTGGCTGTATTTTTCTTAGACGAGCTGAAGGGAGTGTCTCTCTATAGATAAGCTGAGGCGAGTCTCCCTCTATGGATGTGTAGTCTATCTCTCTCTATCGACGAGCTGCAGAGAGTATATCATTCTGTATAGAAGAGCTGTAGAGGGAGTCTCTATATATCTACAGGCGAGTTGAAAGGGTTCCTCTCTTTCTATAGACTTTATCGATGAGAAAAAACCCTGTCCTTGACCTCAGAGGTAATAGTCAAGCCTAGCCCTTATTTCGAAAATAAAGACTGGACTGCCCTCATCTGCGGTAAAATGGTCCCGCCTGAATTTTTCTCAGACGAGCTGAAGGAAGTATTCTTTCTCTAAAGACGAGCTGTAGAGGGAGTCTCTATCTCTACAGGTGAGTTTAAAGGAGTCTATCTTGCTTTATAGCCCAACAAATCCTGTCCTTGATCTCAAAACTAATAGTGACGACCAGCCCTTATTTCGCAAGTAAAGGTCTGAACTGTCCTTGTCTGCGGAAAAATTTTCCTGACTGAATTTTTTCTCAGAAAAAAATGGGGATGATTAGGCCATACCTCGAAGATTGTGATCATGGTTTGCTAGTCTGACCGAGATAATGATCCTTAAGAACCCGTTTTTCAAAATGATGTCCTGACTATATCTAGTTTAAAGAAAAAAAGTCCTAATTGGTTCGCCAGCGTCTCTGCGAAGATTGTCCTTATTTAGAGTAGCTTTAGGATACTTGTTCTGGTTAATCTTACATTCGAGAAGATGGTCATGACCGGACTTTTTATCGAATATTATCGTCTTACTTGTACCTTATATTCGAGAAAATAGTCCAAGTTGGCCCCCATCCAGCTACGAATGGGGATGGATGTCCTTTTTCCCAATACTAATGGTTTTGGTTTCCTAGAGCCTCAGATGTCCAGACTAACCATTATAACAAAAATAATTATCGTAGATATATATAAGGATATCCGGCTCTTGGATCTTAAAAATAGTCCTGTTTTTTTAGAGGGAATGGTCCTAACGAGTCCTTCTGAGGACCGGAGGAAATGGCGACGGCTACCCTTGTCTCAGAGATTAATCCAAGCTTCCTAGCGTTTCTGAAATATTGGTTGTGACCAATAAATGATTGTCCTGACTATTTTCTCAGAGACAACGACTGATTTTCCAAAAATTCCGCTGTGACAATGAGTGGCTCTGATCTCAGATATAATGGTCCTAGCTGGGCTTAATTTCCTACTAAAACTCAAACTGGTTCCTTTATTAGAACTGGTGCCATTTTGGGATAATGAACCTGAATAGCCGTTAAATTTCTATAGACCACCATTCAGAGATTGTTGTCCTGACTGATCCTTGCTCCAGGGGTAAAATTCTTTAGAGATCCCCAGAATTCAGAGACGCATGTATAATGTCTTTCACCCTAAAGGTTTTTAAATTTGTTTCTAAAATAAAGGACCCTCTGGTCCCTATCTCGTCTATAATGGTCCTCACTAACCTTTCGAGATCTCTTGACCCCAATCAACAATATCTTTTCCTTTTCTTCAAAAAAATATTTTACCCAGAAAAAATCCTTCTTTGGCATCCCTATGTAATTGTTAAACTGTCGGCATGCGAATTATTGTTGAAAAAGCAGGTACTAATGTGCCACTTAAAGTAAAAGTATGTGTGTGTGTGAATGTATGTATGCAGGAATCAAAGTGAAAAAAAGAAATAAACGACAAAAATATCTAGGCATTCACTTTTTCTCGCCCTTTGGCCAGACTAAAATCATTTAGAGGCTACGCCAGGCTGTCTGGCAAGTCTAGAGTGTAGAGTTATTTGGCAAATTGTTTGAGAAACTGCGGGTGTCTTACCTTAGCCAAGGTACCGCAGCAGTGTCCTTCGTGATCCCTAAGCGAGGTGAGTGTACACACGTAAACACATTCACACACACACTCAGACACACGGTTAATATGTGAGACTAATGCGATCGATATTGGATGATTAATCAGAAAACAACTCTGCCAGTGACACCACCTTGAGCCAATCCGTGCAAGGGAGTGGGAAAGAGACAGAGAGCGTAGAGAGGATGATAAACAAAACACAGATAGTAAAACAGGTTGTCGTAAGGACACACAGATGGACAAGCTAGCGTACGGACGGACAGACACACAAATAGCGAGAGCGTTACAAATTGTGCTGCCTGTGGCGTGGCCATTGTTTGAAAGTGTGAAATTTTTGGATTTTCCTGAAATCACACCTTCAAGCGCGCCCTCCTTGCCACACCAGTGCACCAGTGCGAACTCTTGCTGTGCTGAAATATGACTACGGCATGGGAGAGGTGAGGTGACTCCCAAGAAGAGGTGGCATTCCTGGAAATGCAAACATCCTTGGTGTGGCGTGGGAATTGTGAATTGACATCAACAATTGATCGTTAACAAATTCCATTTAACTTTGACACCTTATCTGGAATGAATTCAAATTTCAGTTCATCATAATTTGAGGAAATTTGCCAAAAACCAAGAAACAGAACCAAACACTCGAAATGAAAATGTGAGAAAATTCACTTAAGGCAAAGCAAACAATAATAATGACCAATGGAAAATTTTTGCTGCAGTTTTTTCCTTAAATTATTGGCAGCACATTTAGATATTGCAGCCAAGGTGGGAGGGGTGGAGGATAATTATAACCACATCTAGATTAAAATAACGCTGGCTGGGTAGCACACAGCCATCCATACATCCATCCAGTCAACCAACCTGGCAGGGTAAACCAAAACCGAACCGAACAGTTCCCATGACCACTGGCCATTCGATTGTCTTCTGAATCATTTGGTTTGACTCCACTGGCCGTTGAAAACCAGAAACAAACCAAACACAAAAAAAAAACATATGGAATTGCGGTCATAGTGACAGATGCTGTCATATCCTGCTAAAATAAATTTTTCCCCCAGTTGTTTGTTTGTTTGAAAGAATGCAAAAATTTTTGCTTATGTCCATGTGTGTGCCAGTGTGGATGTCGCACGCGTACCCATTAATTATGAACATATTAATATTGGACACAAACACTTGCATATGCAGCGTGTGTATGTTTGTTTGTTTGTTGTATGACAAGTCCAATGTGAAGTTTACACAGCATAGAGTATGAGTTGTATGGGAATACATATGTGTGCGTGGGGGGAGGGGGGAATATAAAAGTGCATTAATACAGTAGGCGGTAAATGTTTTCGTACTTGCTGCAATGTGAACTAATATTTTTCCGAATTTGGTCCAAGTAATAGGCATCCAGGAAAGTTATTCGGAAATAGAAGAATACCAATTTATATCATCAATTCCATTTAATCTGAGTTAAGGATCGGCTAGTGTCATTCTATTTAAGTAAGGATGATTATTTCAGGGCTACGGACACTTGAAGGTCTTACCCTCTGCGAAACCAGTCTGGATCATTATCTCTGTGAAAAAAAAATGGACAGTAAAAACTTCTATCTCTGAGATATAAATCAATAATTTTCATAATAGGGCCGAGATCTTAAAAATAACAACAAGACAGGGCACTGATAACTGACATTAAATATTTCTATAAATTACAGTAGAGGCAAATGTTAGGACAATTGTCAGAACGAAAGGACTTTCATGAATTTAAGGATTAGTTGGACCCATTAAAAAAGGTGGCTCAAAATGAATTCTCCTGTCAAAAAATGCTATAAAACTTACGACTGGCCCCTAATGTCTTAATTACAGCCCAAAAACATCGGATGTTTATTTTTACGCCACCTTGTACATCCATATGTACTTGACAGGCATATTAGAATATGAGTAACACAGAAACAATATATGTAGCACAATGTCAGTTCATTTATGGTTTAATAGGGGCAATGAGTTCAAAATAAAACCTCCTGCACACCACTCTCATATAATTGAGACCCTTTGTGATTTCTTCGAAACTGGTCCCAATCATTTTCTTCGAGATGTAAACCAAGCAGAGACATTACCTATGAGATGAGGGCCAGTTAATATAATCATCTTTGATATGCAGCCAATCTTTAAAGTAAATCTCCGATAGTGGTCAGCCAGGATCTTTATATCTGATATTTGGACAAAATATAACCACTTTTTATAAAATAAGCAGCAGTCTGGACCATTATCTTTTTGGCCAATTAGTACATCACATATGAGATAACCAGACTAGCCCAAGTTAATCCTCTTTAAGATAAGTTCAGAAAAAGGTCATTATATTTTAGGCAAGTAAAAGGACTTTATAGGGTCTTTGATACTCTCCACAAATATGCTTACCAATGTGAAGTAAAATAACCAAAGTCGAGAGATACGTTATATGAGGAATATACCAATTAGTAGACCTGACTCGAAGACTTTTTTGCAAGGAGAGAACCGATCTACCGAAAACTCCAATTGTCAGGTTATATCTAATTTGGTTGGAAATTGTGGCAGAAACCTTCAAATTACCGGAAATCGGGAGGTCCCCTCATGGAGGCTATACCAATTTGTGGACCTGCAGCGAATATTTTTTGCAGGGAGAGTATGGACCTACAGAGAACCCATATTGTCAAGTTTCAGCAAATTCGGTTGGGAATTGTGACTGAAACTTTAAAATACCCAAAATCGGGAGGTACCTTTATATGTGGGCTATACCAATTAGTGGACCTGAATTGAAAATTTTTGCAAGGAGAGAGCAGACCTGCCGAGAACATCAATTGTCAGGTTTCATCTAATTTGGGTGGGAATTGTGGCAAGAACCTTCAAAATATCGAAAATCGGGAGGTGCCGCTAAATGGGGGCTATACCAATTATTGGACTTGAATCGAACATTTTTTTGCAAGAAGATAACAGACTTATCGAAAACTCTAATTATCAGGTTTTATCTAATTTATTTGGAATTTGTGGCAGAAACCTTCAAATTACCGGAAATCGGGAGGTACCATCATAAGGTTGCTATACCGATATGTGGACCTGCAACGAATATTTTTTGCAGGAGGAGAACAGACCTACATGGAACTAAAACTGTCAACTGATTTGGTTCAAAATCATGGCAGAAACCATCAAAATATTTCAAAATCTGGAGGTACCGATAAATGGGGGCTATACCTCAACGTGGGCCAATATAGTCCATTTTCAATACCACTCACCTTGCATATAATATAAACTTTGTGCCATATTTTATAGCTCTAGTTTAATAGGGTAATCTCTATAGTGATTTGAATAGAGATCCGGACATCGCTTAATCGTGTTTTGATTTTATTCGGATAAGGGATATATATATATATACTTTTTGAGATCTCCGACGAATATTTCTAGGTATTTTAAATGGAATGACAATTTTAATATACCCTACATTGTATGGTGGAGGGTATAAAAAGAGTCATTTAGGATTTATAAGAGGAACGGATCTTTAAGGACCCTTTCTCTGAGGTAGGATCATTCCCGACAATTACATCAATTCTGGAACAGATAATTATCAACAGTCTTACTGTTATCTCATATATGAGGTTTACTTAGGAACAATATCAAAGATAAGGGGTTGAGAATAACTGACTGACCAAATAGAACCCTTTCCACTACAGACCGTCTGTAAAGACTCCCTTAAAGTTGTCTGTAACAATTGTATACATTTCGTCTATAAAGTTTATATACAAATATTCGGTCCCAATATACCCCTTAACTTGTCTAAAAAAACTCCCTTCAATCCGTGTAAAAACTACTTTTAGCTCACCTTGACAGATAATGACCAATTTCGATCATGAAGGAGCATTGCCTTAAAGGAAGGTTAGTTCTTATCTCAGGGATATTCATTAAATTTAATATAATTCAGTATATCTGGTACAGGGAACAGTCAGGACCATTGTGTGACTGGTTCATTGTTTCTGGCTATGGACTAACCAAGCCTATTAACCTCGATATAAAAGCCAGTTATCCGCTATCTCTAGATGAAGGCTTCTCTGGTCCGCCAGGAACATTATCTGTGAGGTAAGGACCAATAAGGACAGTTACCTCCGACTAAGAGACAATCGGGACCAAAATTTCGGATATAATGGAAAGTCAGGAAGATCGTCTTCTTAGCACACCCCCTACAGACTCTTCAGTTTATCTCGACTAAAGGTCTGTCTCAGCTCGACTAAAAAGGTTATCCTAAGCTCGTCCAAAATGGCTGACTTAAAATTTTCACAAAAAAGGCTGCCTTAGCTGTTCTAAAACGCTGTCCTCAGCTCGTCTAAAAAGGGTGTCTTCAGCTTGTCCAAAAAGTCTACCCTATACTGCCTACAACTGGTCTAAAAAGGCTGCATATATCTGATCTAAAAATGCTGTCTTTGGCTAGTATAACCAGGCTTCCTTAGGCTTGTATTAAAAAGGCTGGCTTCAGCTCGTCTAAAATGGCTATCTTCAGCTCGTGTAAAAAGCTGCCTATATTTCGTCTTAAAAGGTTTCCTTTCGCTCGCCCATAAGGAATCACTGTCGCTCATCTTTAGGAAAACCTTCAGCTTGTGTACAGAGGTGACCTTCAGTTGGTATATGGAGACCGCCGCTTTCAGTTTACCTATTGAAATCCTCAACTCGTCTATAAAGACTTCTCGCAGCTGAAAACGGCCTTCAGCTAGTCTATTGCGTTCGCCTTCAGATAGTCCGTTGCCTCCGCCTTCAGCTGGTCTATATTGACCGCCTTAAAACCGCAGCTCGTATGTAGAGATCAGCTCGTATGTAGAGATCGCTTGTACTCGTCTACAACGGGACTTCCTCTTCAGCTCGCTTTGCCAAATACTCTTCCTTTTCCCTTTTTCCCGCTCGTCTTAAGAGCTTAGCTTATTTTTAGAGCCTCTCTTCAGCTCATTCTTGGATACCATCTCCAGCTCGTCTTTAGAGACTCTTTGCAGCTCCTCTTGAAATACTCTATCCATCTCGTCTATAAAAAAAAAACACCGGCTCGTCTATGAAATACCTCTCCAGCTCGTCCGCGAATCCTCCCTCCTTCTCACCCTTACATACTCTTTCCCTATCTGGTCTACGGAGACTCTCTCCAGCTTCTCCATATTGTCCCTCCCAAATTCTTCTATAGAGTCCCCACCCAGCTCTGTTAAGGTCCAGTTCGACCATAACAACTTACGTCGATCCTTAGGGATTCAAACCATATCGTGAATTAAAGACTATTTCCAAATCGTCGACAAAAACCCCCTTTAGCCTCTCTATTCCGACCGTTTATATAACTCCGTTAAGGAAGGATTGTCCTTCAATCCCCGATTTAATGACCACTTTTGACCACCACAGTATATTTACATTATGTCCACTATATATTTACTTATGCCTGTTTATACACATCCATATGTATATATATGTATGTTCACATACACATGTATTTACGTATGTATTTTTGTACACATAGCGAACATACCTATGTACATACGCATATGTGCATCTATAATTTATTACTCTGTGCAAAATCGAAAAAAAAACAACACCAACAGCAACAAACAGGAGAATAATAATAATGTCCAACATCGTTATTAAAAATGGCGTTTGCCTGATGATGAGACGATTTTTGCACTTTTGTTGTTGTTGCTGTAGTTGTTGTTGCAAATGTGGTCGTAGTCGCCGACATTATTTATTATAGAGTTTCAATGTGGACTTCCTTCCATCTCCCCCTTCGAACACCAAATAAAAATCAATAGACAGAGAAACCGAACCACGAACGATAGTAGCCAACCGCCATACATTCATTCATATGGCCGTGTCCCGACTCTGGCATATGTCTGACATTTTCTACATTTCAAAAAAAAAATGTTAGTTGTCCACCACTTTGGTTTGTTTTCCACTGGCGATGACGGTCAGTACTGGTGTTCATTGGTGACGATGACGACGACGACGACAGCAACGATGATTTGTGAATATTTTTGCTGACCAAAAGAATGATGACGATAATGATGGTTATCAGGATGGCAGTGTTAGCGTCCAGCAGAAGTAGAAGAACATAGAATGCCATAAATATCTGCAAATATTTATATCAACATGATTCACCTTCTTTGTCGGGTTGCCTGTTTCTTCCATTCTCCTGGCTGGCATACCTTATTCATAGCAAATACCCAAAGCTCACTCGTCAAAGTCTATGGCTAGCTAAGGAAGAGGACATACATAGAAAACAGAGTACAAAGTAGTACACCACGTTGGTCTATTTAATGTGCAACCAGTTAAATACCAACGACTACTCGGCCAAGGATAAGGCGATGGAAAGGTGGGGAGGGGGTATTGTATTTTTCTCAGACAATTGATTGACGCACATGGAAAATAAATTGCAAAAAGGACAATATTTTTATATTAATTACTGTATATACAGCATTAAGGATATCGAGGGGATCAAAGTGAAATGACGTTAATGCAAGAAATATACCTTTGCTTATCAATGTTAATGAGAGAAATGAGATAAGAATCCTTCAGGAAAAGGAATTTGAATTTTATTTTCTCAGGGATAAAGCCAGTCCTTAATGTAGAATAAGGGCATTTAGGAAATCTGCAAATATACTGTTCTTTCAATGTCATATCTGCGAGGAAAATATCCCGTTAGGAGCCTTAACTTGAAGACAGGGCAATTCAGGACCAATATATCGTAGAAAAGATAAGTCAGAACAATTAACTCTGAGATAGGTAAGAGTTAGGACCATTGAACGGAAATAAAAGCCGGGATATTTTTTAGGAAATATGGATCTTGGAAAGGGACACTCAGAACAGGTTTTGAGATAAGCCGGTTAGGATCATAAAACTCGCTTACGAACATTATTTTGAAAGACCACTATCTTCGACAATTGACAATTCAGCATAAATTTCTTCAGAAAAAGACCAGGCAGAACTTTTATCATTAAGATAATAGGAGTCAATTCCATTCTAATCTCTGAGAATAAATCCTCCGGACCATATTCCTTTGAGATTGGATCAAGTTATGACCAATACCTTTGAAATTTAGGCCTGTCAGGACTATTGGCCGCTGAAAAGCCAAAAAAAGGACTATTCTTTCTGAAAAAAGGACTGGACAATAGTAATAGTCTCTGGATAAAGGCCAGTCAGGACCATTCTCCCAAAAAAAACGACTACATACTCACTGACAAAGTGGGCCTACCAGCGTCATTTCTTCTAACATAAGGGCCGATTAGTACCATTGTGCCTGGGATAAGGTAATTTTACGACCACTTTCTCCGAGACAAAAACTATTTAATATAATTTTCTTTAAAATAAGATCCAGGCAGCGCCATTATCTCTAAGATATGATCTATTGAATAAAGGCAAATCAGGATCATAATCTCTGAAAAAAAGCCAACCAGGACCAATATACTTTAAAAAGAAATCCAGTTAGGACTATTACCTCCGAGATTTTGGCAACTCAAGGCCATTGACTCTGAGATAAGAATCAAAAGGGTCATTACCTCTGAGAAAAGGACCAGTTAGGACTATTGTCTCTGGTTAACAGCAGGCTGAGACCATTACTAAGATCATAAGATCCGGTAAAGCTTATTATCTCAAGATAAAGGCCACCTAAATCCATTATGGCAAACACAAGCAGTAGTTAAGATCTCATTTCTGAGATATGCTCAAGTAGGACAATTATTTCTGGACAAGGCCAGCAAGGACCATTACTTCTAAGAAAGGGATCTGCCGAGACCATTATCTCTGGATAAAGGCCAGTCAAAATTATTAACTCAGACATTAAGGCCACCTCATTCATAAAATTACTGCCTTTTAGAACTGTTTTATCTTGATAGAGGCCAGTCTGGATATCTCAGATAAGAGTCACTTAAGAGTCAGGATCTCTATATCTGGACAGGGGCCAAATCAGACCCTGAATCTGACATAAATATCTGTTATATTCATATTTTTAGAGAGATAAGAATCGCTATTTTTCCTTGATATCTTGACAAGTAAGGGGCGGATATTTTTGATATAAGGAGAGAACAGGGCCATTTTCTGTGAATAAGGGTCCGGTAGGACCTTTATCGTTGGATAAGGTAATCGAAAACGTGAATACCGACAAAAAGGACAAATTAGGACTCCCTTAAAAAAATAAGGTCCAGTTGGGATCTTAGTTTTAAGATATGAGCCTTTCAGGACCATTATTTCTGAACTGTGGAAAATCAGGATCGTTAGTATTTGAAATAATAGGCACACTATACCCTTATACCTGGATGTGGCTCAGTCGGGTCATTATCTCAAAATAAGTTTCTCAAAGATAAAGGGCTTGACAGGTCCTTTATCGCTTAAAAGGGCATCCTACCTTTTTAATATCTCTTAAAAAACCAATCCTAATGGGTCCTTTTTACACAGGGACAATGGTGCTATTATATCTAAGGCATGAACCACTTGAGACCATTATCAAGTGGTACATAATAGTTCCAAGAGGTCCTTATCTTCGTTACAATGGTCCAGAATCTGAAGATTAACTCTAACCTTTTTTAATAGCTCTTAAAACATTCCTCATGGGTCTAAGGATAGGACCCATTAAGAAGTTTTATCTCAGAGATAAAGTCATGTCCTATAAGAACCATTATCTCGAAAATAAAGATCAAGAATAGGGACATCCTGAACAAATGGAATCAGGAAAATTAAGAACCCGCATCGCAGATAAGTGCCTGTTAATACCATTATTTCGAAGATAAGTTCACTAAAGACCATTATCCCTGTATAAGGAACAATCAGGATCTGTATCTTTTACATAAGGGCCAGACTGTGCCATTATATCTGAATGAGGGTCATTATCTCTGGATAAGTGTCAGCTAAAACGAGATTCTCAAAGTAAAACGGCAGGCAGGACGATTATTTCTGAAAAAAGATCAGCTAGGGCCATAGGCTCTGATTAAGTTAATCTGATAAAGTTTCTCGAAGAAAAGGAACCATTAGGAGGTTTTTTAAGAGATATTAAACAGGTAGAACGGCTTTTTTTGGGGTGTTCTTGGGGACCTCTCAACACTGGCTCGTACGGCAGCGATATTCTCGGCCGATTGCATTGATCGACTTTTATATGGCCTCTTCGGATTAGAAAGAGCCTTACCAGTCGAAAATTTTTCGTATAAACGCTTAATGGTGTTCTTAGAAGGCGCACTTCTCACATTTTTTAATGTTTTAAAAGCACGTTGAGTCGAAGATAGGAGATGGGGATGTCAGATCTATTATCTCCTATACAAGGTTAGTCGATCCCCTTATACATGTGGTAAAACCCACGGAGGTCAGATCTGATAATTATCCCTAGTTTATGACAATCTGGACTTTTATCTTCAGAATAACTTCAGCCGGGATAGTTATATCTGAAATATACCAATTTTTTTTTTTTTTTTTTTTTTTTGTAATTTTCCAGGTACATTTACTTCAACCCAGTATCCTTTCAAATTAACTCAATTTTTATAAGGATATCAAGATTATGATTGATTTTTTCTCTCTTTTTTGTTTTGTTTATTTACATTACTTCTTTCATTCGGAGTTTATTACCGATAAAGAAGTCATCACATTGCCTTTGGAAGACGGATTCCTGGCACAATGAGCGGCAGCCCACCCCTTTTCCATAGCTACTCCTGTGCCAGTGATTGATTTCTTTTCTCAGCCAATGAATGAATGACTGAATGCACGAATGGACTGACTGACTAAAGAATGATTCGGTTTGGTTTCATTCCCTTCATTCTTTTTGTCTGCTGAATGTGTGTGTGTGTGTTTGTGTGTCTTGATGATGACCTTTAAAGAAAAAATATTTTAATCTTAAAATCTTTTATGAAATAATATTAAAAAAAAAGAAAAATAAACGAAAACAAGCAACTGAAGATGATGAGGCCTGAACTGTGTTGAGCTGAGCTGAACTGAAGAACTGCCATTCCCATTGAAAGGAAAAAAGAAAAGGCTTAACGCATTGCCAATGTAAAGTAAAAGTGCAGGGATTTGGATTCAATACAAATTGAATTGAATTGAATGAAAATGAATTGAATTAAACTGAAGTGAAGTGAAGTGAAGTGCCAAAGACAGACGAAGGGGGAATCATTATTGCCAGCCGTAAGGGAGTTGTATTGATCAAAGGAATCAACAAAACGAACAAAGAGACTTCTCACACATATGGTCTTTATAGGTGCTGCCGCTTCTCTCGCTTTTCATAAAGTAACTTCATCAATGGCCATGTCTTGCTACGGTACTTATGACAAATTTGCCAATGTCATTGGGTTACCCCCTTCGGTATTGAAATTACATTTGTATGGGTGTGTGTGTGTGTGTGTGTGTATACGTGTCTGTTTTTGTGATAAAGACTGGCTTTGGCAATGAAGTTGGTGGCCTGGTACGTGTTGAGTCAATTTAACATTTTTATCCTTTCCCGATGACATCTTCAACAAAAGGCGGCAATATTTTTATTTTCTGTCGAATGGCATATTGTGAAGATAAAGGTATTGTGAAAATAATGGTGGTTCTTGCGCGGCTTCGAGGAGTTGGATGGTATAATTAGTTTGCCATGTTTATGGTTACATCTCAGGTCGTCTATAGATGAAAAATATTTTAATAAAGGGTGTTCTATGGATAAGTTCATCTGAAAGAGTTTCTCGAGGAAAAGGACCAATTCAGATAAAAATAACAGGTTAAAGGTCCAAAAATATTGATTCGGCTTTAGCCATTATCACAACGATATTGATGTTGAGTGGCCCTTATATACAGAAGACCTCATCTGGCTAAGCCGTATCAATATTTTTCGACCGTTGTCATGAAGGTAAAGACACTCAGAGCTATTATATCTAAGGTATGAACCACTTGGGACCAGTATCTGTGGGTAAGTTCCACTAAGAATTTTTATTGCGCAGATTGAAGTATATTCAGTTAGAAACCTCATCTCGAAAAAAAAGATCAGTTGGTAGCATTGTCTTGGTGATAAGGGACAGACAGGACCACTATCACTGGCATCAGGGACATTAAGAAACCGCATCGAAGATAAGTGCCATCTAATAACATTATTTCGCAGATAAGTCCAATCAAGGCCATTATCACGCAGATACGCGCACGTAGGGCCATTATCTCTGAGATAAGGTCCTGTTAGAAGACCTCATCTGGCTAAGCCGTATAAATATTTTTCGACCGTTGTCATGAAGGTAAAGACACTCAGAGCTATTATATCTACGGTATGAACCACTTGGGACCAGTATCTGTGGGTAAGTTCCAGTGAGAAATTTTATCGCGCAGATTGAAGTATATTCAGTTAGAAACCTCATCTCCAAAAAAAAGATCAGTTGGTCCCATTGTCTTGGTGATAAGGGACAGGCAGGACCACTATCACTGGGACATTGAGAACCCGCATCGAAGATAAGTGCCAGCTAAAACAATTATTACGAAGATAAGTCCTCTAAAGGCCATTACCACGCAGATACGCGCACGTAGGGCCATTATCTCGAGATAAGGTCCTGTTAGCGGGAGCATTATCTTCAAGAGACGTCATGATTGCCCCATTGTCTACTGATATGGGTACGTTAGATCTATTTTTTTCGATACAAGGGTAGATATAACATAAAAAACGGCAACTAATTTTAGACTACTGTCATTTCTAAGCCACTCGTCCGACAGCTGTTAAAATTATTCCAGTGACAGCTCATTATATTATTTACAAGCGTACAAAAGCATTTTAGTGAGATTTTTCCAGAAAAAAAGTTATTCCTGATGGAGTTCAAGCGTGGTAGTGCGATTTCTTTATATTTGGCTGGAAAACCACAAGTGGCTATCGCCTGAGCACTCCACCATTTAAAAGTGAATAAATCTTTTGTATCTCCTACCATCGCTCGTTACCGTGATACTGGTAGCGTAGCCCGACGTCAAGGAAGTGGACGGAAGAAAACAGCAACATCAGCAGAAATGGTTCGAAAAGTAAAGAAGCGACTTGATCGAAACCCGCGTCGCAGTGGTCGAAAAATGGCTCGTGAGCCATTGGGCAAAAAATTTAAAACTTAGCCCCGGGTAGAGCCCTTGAAATTCCCAAAAAGTGCAAGAACTTACACCGCAACAGAAAGAAAATAGACTTACGAGAGCTAAAGAGTTGCTTCGCTTGATCGAAAGTGGTGAACTGCCGAATTTGGTTTTCACCGTCTCCGATGAGAAAACATTCGTTGTCCAACAGTTTGTAAACAAACAAAATGATCGTGTTTACTTGCCAAAGAGGTCAACTGAAGATGTGCACTTTCGATTGGCCACCAGAACTCAAGCGCCGGCCATGATGAAGGTGTGGGCCGCCATAACAGCCAATGGTCGCTCTTCGTTCGTATTAATCGACCGTGGCATAAGAATAAATGCCGAATATTATCGCGAAAATATTCTGGAGGGCATTCCAATAGGACTCAGCACCATCGCACTCAGCACGCACCACCCAAGAATGGTTACAAAATGAGCTTTCTTGCTTCATTTCCAGCGCAAAATGGCTACCAAAATCTCCGGATACCAATCCGTTGGACTATTTTGTCTAGAGTATTTTGGAAAGCAAGGTTGGCACTAAAAAAAACCAAAGTGTCGAACACCTCAAGTAAGCGCTTCGCCGGGAATGGGCCAAAATACCACAGAGCAACATTCGGGCAGCGTGTGACGGTTTCATTGGCTGTTTGAAGGTCATAATTCATGCCAAAGGTGACCAATTCGTACAAATCTAAACTAAATCTGAAATTTGAAGCTATTTCCGCCATTTTTTGCTTTTATTCAATTAAATTAAAAAAAAAGGTTAACAGTTATGGTGTTTGACTTTGTTGCAGTTTTTTTTTTATCTCACCCTGCATATCCAAAAAATAATGAGTTAAGACCATTATCCCTCAGAAGAACCCAGTAGGGACAATTATCTCAGGTTAGACATGAACTTCGAGATAATGCCCAGACGGGACCAGTACAATTTATATGGAGGCCAATCAGAACTTATGTCCCGGAGAAATGGCTTGGAAATCAATATTAATGGAAATCAGAGCCATCTAACACCATTTTCTCTAATACAAGGGCAATATTTGAGGCAGTGAATAATTAGGAGGATACTCTGAGACAGGGAACATCAGGACAATTGTTCTTCTATTCAGGATTATTTCTCTGGCCACTGATATAGAGGAATTCGGGACTTCTATCTTGGAGAAAATGTTTTGTCTGGAATATTTTAAAGATTTGAGAGCCATCCAAAATCATTGCCTCCGGAAACATAGGCTAGTCAGATATATTATTTGTAATAGTGACCAATAAAGACTATTCTCTTAGATGGAGACCAATTAGGTCATTTTTCATATTTCAGTAGATGAAAGAAGGGTACATACAAATCGGTCCGACCTGTGACGTTTTCTTGTTATGCATTATCTCCTTATCGGTAGGCATATCACTTTGCGTTGTCTTCCCAAGGCGCAGACATACAAGCGAGCTTTAAGAATTTACGTGGCTCATAATAAGCCATGAATTGGGAAGCGTGATTGGCGCGATTATAAATAAAAATAGAGTTCAATAAGTAAAGCAGCAAAAGTGGGAAGGATGCATGTGAAATTGTAAAAAAACACGTTCATTTTTCCCAAGAAAATATGCGGAGATTTTTTATAACACAAAACCTATCGAACAGACGTAATAACGTTGATGTACTTATCTGCAGATAAAATACTTATCAGTCTGTGTGCCGCCCCGCTTTATCAATGAAAGGATTTGGGACGATTTGCCAGCAATAATGATAAAGTTGTTGGCCTCTACCCCACTCGCTTGATGGCAAACTATTCAATTTAGGATTTAGACCATAATTTTCAAATTGCAAATGCCTGGCAGATGGATGTGCGTAAGTAAGACGTCTTTTGTAAGAAAATCGCAAAATCGCTGAAATCACCTTGGCGGCCTACAGCAACAACACATTGCGAAAATCCCGGTGACAACAACCAGTTGGCCGCCACAGCCATTTCACGACGATGCTGATGATGATAACTCCTTTACAAATTGAAACACAAGTTGTAATCTCTTCATTCATAAGATCTTGTGGGCTATCTATATACATACGTATTTAAGTATGTCTGTCAGTGTGTGCGTGTTAGTTGGGGATATGGCATGTAGCAATACTCGTACTTTTGAATCAATAGCATCTACTTGGGGTGTTTCTCTTTTGTCCATTTCAAGAAAATCGGCTTAATGGCACATTCAGAATTAGGGAGCTACATGGTGGAATTAATTGCTGCATTTTGGATGAGGAAAGAGTTGAGGTAAAGCTAAATAAAGGGGAAATTGAGAGGTAACCATAAAAATGTAAAACGGGGTTATAGATAAATTAGTGTATAAATGACAATATTAAGTCCAACAATTTTAAAATTTTATTTCATTTCAAAATTTTATAAAAATCCCATTCACCGGTTTTGTATAAAGGATGATGTGTGGTCGAGTATAATTTAGTATTTAAAAAAATGCTTAAGAATTTCAATTAAAATCCTTAAAAAATAATATAAAAGACCCAGTCGGAAAAGTTAGCAGAAAATCAGGTCTGCTGAATCTATGGCAAAAATACCATAAAGAGTTAAGTCCTTAAAAATGACATAAAATAGATTTTGACAAATATAGTACAGAAAATTGGACAGAGGAAAGTAACAGCCTGATTTTGGTGAATCTGGATAGATATTCCGTCGTCCTTGCGATTTTTGTCAAATTAATACCACAAAGTGTCAAGTCCCTAAAAATCGATTTTACAAAATCCATGGTTTTTGGTCATAAAGTCTGAATAATGTTCTTAAAAATCTATGTTTTTACCAGAAAGTGCTTAAAGAAACAAGAATGTTCTGTCCTTAGAAATATTTTCTTTCAAAAATGTTCACTTGAAATTCCTTGAAAAGAATCCATGATTTAGACCAGAAAATTATAGAAATTCTTAAAAAATCCACGATATTTGACAAGAAATCCAAAAATCAATAGAACCCAAAACCAGTTTCTCATGAAATCAAGGATTTTGGATCTAGAGGTCTTTATTTTTTGTTAAATCCACAATTTTTTGGTCGGAATATTTGGATTAAAAATCCGTGACTAATGATCAAGAGGTTTTGATAAGAGATCTTAAATAAATAATATAAAGATTACGTGTTTTTTCTGTAATGTTGCTCTTGAAATCAGGTTCTTAAAAAGTCCAACATTTATATTCTAGAGGTCACTAAAAAATCCACGACAAGGAAACCTTAAAAATGTTTCGTCAGGATACCACTGATGTTCTAAAAATCGACAATTTACAAGTTTTTGAAAATGTGTCATAAGTTTTTTATCTGAAAAAAATCTGTAGAAGGTCCATATACAATTATTTTTAAATTTTAACATTATTTGCAAATAACAAGAAATGTTGTTCAGGAAATCCTTAAAAAAGAAAAAAACGCACAATTTCGGATCAGAAAGTCCTTAACAATATTTTAATAAAAAATACAGCTTTTAAATTAAGATGTCCTTGACCAATGTTGGTAAAAAAATCAAGATTTTGGGTCAAAAAAAACGACTTTTGTTAAGACGTCCTCAAAAATATTTTTTTAATTCGCAATTTTTAGTTGAAAATTTAATGGTTTAAAAATATGGTTTATAATAGACGATCTTGGTCCGACGATAGTTCAAAAAATGTTTTTTTTAGTCCTTGAATTTTGGAAAGTATGGACATGAGAAATCTTTCGATTTTGGGTAATGAGACAAATTTCTTGAAAAAAGTATCATTTTTTAATTTAGGAGTCCTATATAGGATGCTTTAAAAAATCACAAAAGCCTAAATTTTTCGTTAGGAAGTCCTTTTATTTAAGAAATCCACAATTTGTCGTCAGAGCAAGCTTTTCGTTAGACAATTCTTAATGAAATCTTCTTATAAGTCGGGGGTTCTTGAAAAATCCTCAAAAACCATTATTTTGTGTAATGAGGTACTTGAAACGAATTTCCTGAAAAAAACTAAAATATTTTTTGGGTTTATTTCACTTTCGAGACGAGCTTAATGATCTGAAATTTGCAGTGAAAAACAAAGCCAGATAGATACTATTTTTTAGTTAAGGTAAGCTAGAAATGTTTTTTATTACAGAAAATGCGGCTAGGATGCCCTTAAAAAATTCACAAAATACAGGGTTTTCGGTTTGGAGGTCCTTTAAAAAAAAAAAACTCCACAATTTGTCATCAGCGCGAGTTGTACGTTAGAGAGTTCCTAAAGAAACATCAATTCAGGTTAGGAGGTGCGATTTTTGGGCCGGAATTTGGTCAGGAAAAAGGTCCTGGAGATACTTCAAATACTGTTCTTATATCTCTTCGAATTTTGGTCAGCAGATCCTTAAAATTTTTTTCAAAATTCAAGAAAGAGGTCATTGAAACAGATTTCTTGCAAAAAAAAAAAATTCACAGAATTTTTTGTCAGAGCTACTTTTTGTTGTCTTAAAAATATTTTAAAAAATCAGCTATTGGTGCTTGATAAAAGAGAGACATTAAAATGTTTCCTCTAAATTTTGTTTAGGATTATTTTTGTTTAAGATGTCCTTAACAAAAATTGTTAATCCATAATTTTTTCTTAAACATTCGCTTATTTTGACCTATAAGACCTTAAATAATTGTCTTATAAACATCCACGATTCTGGTCGGGGAATCTTTAAAAATGTTAAAAAAAAACAAACGATTACAAAATTATAAAAAACAAAAAAACATATTTGATTCTTGGTCAGGTTGTTCCTGAAAACATTTTCAAAGCAAGCTCAATTTTTTGGAGTTTCTTTCCTAAAAAATCTACAGTTTCTAGTTAAGAATATCCCTGTTGGACAAGAAGGTCGTAAATGTTCAGGGTCTTTATAAAAAAAAGTAAAGACCTTGAAAACATCAGGGTTTTTTTTATAAGAATTAATTTTAAATCCAAAAATTATTTTAAAAATCTTATTTATATGTTTACAAAATCCACTCTCCAGTCTTGGTTAGGATGTCCTTTTAAAAATATGGATCCAATTCTGTTTGGATCCATATTCTGTTCATAAAATCCTTGAAATGATAAAAAACACGATTTTTTACGAAATATTACAAAAAAAAAATAATCGATTTGGTCAGGTTATTCTTGAAAGAATTTTTAAAGCAAGCTCATTTTTTAGTCATTAGGTCCTTTTCTAAAAAATCTACGATTTTTAGTCAAAGGGTTCATAGATAAACGGTAAGTTCTTGATTGGCTACGAAGCCCATAAGAGCATATAAAGAAAACTAAACTATTATTTGGCCATTTATTCTGAAAACTTCCACGATTATTCATCAGAAAATAACTCTTAATGAAATGTACTATGATTGTCAGGAGGGCCTTAAAATGTTTTTCTTATAATACCCAAGACTGTTCGTCAGGATGTTCTAAACATATTTTTGAAAAATAGACCATTTGTATATATAGTCCTTAAAAAAATCCTTCAAATTGTTGAGTTTTGCTTAAGAGGTCCCTTTTGAAAATATATGCGGTTGCTGGTTAAAAGCTTTTTAGAAATATATACTAAAATATCACGATTCAAATATAACCGGCATGTTCAGGTTTCTTGGCTACGAAACTCTTAAAGAAAAATCAAGCTAAAATTGAATTTTTTTAATCCAAAATTTTGTTCCGATGGTCATTGTTCATAAAAAATCCCTGATTTTTTGACAGGACCTTTTTAAAAAGTTACATAGTATTGGTCAGGTATTTTTGTCGGGAGACCGTACAATTTTTTCTCAAAAATCTAGGAGGTCTTTAAAGAAATATCTGAGAAAAAAATCCAGAAATATCGGTCAGGAAATTCCAAAAAAAAATCGAAAAGTCAAAGACTTCTTCCTAATGTCCAATAAATGTATAGCTGGGAAATTAATTGAAAAATATCTAAACAAAAAACTTGCCAATTCAGGATTTGCGATTAAGAGGTCTTTTTTTAAATCTACGACATCCACTTCTATTTTAACTCTTGTAAAAATCTTACTCTTCTTTTTACCAAATATATTTATTTTTTTAAAAAATTTAAAAATTTAATTGGTTTATTTTTGGTTCTGAAACAAAACAAAATGTTGATGAGATTATATATATTGGTCGTCTCATTCGCTTTTCCGTGGAAATAACAGTATTGTGTCATTGTGTGATATATGACTCTCGGTATGAGGCCACATTTCAGCATATTGTTCAACAAATAAACCAGAAAAAAAAGTCATCAAGCCATGTTACATATTTACATTCATACATACAGAGAACGACGCAAAATGTGTGGCATATGGGGAAAAAGGCCGATCATCAAGATATGGCGTCATAACCGGGCAATTCATTAAAAAAGTTAATTTCTATCATCCTGCCACAACAGGCTGGCTGGCAGGCCGACCGCAGTCACATTGGCTGGCAACATCCATCCACTCTCGTTGATGGAACAGACCAGTGGCAAAATGGCAACATGGAGGACTACGATGATGATGGCGATGGCGATGACGATAGCATTGGCAAATAAATCTTCGTTTTTATGGCCAAAAACAAAATTACATCTGGGACACAGGGAGTTTCCCTCTCGCTCTGTCCGACCAGTCATTGGAGTGGCGTTCAATTTTTGGCTTATTTGGCATTAACCATTGATTAAAACATGAAATCGTTAGGTACTTGTTAAATTCTAAAGAATTTCGAAGGAAGACTCCGCAAGACAAAAGGGTACTTTTTCCCGCTCCCCACCCATTGCTCTCTCGTTCAACAATGAAAGTCATCTTTAGAGGCGTAACCCAATTTGCTATTTAGTTTAAGTTTTTTGTTCTGCTCCGATTTGTTTTGTTTTGGCAATGATTGTTGAATTTCAAAGGTAATTTACCTGTTACCTTGAAATGACCTCCTCAATAGCCAGAGTCTGGACAGATTTGGAAACCCACTGAATTTCGCATAGTTTTTCTTTTGTTTTCCGCATCGCTCTCTCTCTCTCGCTCGCCCAAGAATTTCAGAATTGCTCGGTGCATTTCTTTTGTTACTGGCTTTTGTGGAGATTTGTTCAATTTCTATGGAAATGAAATGATGAGGGTGTTTAAAATATTTCGTTTTGCTTTTTGTTCATCTCCAAAGAATAAAACAATTTTTGAAAAAAAAAAAAAATAACAAAAGGCCAGCCAATACTTCATGGCCCAGAGATCAATGCAGACAGAATGGCGTCTTTCAAGTAAAACAAAGGCCAAACAAAGTAGGAAATTAATTTGCTGTAAAAAAGGAAGCACAACAAAAACAACAACAACAACTACACAAAGAAATCCACATTTTTGTTGTTGCTTTGATGACTCCTTTCCTTTGGCCTTTGACCAGACATAACGGCAACAAGTTTGGCTAGTTTTCTTCCAAACTATGTGCGATGTACTCGTCCTTTTTTTTTTGCTGTTGGTCTCCTGTAGTCTTCAATAAGAAGATTAGTTGTTGATTCTTTTGAAGAAATGAAAGAGAAAAAAATGGAAAACAGTTACGTTGCTTGTAGCCAGTTGCTGGCCCCTATGCCAATAACCGGTAATAGCGCCTTTGAAGTTTTTTTCCTTCTCTTTTTTATTTTTTGAAATCATGGTAAAACAGGGGGAAATTTTGCAATTTACTTGTAATTGAATTCATATTTATTTAAATGAGATTTTGTTGTTGCTGTTGTAGCTAGGAAAGCAACACAGAGGTGGATTAAAATTAATTGAAAAAAATAAGGAGAATCCATATAAAATCCGGTTGTGTTTTTAATGCTTAAAATGAGTTCGAATTTTTTTCCAAAAAAAAAAATAGTAGTGAACGCCAGCAACTGGTGTCCTTAAAATTCCTCGGTTTTGAATCCAAAGAACCTCAGTATATACTGACTAAGAATTCAAGATATAAAGCTATGAAAGCTCAGGAAAAAATATTCTGCTCGCTTAAGAGAGAGAAAGACTTTTTGCTGCTTATCTGTAAAAATAAAACCTTCTTCCATAAGCCGCTGAACCTTTCTGCACATCTATGAGAAGTAGACCTTCTTCTGCTTATTTATCAGAGAAAAGTTATCTTCGTGGAAAACTTTCTACTGCTTATCTATGAGAAAGGCCTTCTTCTGCTAGAATTGAGAGAGTTAGAGGAAGACTTTCGTTTGTGAGAGAAACCTCTTTATTGGTATATCAATGAGTGAAAGGCCCTCTTCTACTCATGTATAATAGGATGGCCATCTTGGCTCCTCTATGAGAGGAAGACCATATTCTGCTCACCTGTGAAATGAAGACCAACTGTTCTCTATGAGAAGACTGTCTCTTACTGTTCTCTGAAATGAACTTAATCTGGTCTTCTTACGAAAAAAAAAGAAAAAGTCTCTCATCAACTTGTTCACTATAAGTAAAACATCCATTGGTATTCTGAGAGAAGAACACCCACCGGGCTTCTTTGTGAAGAGTACGTATTTGTTTCCATATAAAGAATATCGTTTTGTCTTCTGTGAGTAGAAGACCCCGTCGTCTTCTGTGTGTAAATACCCTCTGGTCTAAGACTAGCATTCTACGAGAAGAAGCTTCTTCGGCCTACCGGTCTTCTATGGAAACCCCAACTCGGGTCTTTTATGCAAAGAAGACCCACTGTTATTCTCTAAGAAGAAGATCTACTAGAATTTTGTAAGAAAAAAACCCTCTGGTGTTCAATGATAAGAAGACCCGTCGGTCTTTTATTAGAAGGTCATTCAGACTTCTATGCACCGACGACAGTCTGTCTTTTTATTTGAAGCATACGCTTTGATCTTCTGTGGTTTTCGATAAGAAAACCATCTGGACTTCTATGACAAATTTTAGTGCTATCTTTCATGAAGAAATAATTCTCCGATCTTCTATGTGAATATGGGCTTATGGTCTATGCTTAGAAAATCTTCTGCTATGTTCTTGTCTATAAGAAGACCTTCTTTTCTTTTTGATAATAAGACTTTTTGATAATAAGACTTTCCCGCCCACTTGCCTTTTACCAGAAGAACTCATTCTGAACATCTATGAGAAAAAGTTCCGCTAATCTTCCATGGGAAATAGTGCAATTGCAAAAGAACGCCATTTCGGCTTCTTTGAGGGAAAGTTCCTTCTTAAAAGTCTTCTTTTAACTTAACGAAAAGAGAGGCTTTGAGAACTTTTTGAGAAGAACAAGACTGTGTGGTCCGCTTTCAGATGAAAAGCTTTTATTCTTCTAGAACCAAAAAAAAAAAATAATAAAAAAACCTACAAGTCTGAAGACATTTTGACCTAGGAGAAGAGGACCTTCTGTTCTTTGATGGAAATTCATGTTTAGACTATTATGTGGTTGGAAGAACAGAACCATATGTCATGCTTTGAGAAAAAGTAATTTTGTTCTCCTAGCAGAAGAAAATATTTTGGGGCTTCTTCTAAGAGAAAAAAACTTTTCATTTAACGTCCATGAGAAGAATTCAGTAAAGCCTTCTTCTAAATAAACAAGACCTCCCAATTAGGGACGTACGGAGAGCCCTATTAAATGATAATTCTTTTCCGATTTTTTGAAATTGTCATGGTTGGTTTCCCCTAATATATTTTCTAAATGCAGTTCTGTGTGAAGATGGCTTACAATATTATTTCTATGAGAAAAGAAAACCTGGTATTTTAGGCGATATCGTCTGCAATGAGAAGAAAGAAAGACTACTGTAGGATTTTTAGAAGAAATTCCCCCTGTAGGTCATTTTGTATTCTATATAATGATTCTTTCCGGTCTTATATAAGGGACCTTAAGAGGACCTTTAGTTTCCTAAGAGGGGAAAACTTTTTGATACTCTATGCTAAGAAGATCCTTTTAAGCTTGAAATAAATATTTAAGTCCTTTTATGAAAGGAAAATTTGCAAGTCTTCTTGTCTCCCGCTACTATATTTCTAGCTTCCTATGAGAAAAAATAATCCCTTACAAAAGGACGAAGAAGGAGTTCTTTCTTAAAATCCCATCCTATTTTATTCACTTAATTAACCGTGAACTTGCCAAGGAAAGAATATAACAGAACAAATGAGGTATAAAAATTATATTTTTGTTTTAACCCTCAGTTCGACAAATACAGAGATGACTTCAATTAGGAGGACATTTTGGTTTCTATAAGGAAACCCCCCTCTGGTACTGCATCAAAAGGAGTTTTTGTATTACTCCATTAAAAAACTTCTGGAATTGTATGAAAGGAAGTTCTTGTTGTCTTCTGTTCTACTATTGCTATAAATATAGCTTTCTGCGCAAAGAAATCATTCTTGCCTTAGAACAGGATGAAAGAGGGATTTTATCCTCAAAACTATATAAATTGGTTATCCATTATTAACCCCGAACTTGTCCAAAATATATATATATCTGAGTTTTAGTTTTGAGAAATACGAAACTATTATATTTCTACTTTCTCCCGCAGTTTGACAAAACCCAGAGACATTTTTATTTCTCACAGCATATTCGTACATACGGGTTTCCAAGACCTAAAATCTGCAAAAAATCATGCTGTGTGCATTTCTTGACGACAGTTTTCTCATAGAGAAATTGCATACTCCTCACACATCGAACCTTGCTCATGTGTCAACAAATACCATGTTCCATATTCCAATCGAAATCAGTCGATTGCAAATTAAAAATGTATAAAGAGTAACATTAACATATCGTTATATCCTGCAGAGGAAAAGTAAGAAAACAGAAAATTGAAACAAAATTGCCCCAAGGGTTGTAGAAAGCAAAGAAAAGTCGCTCTCGACGAACAATAAATGCAGGAAGACATTGACAACCAGGAGAGGTGAAGAAAACGGCATGACTCCTCTTACCTGATGTTGCATCACACACAGGCACAGACATTTGATGTTGTAATGCAATTGTTTTAACACTGCTGACTAACTGACTTTGCCAGCCAGCCAGGCCCCTGCCTGCCTGCCAACCAGTTCGACAAACAATTAAAGAAATTCGATACAACTGGGAATTGTCGATTTCAATTCCTTTAGGCGTTTGTCCTTTTGGGCTTTACGAAATCACCCTGTAATACAGCTCTGTTTGCGGTATGTTTTATTTCCGTTTAACACAAATGATGATGGATGAGGGAGGGGGACGCAATTTTAGGAAGAAAACCAAAACCAAAAAAATTGCATTACAACAACAACCATTCCCAAGTGCAAACATTGTCGTCCAATGTAACCAACTGGAAAATTATTGTTGTAATTACCAACAGCCAGCCAGCCAGCCAGGAAAGTCAAACAGGGCGATAATTATCAATAAACAACATTGAACCCAAGGTGTGTGAGTATGTGGGAAGAATCACAGTCCCCGGCCAAAGGAACTAAACTCCCCATGCTCCAAACCTGAGCTAACCAGCCAGCCAGCCTGACTACTAACCGCCATGCCTGATTTACCTCAATCAAATGTAATGCGCCCCGTATTTGGTGGCCCATTGATAAGTGCCAAAGCATTGCGGTTAGAGCATCGGATTACCCCTCCATCCAATATTGGTCGAAACGTAAAGCAATGCTGAACATGATGTTGCATTCGTTTTATTGCACTTCGCACGTAATTAAAAAAGGTCTTCTGATTTATTTCTGTAATTTCCTTGCAGCAGTGATTTCTTTTGCCTGGCCCAAGGGGAGGATGGACGGAGGGGAGGCAGAAGAATTCTTGTCATTTGGAAAAAAATACTCATATTTCAAGTTCTGCTAATTGAATTAATGTGATCTCTCGAGCGACTACTTTAGTTACATTTTTGAGGGCAACAGCAATAACGTTTAGCTCTTAACCATGAGCCAGGCAGGCAAGCAGTCAGCTAGCTAGCAGTGGGCTGTTGACAGCTGAGAGACAGACACAGTGGTGTGATGAGAGATGAGAAAAATTATCGACTCGAGGCTGGAATGGAAATTAAAAAAATCGAATATATATCACAAACATCCTCAAATACCTGGAGGTTATGGGTCAAGTGAAGTCTTTTCAAATTTTTTGTAAAACAAACAACAATTGGAGATGGGGTAAACTCTTTAAAATCCATGAATTTTGGACTAGTTTTCCCTCAACAATCTTTACAAATTCTCTTCCCTTCGAAGGTGATCCGTTGTAAATCTGTAATAAATGGAGATCCTTGTAAAGGTCCTAGTCTCCAGGCCAGGTTGCCGTTCTTTTTGAATGACCTTTGAAAAACCTTCTTTCCATAAAAGATCTTGAGAAGGCCTTTTCTTTACTGATGACCTTACAAAGGTGTTCTCTTCATGAAAAACTTTACAAAATCTTTCTTCCGCAGCTGATATTTAGAATGACCTGTATCCCCAAAAGACCACAAGAAGATCTCCGCTCCATAGTAGATTTTCAAACGATTTTCTCTGCAGAGAATATCATTAGAAAATTTTCTCTTCAAAGGAAGACACTTCGTATGTCTTGACTTTAGATGATTTTTCTCCCGAAATCCCTTTAGAAAGTCTCCTGAGAAGGAATTTAGAAGATCCACAAAAGACCTTTAGAAGGTTTTCTGTCTTCAGTAATTTTCTGTCACACACATGCTGTCAAGTCATCATCATCAAAATTAAGTTAGGACTCTTCAAAACTTTTGTAAAACAAGGCACAATTTTAGTTCGGGTCCATAAATTCGTGAAATTTGGTCTGATTTCCTCTTCAGTCTACTCATACATCTTTAAAACTCCACTTTGTAAAGGTGCTAGTGTCCAGGCCAGGTCGCCGTTCCTTTTTAGAGACCTTTGAAAAACCACTCTCTACTTAAGAGATCTTGAGATGTCTTCCCATGGACCAACTTAAGATTACCTTTCTTCCGCGGCTGACATTAGGAATACCCTGTATAGACAAAAAACCTTTCTTCTCCACAGAAAATTTCAAAAGGATTCCTCTCCACAGAATATTATTAAGAGATTTCATATTTCACTCTCCAAAGAATGAAATTCCGTATGTCTTGATTTCAAAGAAGAGCTTTCGTTGATTTATCTCCATAAACCCCTTGAGAAAGTCTACACAAATGTCCCTTAGAAGATCTTCTCTCGCAGAAGAACTTTAGAAGTTTTTAGGGACACCTCCGGTAATCTTCTGTCTTTTACCAAACTTCGGGAAGATCTTCACAGAAGGCCTTTAAATTATCTTACGAAGAGGTACTCACCTTTTGAAATTTTCATTCTATAGAAGCTCTTCGATTCATAGCAGACTTTTAAGATGTCCTTTTTTCACAAAAGGCCACAAGATCTTCGCCCCATAGACGAACTTTATAAGAATTTATCTCCATAGAATACCATTAAAATATTTTCGTTCCAAAGAAAACATTTCCAATGTCTGGACGCCAAAGAAGAGCATTAGATTATTTTCTCTCTAAAAGGCCTTTAGACGATCTTCTCTCCACAGAAGAAAGTCTTCTAGCTTTCAAGAACCCTTGGCAGATTTTCACAAAATTCCTCCAATGAAAATATTGGTGACTATGAAGCTGTTCCCTCCATAGAAGCTCTTCGCATCATATTGGACCTTTCAAAGGTTTTCTCTCCCCTAGAAGTCCTTTAGGTCTCCTTTTCATATAAAACATTAAACACACTTTTTAGTTCGAAAGACTTCTCCATAGGAGAACTTTTGACGATCTTCTCCCCATACAGACGATTCCGAAGGTCTCCTCTCCCCACACGAGTTTTGAAGGTTTCCTCTTCCCTTCCTCTGATAACAAAAAAGGCATTTTATTCATTGAATATTTTTAAAAAAGTATTTCTTTCGCCTACCTTGCTACCTTTCCAGAAAAGACCACAACAGATCTTTGCACAGAAGAATTCCAGAAGATTTTCTCTTTCTGTCCAAAGGAAGACGTTTTGTATGTCTTGATTCCAAAGAAGAGCTTTAGAAAATTTTAGAAGGTATTCTGTCTATAAAAGGCCGGTATTTTTTTTTTAATCCATAGAAGACCATTAGAAGAACTTCTCTCTACAAAAGTACTTTCCTCCATAGTACGTAGATGGCGTGACTTTTAGAAGAAGTTCTCTCCGTAGAATATCCATAGAAAGGCACTGAAGACCTTTTGAAAGTGTTCTCTCCATAGAATGGCTTCTCTTTGTAGAGGACCCGCAGAAGGTATTCCCTTTAAATGGCCTTTACGCTTCTCGTCGTAAAAAAAAAGAAAATCATTTTAAGATATTCTGTCCACTGACCTTTACTCCATAGAAGTCATTGACAAAGGTTTTTTTCTCTACAATTCTGCCTATTAAAGAATAACGTTGGGAGCTATTCTCTCTGTAGAAGATATTCAAAAGTTCTTTTCTTATAGGCCTTTAGAAGTTCCTCTCTCCATAGATAGCATATTGAAAGTCTGCTCTCCATTGAAGACCTTTTGATATTTTTCTCGGTAGAGGGGCTTCTATTCCTTCTATAGATAAGCTTCGAAAGGCCCCCACCTCCATAGAAGAAATTTCCAGTTCCTTTCTTAAAATAGCAGGTTTTTAGAAGGCTTCTGTTTATAGAAGAAGGTCTTCCATACATAGAGGGCCTTTACAAGGTCTTTACTCCAAAAAATGACGGAAAAGAATATTCTCTCTAAGGTAGAAGAAAAACCTTATGGTTTTATATGAGAAGACCCAGTCATAAGTTGAAAGATGAGCTTATGGTCCTCCATGATAGATAGGTTTTAGCCTTCTAGCGAAGGTACACCGTCTTGTCTTATATTTAAAAAAAAAAAAAACGGATTTCGGAACGTATGTGGGAAGACCTTCTTGTCTTAATGGCGAAGAAACCACCAGTGTGTAGATAGGGAAATATAACTAGTATTTTATAAAAAGATCTCACTCCAGACTTCTATAACAAAGCCCCACTGATCGTTTTTAAGACCACTAACTGGAGAGTAATATCCTTTTGTTTTTTTAAGAGGAAAAGAAAATACCATCGCTCAACTGTTTTCAGACCCTGCTGGTCTTCTTTGTGAGAAAGACCCTCCGGTGTTCTACCGGAACATGCACTTGGGTCTGAGACACCTTTTGAAGATATTCCCTCTCTCTATAAAAGAAATTATAAGAGCTCTTCTCTCTATAAAATATTTGATAGGGTCTTCTCTCCATAAGGTATCCATAGTGTCCTCTAGAACAGAAGAACTGTAGAAGCTCGGCAAAGTTACTCTCTCATTATAGGATCTTTAGTCTACAATCAGAAAAATGAAATACGATCCCTCAACTGTGAGTAGTCCCTATTGGTCTTCTTTGTAAGAAAGACTCTCATCTCTATAGAATAAATTTTGGAGCCATCGCTAAATTATTCTTCTTAGTGAGAGTGTTCTGTGTTCTCCGGGAACGTGCACTTGGGTCTAAGACACCCTTAGAATATATTATCTCCAAAGATCTTCTCTTCTATTAAAATTTTTAAAAGACCTTGTTCCATAGTTTCCATGGTGTCCTCTATACAGAAGAACTTTAAAAGTTCTTATTTCGGCAAAAATATTCTCTCATTATAGGGTCTTTAGTCGTCTACGAGAAAAGGAAATACCATCCCTCAACTTTGAGTAGGTCCTACTGGTTTCCTTTGTAAGAAAGACCCTCCTGTGTTCTATGAGATCATGCAATTGGGTCTATTACATCCACCACTCTATATAAGAAATTTAACAGCCATCGCTTAATTGTTCCCAGACCCTTCTGGTCTTCTTTGTGAGAAAGACCCTCCTGCTTTCTATTTGAACGTGCACTTGGGTCTAAGACACCCTTAGAAGATAATATCTCCAAAGATCTTCTCTCTATGTCCTCTATACAGAAGAACTTTAAAAGTCCTTTCCATGAGAAAAAGGAAATACCACTCCTCACCTGTGAGTACGCCTTCCTGGACTTCTTTCTAAGAAAGAACTTGCGATGTTCTATGGGAACATGCACTTGGGTCTTAGACATCCTTAGAGGATATTCTCTCTTCAGAAGACATTTAAGAGCTATTCTCTACGAGGCCAACTTGTCGCTTCCGTAACATATTTTTGTCGATTTTCTGAAGAAGTTACTGGATGAAGTCCCCCAAGTCAATATTTTTGTTCCACACACCACTGTTCCAACTTCCAACCCCTTTGCTGCTTTTGCAAATGACAATAATATTTTTGTTCGCTCTATTTTCTGGTATCTTAACGCAAATTTACGCTTGAAAACATTTCACTTGGCTGGCTGGTGGGCTTGTTATCGCATTGCCAGTTAGTAGCAAAGCAAGTAATACACACACATGTACTCCGAACGAAGGGTAGGGTTTTGGGTGCCGGTGACATTGAAATGTATTCCAATTCCTGTTACCAAACATCATCATCATCATTATAATCACCCCTTACTTTTCCGAAGTCCCCCCGAACCAGATTCATTACCGAAGAAACCTTCCGCCGATAAAGAGAAGACAGACAGAGAGACAGACAGTCGGACTAAGTAAGTCTGATGGTGGGACACACACACACACACATGTTCATACGACGAATATATGCAAGCTAGTGCATTGCTAAGTAATGTAAAACGTACGCTCATGGGTTTCGGAAGCTGTGGTTGCAATGTCATTTCCTTTTGCCATGTAACACAGTAACTTTTGTCAAAGTAAATTGCAGTTCCAAGTTGTGTTCGAAAAGACAGAGAGGGGGGTGGGGTATAGCCGGTGCAGTTCTTGTGGCAAAACTCTGAAGCATTGTGTTTTCCCATACCTTATGACCAAATATAAAATTCAATAAACCCTTAAAGACCTAGCCATTAGCTAGCTACCATTTTAATGGTTTTCCAATTTGCTTAGCAAAAGGGTGCCCATCTCCTGCATTGGTTTAATGGTAACCCATATCTCAATTTTTTTTTTACATCCCTTTGGAAATTTAACCTAAGCCCTACTTGTGTGAGAATAAACCAATTCAACCGCAAATGAATGCATTTAGTTGTCAACTATTTGGCATGTCCTCTTCATGGTTGGAAGGTTTCGTCTTTCCCGTTTGGTGATTTGTTTTGTTTTTATGTTCTGTCTCTTACAACCGATGACATCCTTTTTAATGTGACACCACTCGAGCAGCGACAGCAGCGGTATTTGTGTTCAATTTTCGTCCCTTATCTGTATTTTGTAATACCGCAACAAAAACAAAAACAACAACAACAACATCAGCAATCAGAGATTCCAATGAATTCTTCTTCCTTTCTTTGTCTGCTCGCTATTTGCGGTTTTTGTCATTTTAATTTCAATTATTCGCTGACAATAATGAAAATTGTGTCCTTTGGATGAAATATCAGAGATTTGGTGTTGTTGTTGTTGCTGCCATCGAACATCAGTTGACATCTGATGCCCAATATTTTTGAGGATGCTCTACATTCCTAGGAAGAAGTTAATCAAAAAAATTGTCTTCATAATCGATACCAAAAAATGTATGGATGACTGAAAATTGCTGTGTGTGCGTTTGGAAAAAATTAAGGTCACCACAGCCATGGCAATCGCATTCCTTTACAGGGATGAAAAAATTGTTGGTAATATTTTTAATAATAATTATCAATACTTGACCTTAAATATGCATTTATGGAATATGATATCCGGGGTTGTGTGAGTCCCTTTTTGTGGTGATAATTTGATGTCACTGAAAGAAAGAAGAATATAAGGAGCATATTATTAATTAAAATTTCAAAATTTTAATTAAATGGTGAAAGATTTAGGAAATTCGGTATTGGAATAGAAATACGAATTTAAAACAAAAAATAGGCAAACAAATAATTGGGGACATATATAATTAAAATATGAAATAATTATTCAAGACAAAATGGATACTCACTACATAGTACAAAATCTCATTAGACATCTGATGAGCACTCCACTATTTTAAAAGAGGCATAAAATAAGTATTATTTTTTTTGGCCACAAAAAGTCTATTAAATGTGTACTTACTTAATAACGCTGTATGACAATACTGATTTTTTCCATAAATTACCGGGAAAACCAAGCAGATTATGAAATCAGAGCTAAATTAGAAGAGATGTGTATCGGCAATATTGCAAAATAGCCAAAACTTTTTATACCCTCCACCATACAAAAGGAACTTGAGAAATGTTAAAAAAACCGTCGAAAAATACCGCTCAAATGAAAACCTTTATATGGGGGCTATACGAATACATGGTGCTGGATAAGAAATTTTTCTTTACAGGCTGTAGTAACAATTCCTAACTTCAAATGCGAAATTTTTCGCATTCCCGGTAAATAATGTCGCTAATATCATCAAAATACCGAATACAGGGAAGTACCATTATATGGGGGCTATACTAAGACGTAGACCTGCATAGACATTTTTAATGTAATTCCGGTGAATAATGTCGCGGAAATCCTGGAAATACCAAATATATCGTAGTAGCATTACATGGGTGATATACTAAAACCTATACCTATACAGACAATTCTCCTTCAGGCGGAACAATACTCAGAGGAAACTCCTTGTGTAGAATTTCAGACAATGCCATTGAAAAATGTGGCAAAAATCATCAAAATACCGAATATCGCGAAGGGAGGGGGCGCACCACTGTATGGGGGCTATACGATATCGTGGATCTATATAGAAGATTATCTTTCAGGGGATAAAGTACTCACAGAGACCTTCTTGTGTAGAATTTCAGACAATGCCATTGAAAAATGTGACTAAAATGATCAAAACACCGAATGTCAGGAGTTACAGTTATATGGGGGATACACGATATCGTGGACCTATATAGACAATTCTCTTCTATTTGAGGGGGTAAAGAGAACTCCTTGTGTAGAATTTCACAAAATTCCATTGAAAACTGTGGTTCGAATCATCAAAATACCGAATACCGGGGATACCGGCTATACGTTATAGTGTATACGAAACAGCCCATCTTCGAACAGACAAAAAAACAGATCGGACGGACAGGGCTAAATCGTCTTAGCATTTTACGCTGATTTGTTGGGTCTAAAATTATTATTTCGATTATTATTTCGGAATGACTAATTCAAAAAACCCTCCGTACTATGTGTTGTGGAGGGTAAAAAAAAACACGAGAACATTTGTAACCCTAAAAAATGTGGGGGTCTTTTTGGTCCACTTTTCAAAATATGGTGAACATTCTCTTTTAACGGGGTCGTAGCATATCAAAATATTGTACAAAATTCTCCATATATGTAAAAGTGTAAAAAACAAGTGAAAAAGTATCAGTCGGATGTGCCGACAGATGTATACCCTCAGCCAATGTTCGATTATTCACTTCTTTTATGATAATTCAAATTGTTGACCCTCTATGGAGTAAGTTCCGAAGGAATGGTCCAATACTTTCTATTCCGTTTCAGACCTAAATAAATATGGTATAAATATTGCGGCGTTTCAGGTTTGGACTACATAGACTACCGCCTTCACTTTATATGAGATTATATGAACAAGTTAAAAAGTATCAATCGGTTTTGCCGACAGACTAATACCCTCAGCCATTGTTCGACTATTTAAATACATTTTGACTTATGTCATGATTATTCAAACTGTTGACCTTCTATGGAGTGAGTTCTGGACCAATAGTGTCTATTTCGTATCGGACCTAAATTAATACGATAGAAATATTCACTTCACTTTACATGACACATGTGATAATTTTTAGAAAATGTTAAAAAGTGCGTGAGGTGCCAGACATAGTCGACCGAAGTATTCCTTTTTCATACTTCATCTAATATCAATAAAAAATTGGTATTGGAAAAATTACAAGAATATCGAACATTTATGTCTAATTTTATGCGAAATAATAAATTCCGATGAATTCATCTCAGGTTTCTAGTTGAGAGAAATATGTTATAGCAAGTTGTAAAGTATCACTGACTTGTTTCGCAAGGTATGACTGATAAAAGTATTGAAAATGATGACCCCTTGTGAGTGAGGTACCAGAAGAGGTTCCCTGGGGTATATCATCTTCACAACAGATCTTGTGTTAGCAAAAAGGTTTGTAGGTGCAAAATTTGAAGAAAGTTAAATGGTTATATTGCCTTCTTTGGGCGTTTTACTTTTCAATATCTTGAACCATATATGGGGGAGGTTTCAAAAGAAATGGTCCGATTTATTTATAACAGATCTTGTGTTGATGGAAATATTGAGATATACTAAATATGAATGGAATTGAATGTTAATTTCGCGTTTTCTGCGCTTCAGGGAATTTCCCCCTTTGCGGGGGAGGTACCAAAAGGAGTGGACCGTTCTATTCCATCTTTACATCAGATTTACAGAGTGAGATGACAAAACTGCAACCATCTCCAGACTACTGTCATTTATAAGACACTCGTCCGACAGCTGTTAAAATTTTTCCAGTGACAGCTCATTATATTGTTTACAAGCGTACAAAAACATTTTGATGAGAATTTTCCAGAAAAAAGTTATCCGTGATGGAATTCAAGCGTGATAGTGTGATTTCTTTATATTTGTCTGCAAAACCACAAGTGGCTATCGTTAGAGCGATCCAGCATTTAAATGTGAATGCGTCAAGGAAGTGGACGGAAGAAAACAGCAACATAAGCAGAAATGGTTCGAAAAGTAAGGAAGCGACTTGATCGAAATCCGCGTCGCAGTGGCGAAAAATGACTTGTGAGCTGAACATATCGCAATATTCCATTCGGCAAATATTGCAAAATGAGCTCGGGGTAAAAGCCAAAAATAGACTCAAAAAAACGGAAAAAATAGACTCAAAAGAGCTAAAGTGTTGCTTCGCTTGGCCGAAAGTGGTGAACTGCCGAATTTGGTTTACTCCGATGAGAAAACGTTCGTTGTCCAGCAGTTTGTAAACAAACCAAATGATCGTGTTTACTTGCCAAAGAGGTCTGAAAAGGCTGAAAATGTGCACCTTCGGTTGGCCACCAGAACTCAAGCGCCGGCCATGATGATGGTGTGGGCCGCCATAACAGCCGATGGTCGCTCTCCGCTCGTATTGATCGACCCCACGGTCGAATATTATTGCGAAAATATTCTGGAGGGTGTACTAAAGCCTCGGACACGCAAACATTTTGGCCGCAGACCTTGAACATCCCAACAGGACTCAGCACCACGGCACTCAGCACGCGCCACCCAAGAATGGTTACAAAGTGCGGTTCCTCGCTTCATTTCCAGCACAAAATGGCCACCAAAATCCCCAGATACCAATCCGTTGTACTATTGTATCTGGAGTATTTTGGAAAGCAAGGTTGGCAATAAAAAATACCAAAGTGGCGATCACCGCAAGCAAGCGCTTCTCCGGAAATCGGCCAAAATACAGCAGAGCAATATTCGGGCAGTGTATGATGGTTTCATTGGCTGTTTGAAGGGCATAATTCGTGCCAAAGGGGACCAAGTCGCACAAATCTAAACTTATTCTAAAATTTGATGCTGTTTCCGAAAATTTTTGCTTTCATTCAAAATTAAAAAAATCTAAAAATTATGGCGATTGACTTTGTTGCAGTTTCTTTTTTTATCTCTCCCTGTACATTTCCCTCTGATTTGATAAAAACCCTTGCCCTCATTACCAAATAATGAGTTCATTAAGAATACTTTGTCATAATATGTACTCTATTACTATTTGGCATGACAAATAACATATAGCCTAGAAATACCTCTGCCAAATTTGATGGAAATTGATACAGATAAAATCTGAAGTTGATGGCACTTAGTTGGCTAGGATCGTGACTTCGCTTACGTTTTGGTCGGTCCCATATCTTAGTACTACATAGAAAAAATGATCCCTCCTTTGAAACTATGAGTTTCAAGAAGCAAATAAAGTTATCTTCCCGCCATATTGACAACTTACACGGTATTGGGAAAATTATAGGTTTTACTAAACAGTGGGAAGTCTGTCTCAGCTTCAGCCAAGCTTAAGTAGCTATCAAATGAATGCATGAAAAAATAAACTGCAATAACGCCCAGGCAATTATGCTCCCTTCACCAAAAAGAGAGAACTCTTGTTGTAGTCCCCTCCTTTACGTTAACAATAGACCTGATGGATAAATATCTATCTGGGAGACTTAAACTGCCAATTTTCAACTTCACGGCTGTTTTGCGCTATAATAACTTTATTACAATAGTCGAGAAGGAGATATAACCAATCAAGCAACCAGGCAAACAACAAGCATACAAGATCCCATGGAGACAATGTTAAGAGAAAAACTCCGACAACAATGGCCAAGAGTTTTCCCAAATTAGACTTCAACAAGGCGCACAAAGGCGAAAAAAAGAAGTCATTCAGAGTTTGTAAAACAACAAACAACATGGAACAACAATAACACAAGAAGCTAAAGACGAAGACGACGACTTTTTTTAATATTACAATAAAAAATGAAAGAAACAAAAAAATCTCCCCCCTCCAACAAAAACTTGATCATTGCATTGAATGATCTTGAGCATTGTAAGAGAAAGGGGTAACTCGGCTCCCCTGTCTCTAAGCTGCGATGCGAAAATTGTGTTCTCATTTTCCTTTCACCCGAAAGGATTATCAAAAATTGGAAAATTGTAACAAAAAAGACAAAGACGCAGCTGGTTAACACTCCAGCAAGGAATTACAAAGGGAATGATGAAAACCAAGGATCAGCTTCTTAAGAGCGAACAGGACTAAGACTTGTTGTGAATAGCTGACGAGGACATGTGATGGATGGATAATAGATTGATGGAATGGAATTGAATTTGCATGTTCTTTATTTTGATGAAGAGATTTTCATGGATTTGAGAAGATCTGCCAAAACAATGGTTTGACATAAAAGAAAAGTCTTGAAGCAAGGCGTACGTTGTCGATCTTTGCAATTTGTGATTATCTGGCTAACTAGCTTGGAAAAAAGATGAGTGTTATATCTCCTCCTCCATTGTTACAGTTTCAGATAAAGGTAGTCAATTTTCAAAAAAAAAAAATATTTTTATTGAAAAGAACTTAAAGGATTCAATTAAAATCCTTTAGAATCGCATGGCAACAAAGAACGGCTGATGAAAGGATGTCAGCCAAGCAAAAAACCTTTGTGGTAGCAGATAAGTGGAGAGCTTCTTAGGAAATTCCGAGAAAGTAATTAAAACCTTTAGAGCAAAAGAGTTAGTTGGTGCTGACTATATCATACCCTACACATATTAAGCAGAGCTTCCCGTAACTAATTTACGATTGACTTGAGAGTTTTGTCCACAGAAAAATATACGGCTTAAATTTAGAATTGAATGACATTTGAGACTTGTATTCTAATCTGAGAAAGCTATACCTATATCTACATCGATTTTCACCAAATTTGACAGGTGTATTACCAGACTATATGTGATCCTTCGTCCCAAATATCACCACCATATCATTTTAAGACATCGAAAACACTTGCATACGAAATCGGATAAAGAAGATATGTGGGAGCAATAGTTTTATCTAGTAAGCGGGTGCATGTACTGGACCTCCGGTTCCCCTCGAAATGGTTACAATTGATTACATGAAAAATTCAGCTTTTTTTACAAGTTGTGTCCTCCCGAAATAGTTTTGAAAGGCTTCTCTGCGTACCCCTCATATCGGGGAGAGATTTAAATATTGGAGTTATAACCAGCAAAAAGTTAGTAGTCATATGTATAAATTTCGGTTTTACTTTTAAAAAAATTTACAAGGCATGAAAAACATACTTCCAGTATGGGCAAGGCTCCTATTATAAAAAAAGAAGAAGGAACTTCGAAGAGTAATACCAGTCAAAGTTCACGAATTCAACAAATTTGGTGAAATAAGTGCTGCTTTTTGGACCTATTAATGGAGCGCTTACTTCCTATGACTAAAGTGCCAATAGGCCCTCAAGCAAGATCTCATAGTCCCATGGCATTTTTTGTACCCTTAAGGCACGAAGATTCCAAAATCCTGCTTTATGTCACCCGAACTGCTAAATGTAGAATCTACTCGAAACGAGCTCATCATATAACAAGTAAAAAAGCCAACAGAACTTTGAATACCCTGCACCACTTGGAACGAATTTGGAAATTTTCAAAAAAATAAAATCCGTTAAAAATTCGGTTAAAATCTTAAAAATGCCGAATATCAAAAGTCGCCGTTATATTGGAATCTATACGAAGACGTGGACCTGCATAGGCAACTTTTGTAATAAGCTATTACAATATTCAAATACGAAACTTGAAAAAAAATCAGGCGAATAATTCCGCTAAAATCATCAAAATGTCGAATATCGGGAGGTACCGTTATATGGGGCTACACGAAGACCTGGACCTACACATACAATTTTCTGTCATAGACTGTACATCCCCTTACGAAATTTGAAACAACTCCGGTGAATAATGTCCCTAAAATCGTCAAAATATCGAATATCGGGGGTACCTTTGTATACAGGATATACGATATCGTGGACCTACATAGACAATACTCTTCCACGGGGGTAAAATGCTAAGAAGGAACTCTCTGTGTGGATTTCCAGACAATTCAATGTCCCAATAAGTCCCTAAAAATTAACCAATGATTGATGGCCACCAAAATTTTTAGGTCAGGTTTTGCCATAGAGATGAGCTGTCTTGTTCTCTACCCGGAACATTTCATCTAGCCAGTTTTATTAAAATCTTCGGAAGTATGTTCATGTATCGCACGAAAGAAGCACAAGGGTGGTCTAACAGAATTCTCGACTTTATTGTCAACAATCGAATTAATTTCTAATAATTCCGTTTTATCCGTTTACTTGGTATACGTAAACGACCCTCATAAAAATGTTGAATTTCTAGCTCTTACAGAACGAACTGTTAGTAGCTTTTGGCATAATTCCCTCTAGTCTCACTTTTTCTCGCATAAAGTGACCCTCATGTAAAATTTTGAAGTTCTAGTCCCATGGCACTCCTTGTACTCTTAAGGTAATTAACAAAATCAGGCCATATGTCACCCAGAAATATACCTTCGGACTGCAAAAGCTAAAATCTGCATGATCGTCTCTTTAATAAAAATGATGTTTTTTCTTCTTTCAGAAGTACTTCCACACGAATTCGACTAGCATGTTTCCCGTCTATACGAGTTGCAAGTAAAATTTACTCTAAATTGTTTAGATTCTACTCTTCCTGAACACCCTTTTAGTTTTTGTACTACCGTTGTTGTATTGCTAGTTATGTGCACCCAGCTAAAATTTTATTTAGATTTTCTTTCGGAATTCGGTCCGAATCTCTACAGAAATTTCTGATTCTTAATTCCTTTCGATTTCGAAGCAAAAGTAATATGGACGTGGTCACCGAAATCGAAAATTTTTTTCTTAGAAATTTCCAAAAATATATATAAGGGTTTTAGAGGATCCCGCTCAGAATTCGAAAGAAAATTCCTTGGACATCTGAAGAAAAAATTGCAACAATAAAAAAACAACACCATTTTTTCATGTTGAAGAGAATAGGCTTCAGCTACTCTCCTACTTTTTAGAGATTTATACTAGTATGTTCAAATATTCGCTAGAAAGCGAAGGTGCATTTGGAGAGATTCCTAAAACAAATTTAGAAATTTTTGTCCAATTTCTAGTACAAATTTAGAGAAATCCACAAAATTTAAAAAAAAATAGAATCTAGGAAAAAATCTATAATTTGAGCCTTAGATATATCGGAAAATTTTTCAAAAATAGTTAGAAATCTCTGAAACTTAAGCCTTCCGAAAAAAATGTTAGCTGGATATTTTTGCAAAACCAAGGCATTGTCGCCAGTCTGTATCAAAAAAAGTATATACAATTGTTGCAAAAGAATGGAGGGTAAACTTACTGTAAAAATTACACTCTCCGAGCACTCCTGATCCTGATTGAGATCGAGGTCAGGTATTAGGTTTAAGTATATCGAATAGTAAAATTCCTCCCAGGAACATAGGGCCAATCGCACCCATTTCCATACCTGTTTTAATTCTGACATAGGTATTGCAAAATTTGAAATGTTGGCAAAATCGCTTTCTATGAGACAAATAATGTTGTTAACAATGTTGAACTTTTGTGATTTAGGTATCAAACTCGAACTAAATTTAACCAAAAATTATTGATTTATAACCTTTGATCCTATTACAGTGTATGAAAATTGAAATATCTCCGCCGAGAAAAAACTCCATTATAGTCTTGCAATATATGACCATTTGGCGCAGTTGGGAGTGAATGAGAATTATTTCCTCATACGTAAAAGTAAGTTTGTTTAACACCCTCTACCATAGAAGGTATTCCATATATTCTTGATCAGCGTAGAATTCAAAAACTATTTATGGTATCTGTTGTAATTTCTACCTATCTATCGAAGAAATTGAGACAGAGAGCTGCCAATTTGCAGAAACGTAGTTTTAATCTGGAATTGTGTTTGAAGCAGTCCACGATTTCGTCTAGCTATACTTTGCAAAAAAGTACCTATTTTATGAGGCAGGTGGGAAATTAAAAAAAATAAAAGCTAGAAATTCAGTGTTTACAATATTTGGCTCTTTGAAAATATTTAAATTTTCAAAGTGGAGATTTTTTAATACTCTTCGTAAATTTATATTTTCTGTTTTGCAAATAATATACATTTTTTTTTGACATCCAAATTGTACAAAAGTATGACATACGTAGAGGAGTTTAACGGCCATCTTCCTTAAGAAGGGTATCGTCCAAGAAACCCGTTTTCTTCCCTTTTTGGTTTCTTTTTTAATTGATTTCGCTTTTCTTTTGAGAATTCCTTTTGAAATTGGACAATTAACAATAATAATTTTCATTTACAATTGCAATAATTTATACCGAAAAATTGTAATGAAAACAAGTTTTTCTTTTTGTAATTATTTCCCTTGTCCATTCTGAGGACAAATTGCACAATTATTCTTCTCCTTCAAGAAAAAAAAACTAGATTTATAACCAAGGACATTTAATTTTAAGTGTTGTATAGTGTAGATTAATTCCCACGAACAGGATGATCCGGCTAAGGTAACATTTAACTTTAACACTTAGTTTTTACATCAACGGTCGGCGACAAAAATTACTCACCAACCCCATTCAGGAGTGTTCGGTCATAGGTCAGTTAATGGACCATTACCAGTTTTTATTTTTTTGATTTTTGGTGTTTCGTTTAAAGTCTAGGTTAACAAGGGTTGATGTTGTAATGTTGCCAAGGGACAATGCCTAAACTGGCCATTTTTGTCCCAAATTGTAACCGATTTTTGGGTGGAAAAAAAAATTGGGAAAAAGTTAAAGGAGAAATAATTAAAAGACAAAGGTTCGTGTAAGTGATCTGATCCCAGTTGGGCTAGGGAATGAAGCAGGGCATATGACGGGAAATTTAAAACGAACTAGTTTTAAAACCTTTTTTTTGGAAAGGAAACTTGCGGATAAAAGGCTAGAGAAATAGCTGACTGACTGACCGAGAATCAACGCCCGGACGAAACGGCTGAAGCTCGAATATAGACGAGAACCCGTCTTGGGGCGTGGGCATCTGAAATAGCTTGGTTCTTAGAAATTAGTACAGAAAAGGCACCAATAGTACTAAAATGTACTAAAAATTTAATACTTTGTATTTGACAAACGAAATGTGTTAGAATCCTGAAATTTGGAATGAGAGTCACTCATGGAGAGCAGGTTAGATGAACCTAAGGGTTTTTGGAAAAGTCCTAAAATGGTACTAAACTTCTAAAATGGTACCATTTGGTATTATGCGAACAGATAGAGCTAAAATCTGGAAATTTGGTATGAGAATGAAGGTTGGAAAATACGTTTGATATATGACAGTGGTTGTAGAAATGTGTACTAAGTGTGCGAGCTGTACTAGATGGTACTAAATTTGTCACAGGTTGGTTTAGGGTGAACGGATGAAGTTTAGATTTTGAAATATTGTATTGGGGTTCCTGTTGATGGTAGATTAGTGATAACGAGGTAGTTTTGGAAATGTGTATTACAAGTGCACGAAAGGTACTAAATAGTACTATATTTGGTACAATTTGTTATTGGATGAAGAGATAGTTCTTGAAATCTGAAATTTTGTATTCGGGTCGCTGTTCATGTGTATCCTAGACATATGGAGGTGGTTTTGGAAGTGTGTATCATAATTGTACGATATGAACTAAATGGTAC
>NW_026712311.1:6891729-6926729 GCF_030504385.1 Musca domestica
CACCAATGGTCTGATTAAAACTGAACAATATGTGTTTTTGCAGTCTCTCTCTCCCCCTCCCATCGTTCTCTCACGCTTGTTTTGGATTGTTTTTTTTTTCAACTTTTTTTGTTTTGTTCTGAGGATTTCTGGCTATCATCTTAGCAAAGTATTTCCTTCCGATACGGGATGTAATTAACAGAATATATAGAAATTGCGCATGAGATTATATAGCAGCTTGTGCAGTAGTTGTCGTTGTTGTGCTTCAATCTTTGCTCTTCGGGTTTTTTGTTTTGATTTCGGTGTTATTGCCTTTGTTGTTGTTGTTGTTGCGTGGCTTAACTTCATCATCTATCTTCGCTGCAGAGCAACATAAATAATTAAGTTGCTGGTCTAAGTTATTTTTACTGTAGCAATCTTTCTTTTTTTCGTTGTTGTTGTTGTTTTTGGGTTTGGTTAGGGGAAAGGCGAATGTGCCGAACAAGAAGTCAGCAAATTTTTTCTTGTTTTTCAGCAATAAAAGCAAAAATTGAGAAGAAACTTGGTAATTGCTTTGATTGGCACAAAATGATGATACTGTTTATTTGATGAATTTCGAATAAATTCTAATCTAGAATGGGGTGGAGGGGTAACCGAATGTCAGCTACTTGAAAAGGAGTAACAAGAGGGACCACCTATTCTCCTCGTGTATATGTAAGAGTCCAGATAAAACCGGCAAAGTTGAAAACTTGATATTTGTGATATGCTGGAGGGGTCAGATAAGGCAAAAGGGAAGGGTACGAGATGTACTAAATGCTCTGCTATTTTATTCCCCAAGCGAATAAAGTTATATTACCAAAACTGTTGGCGTGCAGGGTGCAATGTGGGCTAATTTGTACAAAATTCTCAGCTATGAAAGTACATATCTCGGATTTTGAAAGGGAGTCGAACTTGTGTGTACGGGTGGGATAGACTAGATTTTTGGAACTTTCCACTAGAATCATACGAAAGGTGCTAAAATGTATTCAATGCTTTGTCAGGACATTCAGTGCATGGGTAAAGAATTTGGTAATTTGAAATGAAGACATATGTACAATAAGATTCAATAAGGTAAGGTTTTTTGTGAATTTTTATATCTTCAGACATATGGCTAGAGAGGCCCAAAACGTGCCTCATGGAAATAATGGTTTTAGACCTTAGATCTCTTTGAACAAAATCCGTTTCAGGACATTTGGATTCGATATAGCGATGTCCATCCGTCCGTCTGTGTGGCTGGCTGGTGCTAGCGATAACTCTCAAAAGGTCATTTGGTCCAAACTTGGTGCATCGTAATATTATAACCAAACTTACATGGAGTTCGGAGATATATATATATATATATATATATATATATATATATATATATATATATATATATATATATATATATATATACCGATTCTGCTATGTAAAGATGTAAAAATAGATATTATCGGTCCACTCCATCAAGTACCTCCCTCACAAAGGATCACATTTTAAATAATTATATATTTTAGAGTCCGACTCTCCTAAAAGTACACACATCACAATATTTTTATTAACCCAAGATCAAGTGTGAAGATGGAACATATCGGTATACTCCTTCTGGTGCCGCCCCCACAAAGGATCATACTTTTGAATTTTAAAAGGGTCAAAAATTTTGAAACTCATAAAACGCGAAATTAGCATCCAAACAAATCGATTCTATTCAGACTTGGTACACCTCGATATTTCTATAAACACAAGCTATTTTTTAAAGACTGTAGAGATTCGACCATTCCTTCTGGTACCTCTGACACAAAGCGTCAACATTTTTAATATCCACGAAGCTCATAAAACGCATAAGTAACATCCGATTCAAATCAGAATTAGTACGTCTCAATATTTCTAACAAATCGATTCTGTTATAAAGATAGTAGAGATCGGACCATTCTTCTGGTACCTCCACCAAATAGGATTCAAGATTTTGAAAAAACAAAACGCTCAAAGGAAGAGAAATAAGCATCCAAATCTCTTCAGGATGAGATGATACAGGATGAGATGAAAAAACTGCAACCAACTTAAGACTGCTGTCATTTCTAAGTCACTCGTCCGACAGCTGTTAAAATTCTTCCAGTGACGGCTCATTATATTGTTTACAAGCGTACAAAGTTATTCGTCATAGAATTCAAGCGGGATAGTGTGATTTCTTTATATTTGACTGGAGAACCACAAGTGGCTATCTTTAGAGCACTTCACCATTTAAATGTGAATAAATCTTTTGTGTTTCGTACCATCGCTCGTTATCGTGATACTGATAGCGTAGCCCGACGTCAAGGAAGTGGATGGAAAAAACAGCTACATCAGCAGAAATGGTTCGAAAAGTAAAGATGCGACTTGATCGAAACCCGCGTCGCAGTGGCCGAAAAATGGATCGTGGGCTGAACATATCGCAATATTCCATTTGGCAAATATTGAAAAATGAACTCGGGGTAAAGCCATTGAAATTCCAAAAAGTGCAAGAACTTTCACCGCAACTGAAAGAAAATAGACTCAAAAGAGCTAAAGAGTTGCTTCGTTTTCGTTTTCTCCGATGAGAAAACATTCGTTGTCCAGCAGTTTGTAAACAAACAAATTGATAGTGTTTACTTGCCAAAGAGGTCAGCTGAAAATGTGCACCTTCGGTTGGCCACCTGAACTCAAGCGCTGGCCATGGTGATGGTGTGGGCCATCATAATAGCAAATGGTCGCTCTCCGCTCGTATTAATCGACCGTGGCATCAGAATAAAAGCCGAATATTATCGCGAAAATATTCTGGAGGGTGTATTAAAGCCTTGGGCACGGAAACATTTTGGCTGCAGACTTTGGACATTCCAACAGAACTCAGCACCATGGCACTCAGTACGCGCAACCCAAGAATGGTTACAAAATGCTTCATTTTCGCAATGACCAGCAAAATCTCCGGATATCAATCCGTTGGACTATTGTGTCTGGAGTATTTTGAAAAGTAAGGTTAGCACTAAAAATACCAAAGTGTAGATCACCTCAAGCAGGACTTCTTTTGCTTTCATTAAATAAATTGAAAAAAATGTAAAAATTATGGCGTTTGACTTTGTTGCAGTTTTTTTATCTTGCCCTGAATATTATGTATTGCTGCCTTCTGCAATTTTAGTTTATTCATATCAAAGTATACTAAACTGTAAAAGATTTCTCTTAAGGTTAGAAAATTCTGGGGAGCGGCTAAAAGTATGCTACAGACAGTTGAGGAAAAGCTCACTTTACATATGACTTTAACATAATGTGTAAGCGTGCCTTAAGACTTTCAGGTCAAAACTTTCGATTTTGTCCACATGAAGACATGATGAATCTTTATGCTCTTATGTAAGACTATTTTTTTTATTTATTTTTTTCGATGTATGCTATCCTTCATCTTCTCAGGTTTCCTCTTGTTTAAATTAAATTAACTTCCCGTTTTCAACATTAGGATATATGTTGGTCACCAATTTAAGCAGATTTTCCTGGTTTAAATACCGTTTTCCTTTTCATTTTATTTTTTAAATTCCCAATAAAAACCAAACCATCGAAAATTCCTTTTTAAATAAAGTTATAAAGTTTAAAAGTTATTTGGAAATCTTTTATTATGAGATTATGGAAATAAAATTTAAAATATGTTTCTGTCTGTTTCAGTAATTCCTTTACAGTTGCTTGCCCTCTTAATCACCAGTTATTCGTAAAATGCCCTCCACCATTCACAGAATACGCCTTAAAATATGATTTGCTTTCACCTTTTGCCTGTGAGAAATCAATACCTATACTTTGTTGTTGGGTGAGGGGATTTTAACAATTCAATTTGTTACTGCTTCTCGTCGTCGTCTTCTTCTTCTTCTGGGCGGTTTCGTTTCATGTTTTTGCTCTGCAGCATTTGATATGCTATCTGTATTTCTAGCTGCAAATAATAATAAATCTCAAACATTTTGGGCATAATAAAAACCTTCGTTATGTTTCTTTAAGTCTGCTTTTAGTAGGGCTAAATTATTCAAGACACCTGTGGCCATATTTAAAATCTCTTGCACGTTCCCCATCCCCACTCGCTCCCAGCTCTCCCGTAAGGTTAAATACTGACACACAAATAAACATAGATGATAGAATACACCTGTGTATAAATATATGTATGTACATAAACATAGCTAGCTAGGTGGCATGTTCTTTCAAGGAACGCACACACACACAGACTCTCACACACACACACACACACAGTGCTACACGACTTTTTTTCTTCTTGCATTTCCACTTAAATCCTCAACAATTCCTGCTCATGTTCGGTTACGGAGCTTTTTCGAAGACAACATGAAAATTGTGTTTTTGTGTAGACACCTCCATTTTCTGAGAAAATAAATGAATAATCATCTGTCATGTTCTGTGTGATATGTCTGCCGGAATGTATCTGTACGTATGTATGTCTGCATGTCTTGTGTTGTGGATGTACCTTTCGTATATGTTATGATTAATGCTGAAAATCACATTTCCTTTGTTCTCTCGTCTCCAGTGCGTATAATTAATATTTTTGTGTTGGCATTTGAATAGAATAATCATCATACGCCCGGGTGGTGTTGGTGGTAGAGGTGGAAAATGGCAAATGATATGCCAAGCCAAGCCATACATACCATGAAATTGATATAGGTTATGTTTAATGGAATTTCCTCCTTTAAATGAATATTAATTGTGAAATATATATATATTTAGCCTATGAAAATGAAAATAATTTAATTATTTTAATAACACATTAATGCGCAAGAGAAACTTTTGGTGTTATTATTCCTCATTAGATGGAGTGTAAATTGATATTCAATTAAATTTTGTAGAGTTTCTTTTGAAAATGAGTAGATTTATTTATATTGCTGATAATTGGTGGAAAGTCAGGGATTTTTAAAAAATATTGATTTTAAAGAACGCATATAAATCTCTTCTAGATATGTAAAAACTATGCTTGAAAAAATTTGATATATATTCCTAAGGACATTGATTTCTCATTGATTATAAATTCATTGGTTTCTAAATTTCTGCTTCATGAATATTTTAACTCATATTCATGAGGTACTTAGAATTTATTTCAATTATATTTGAATAAAGTAAAAGGTACTGGTAATCCTTAAAAATTTTTTAATGAAATATCTTAAATAGTCCTTGAAAAATTTATAAAATTATTAAAAATATTTCTATACACGAAATTTCAAAAAATTCTGAATTCTTGGCGTTTTTTGAATATATTTTTCAAGTCCATTTCGGCACATACCTCTTGGACATTTTATAGATTTTCGTGGAATATTTTTTAAGTACATCTTTTTGAAGTTTATGAGCACAATCTTTAAAATGCATTGTGCCATTATTCTTAAGGTTTTTAAACACATTTTTCCAGAGACCTTATAGCTTATATTCTTAGGATTTCTTTAGATTTTCTTGAAATATTTGTTAATTACATTTTTTGAAGTTTCTGAGCAAATTTCTTAAAATCCTTTATCTCATTATTCTAAAGGTTTTGAAACACATTTTTCTAAGACCTTTTAGCTTATATTCTTAAATTGGATTAAATTGGTTGAATTATTCAACGAATTGTTTAAATAGCTTTCATCTATTTGAAACATATTTTTTAACCTTATTCATGAGGATCTATAACTATTTTTCCAGACCCATATCCTTTCAGATCATGTTTGTAAGATTTTCTATAGTTTGTATATATCATTTGATACGGCCAAAATGTGCCGAAATAACGGTTTTAGACCCAAGGTCTCTTTGGACCAAATTCATTTCAGGACACTTTGAGTCGATCTAGCGTCCTTCCGTCCGTCTGGCTGGTGCGCACGATAACTCTCCAAAGAAGTATTTAATTTGATCCAAACTTGGTGCATTGTAATATTATTACCAAACTTAGATCGAGCTCGGAGATGAGCAATATCGGTTCACTCCTTCTGGTACCTCCCCCATAAAATGTCAATTTTTTTTAAAGAAAACAATTTACTGCACAGAAAGAAAAAAGATGATCCAATTTTGCTCCATCATTGCAAATCCTAATATTCGCATCAGTTCTATTTCAGGTGAAAAAATTTACAATTTCGGTTCACTCTATCAAGTACCTCTCCCACAAAGGTTCAACATATTAAATAATTATAACTCTTAAAAAATGTGATATAAGAGTCCGATTGTCCTCAAATTACATACATCCCAACATTTTTAATAACACAAGGTCTGGTGTTAAGATGGAATATATCGCTCCACTCCGTCTGGTATCTCCCCCACAAAGGGTTAAAATTTTGAATAATTACCACTCTTATAAAATGTGATGTCAGAGTCCGATTGTCTTCAAATTTCACACATCCAAATATTTACAATAACCCAAGGTCTGGTGTTAAGATGGAATATATTGGTTCACTCCTTCTGGTACCTCTCACACAAAGGGTTATAATTTTGAGTAACCATGAAGCTCATAAAACACGAAGTTAGCATCCGATTGCATTCAGATTTGGTACATCTCAATATTTCTATAAACACAAAATCTGTTATAAAGATGGTAGAGATTCGAGCATTCCTTCTGGTACCTCCCCACAAAGGACCAAAGTTTTCAATAACCAAAACGATCATAAAATCTGAAATAAGCATCCGGTTCTCTTTATATTTCTCACATCACAATATTTTTATTAACCCAAGGTCTGGTATAAAGATGGAATATATCGGTCCACTCCTTCTGGTATCTCTCACACAAAGCGTCGAAATTTTTAATATCCATGAAGCTCATAAAATGGGAAATTAACATTCGATTCCATCCAGACTTCCTACATTTCAATATTTTTATCAACACAAGATCTGTTATGAAGATGGTAAAGATCGGTCCATTTGTTCTGGCATAGGGTTCAAGATTTTAAAAATACAAAACGTTTAAAGAACGCGAAATAATCATTCAACTCTCTTCAAATTTCATACATCCAAATATTATTGCTAGCGCAGGATCTGTTGTGATGATGATATCTGTGATGATATCTGCGAAATGTAAAAATTATGCCGTTTGACTTTGTTGCAGTTTTTTTTATCTCACGCTGTATTTTCTAGCTTACTTTAGTCTGTACTGATAGAGAAAAATAATTAAGAATACCTACCGGTATAGACTGAAGTGTACTTGACAATAAGTTAAGAATTCCGAGATTAAAGACCGAAAGGTGTTGGAAAATTATGTTTGATGACTCTATTATCAGAGACATTAAAGCACTTGAAACAAATCTTCACAATTTCGGTCTTGTCCTTAAAGGTCTGAATATTTTTATTAACTCAAGGACCTTTCAGACCACCTTTGACACCATTCTTTAATCTTAACGGAAACATTTACAAAAACCTTTTTTTAGGTCACCTCCGGACCCAAACCTTCAGAATCCGATGCAGGTATTTTCTACTTCCTTACTTTCTCACTCATGAAAAACGATTTTCTTTTTTAATTTTCTCAAATAACTACCTTTGTTTTATGGCGTGTTATTATTTTTCTAATGAGACCTAATTGCCCTCTTATATCACACCCTCCCCCACTTCAATTGACTTCCTCCCCCCAAAAAAAGTCAAATTGTTTTCCTTTGCTGCAACTTTGAAAAGAATTTCTTTGCTCCCAATACCATTCCTCTGTCCAAAATGTTGCCATGTGTAATATAAGGTTATGTGACAACAAAGGGACCATAAAAATTTTGACAAAAACAAAAAAAAAAAAAAAAAACAATTTACTTACACGTTCACATGAGTGTGTGTGTGTGCGTTTGTATTTATAAATGTGTGTTGGTACGTTGGCAAAAGATTATCGTTGAGGTAGGGATTTTTTTTTTCCTGGCTTAACAAAGGTTATGTGGTAAATTGCCAACAAAATATATGACAGCCTCATGATGATGCGCTTGATTGAAACTAAAGAGATTAGTTTAAATTCCCCAGCAGCAGCAACAACATCAACAGCAATACTGTGGCTATTTAAACTAAATCTATGATTTATTTGTTGTTGAGTTGAGCCCTCAAATGTTGATTTAAATATAAACGACAAAATAATGTCTTTAATCCTGAAGTCATATACAGGAATATGGAAATGGGAGGAAGGAAACAAGATACAGGCCAAATGGGTATATGTGTATGTGTGGAAATGTTCAAGTATGAGTGGGTGTGTGTGTGATAATTTCTTGTGCGCTTTAAAAGGAAATGGTTGAAGAAATGTAAGCCTGTTAAATGTTTAAATATGTTTCGTGTGGGAAAATATGTGCGCTGGCAGCCAGTGAGGCATAAGGAGAAATGTATTCACATTAAGTATACGCCGTGTTGGCCTTATCTTTGCAAAGACGATTTAAAGACGACAGAGACAACGAAGTCTCGCGGTTCCTTGATAAGCGATAAAATTTTATGGGTTTCAGCACGTAAAAACCCTCACACACACGTACCGGCAGTCAGACAGACAAACTGTCCCCTTTATGTGTGAATTTTAACACGTTTGTATTTCACTTGATCTTCCGCTGCCGCTTCTTTTTTTTTTTTTTGGTGGAATTGATAAAAATAAGCCCTTTAAAGCTACACACATTTTAATGTGCCACACAACCACACCGCGACACACACACACATTCACACCAATGTAATCCAATAATTTTTAACAGTTTTGTTTTTTATTAAGCGAGAATATGATGCTGTTTTTATGATTGCCGTCGCCAGTAAATACCACGCTGACAAGCAATCTTAATATTTTAAATGCCGGTTTTATCCGATTCTCTGCTCGTTTTTTTCATTGGTGTGTCTCCCTTTCGCTGATTGTCAATAAATGTGTTGTGGACTTAATTAAATTAGCAAGCCAACGAGCAAGCGAGTCGGAGAGAGAATCGATTTATTATTGGCCATCAATGTAAATCCCCCTTTGGTTTGATTTTATTGCTGCAGATGTATTTAGCAAAAGTTGGTTTTTATGGCCTTTCTCCTCCTCCTGCTCCATGCTGTTGCTGCTAATGCTGCTGCCGCCACTGGGGCGTATTAGCATCATTGAATAATTCCAGTGGAATAACGTCAACAACAAATAAGAACCCAATTTTAAAATAAACTTTTTTGTTGCTGTTGCCGGGCAATGAATTTTTAGATACATTCATTGCATGTCCGCAAACATCCGTTCGGTTCACATTGGTTATGCATCCGTTGTGCAGATATTTTAAGTAAATGAACATGGGACTTTGGATAGTACACTTAGCAAAAATTCAATATATAAAATGAGAATGGGATTTTCTTGGTCAGGGAATAGCGGAATTCCTTCTTTTAAAATTAAATTAATGTAACAGCAACATTTTGACACTTTTTGGAGACTTAGTAGGTTGATAGGATCCAACTGAAAAGTAGGGGCGGAGTGAGATATAACGACTTTTATAGGGTCATTGGGATTCTTCCTAAAAAATATGTGAATCTCTCATATATATTATTGAATATTTCGTAAGGACTATATCAAACAAGTATGCTAAACATAGTTCTTCAAGAAGTAGAGCGTGGTTTTAACCCAGGACCTTTCAGTCCACAATTTTCAAATCCTAACATATTTGTTTATACCCTCAGTCATATGGCTAAAGAGGGTATATATCTTCTCTTATATATTCAGCCATGTGGTTAGAGAGGGTATACAGGGTGAGATGAAAAAACTGCAACCAACTTCAGTGTGCTGTCATTTCTAAGCCACTAGTCCGAAAGCTTTTAAAATTATTCCAGTGACAGCTCATTAGATGGTTTACAAGTGTAGAAAAGAATTTTGGTGAGAATTTTCCAGAAAAAAAGTTCTTTGTGATGGAATTCAAGCGTGATAGTGTGATTTCTTTATATTTGGCTGGTAAAACACAAGTAGCTATCATTAGAGCACTCCAGCATTTAAATGTGAATAAATCTTTTGTGTCTTGTACAATCGCACGTTACCGTGATACTGGTAGCGTAGCCCGACGTCAAGGATGTGAACGGAAGAAAACAGCAACATGGGCAGAAATGGTTCGAAAAGTAAAGAAGCGACTTGATCGAAACCCGCGTCGCAGTGGCCGAAAAATGGCTCTGAGCTGAACATATCGCAATTTTCCATTAGGAAAATATTAAAAAATTAGCTCGGGGTAAAGCCATTGAAATTCCAAAAAGTGCAAAACTTACACTGCAACTGAAAGAAAGTTGACTCAAAAGAGCTAAAGAGTTGCTTCACTTGGCCGAACGTGGTGGTCTCTTTGGACCAAATCCATTTTAGGACAGTTGGCGTCGATCTAGCAATGTCCATCCATCGGTTTGGCTGGCTGATGCGCACGATAGCTCTCAAAGGGAGTATCCGATTTGGTACAGATTGGCAATATCGGTCCACTCCTTCTGGTACCTCTCCTACAAAAGGCCGACATTTTCAAAGAAAATAATTTACTGCACAGATAGAGAAAGGATAATCCGATTTTGCTCCGACTTTGCAAATCCTAATATTTGCATCAATGCTAGGCCATTCCATCAGTATCTCCCCCACAAAGGGTCAAAATTTGGAGTAATTATAACTATTATAAAATGTGATGTAAGAGTCCGATTGTCTTCAGATTTAACAAATCTCAATATTTTTATTAATCCATATTTTTATTAACCAAAGGTCTGGCGTTAAAATGGAATATATCGGCCCACTGCTTCTGGTACCTCCCCTACATTATTCAAAATTATATATTCTGCACAGAAAGAGAAACGATAATCCGATCTTGCTCCAACTATTAATATTTGCCTTATTGCTAGGTCAGGTGAGAAAATGGAAAATATCGGTCCACTCCTTCTGGTACCTCCCCAACAAAGGGTAAAATTTTGAAATTTTGAAATTTTTTGTGAATTCGTATAAAATTGAAGATAAATGTTCGGCCCATACAAGTATTTTTATCTGTATTAGATGAAGGGTGAAAATGGAATACCTTGCTCCAAAATTGGGACTTAAATCCCCGAAATACCGACAAGTGTGAGTTACTGTCATATTGGGGCTATACCATAATGGGACCTGTATTGATTTATTTTAAGGAGTTAAAATGCTCTCTTGGGACTTGTGGCCGGAATTCTCAAAATACCGAATGTGCCACCATTATATGGGGGCTATACCCAAAAGTGGACTTGCGGTGAATTTTTTTGATGAGGACCTAGACTACCCACTTAGAAAACGAAATATCAAATAACAGCTGATTTGGATGGAAATTGCGTTGAATACCATTAAAATATAGAAAATCAGAAGACATCGTTATATGGGGACTATAATAAAAAGTGGGACTGCATAGAATATTTTTTAGCAAGGATTACCCTAATTACACCTTCAAAATGCTGTTTTCAGATACAGGAATGTCATATTTACACCTTTATTGGTTAACAATTGGGCTAAAATCTTCAAGACACCGAAAATTAGACAATTAAATATTTTTGTTAACAAAAGATCTATTGTGAAGATGATATATATTGCGAACCCCTTCAGGAACCATACCCACAAAGGGTCAAAATTTTCAATACCTTTATCTGTCACAACTTGCGAAACCAGTCAGCGATTCTTTACAATTTGCTGTATCTAAATATTTCTCTCTACTAGAAACCTGAGATAAATAATAAATGTTTTATCTTGTAATTTTGCACATACACATATTTTTATCTGTATTAGGTGAAGTGTGAAAATGGAATACCTCGGTCCACTATATCTCGTACCTCACGCATATTTCAATATTTTTTAAAAATTATCACATATTTCATATGAAGTGAAGGAAGTAACCAATATTTATACCGTCTCAATATTTATATCGTATTTATTTAGGTCCGATATGAAATGGACAATACTGGCCCTGGAAACTAGTCCATAGAAGTTCAATCGTTTGATAAATCATAACAGAAGTCGAAATATATTCAATTAAATGAACATTGGTTGAGGGTATACATCTGTCAGCAAAACCGACTGATACTTTTAACTTATTAATATAGTTTTCGAAGCAATTTAATTTTATTCCATAACGACCCATATGTTTAAGAAGGTTGCAGTCCATAATCCTGGAATATTTTTATATTTAAAAAAACACAAGTCACAGTTACTTCTTGAACAAATATTTTAAAAAAAATCCACGTCACAGTTACTTCTTCAAAGAATATTTTTAAAAAATCCACTCAGAGTTTCTTAATGGAAAAATATTTTTAAAAAGTCGACGTCACAGTTACTTCTTAAAAAAATATTTTTTAAAAAATCCACGTGCCCTTTATTTTATTTTAAGAAATATTTTTAAAAAATCAACCTCAAAGTTTCTTTTACAAAAAAATACTGTCATAAAATCCATGTGGAGCAATTTCGATATACTATGTATAGCCTCGTAGTATTAAATATGCCAATTTTAAAAAAATTAAGTTGAATATTTTCTTCATTGACATATGCTTTAATTTAATATACTATTCCCTTATTAAATTATATTTTTTCTCTTTTATCTAAAATACGAATATTTTCCTGGAAAGAATAAATTTTCCTTCCTGCCTCACAGAAAAAAGACAATTCTCATTTGTATTCTTTTGTATTTTTTTTTATTTATTTCAAAAGCTTGTGATTGTTATTTTGCAATGGCATTGACATTTAATAAACACTTATAAAGTCAGAATAGACAAACAAAGGGCATGTCATGTCAAAACATTTCACTTCCGCAGAATCCCTGTTGCGATTAAAATTGTCAAACAAAACAATTGACATGGCCATTTAAACGACGAGCCATGTTGGCCAATTATTATTAAAGATCAAAAAGGCAAAACATCTATGGAATAGACCATAGACCGTTTTCACTTAGTTATGGTTGGTTTATTATTTAAAAAGTGTGTATATACACACTTTTTCAAAAAATTAAACCAACCATGACTGTGTGAAAATGTCTATGGTTTTCCAGGAACAAGCATTTGAAAATGTATTTTGCAATAATTTGGTTTAAAGTTATATTGACATTTTTATGCTAAATGGGTATAAGATCATAAGCTTTATAGAACACATACAAAAAGAAAACTTTTTCTAAATTAACAATAAATATTTGAATTCTCGAACATGTCACGCTGACACCTAGAAGAACTTTGACCTAATTTTTGGCTACCGTAATTTAAATATGTTTGCCATTGAATTCCATTAATATATTAGAAATTGATTAGAATTAAAAATAGGGGTTGTGGCCAGGAATATCGAAATCACAATAACTGGTAATGAGGATTGAGTTTGTGAACGAAGAGCGCAAGCCCTAACAAAAGACAAGACCACAGCCTTATTTACCCAATGTATAACCAGAGGTCTTAACCACCAAATTGTATCTACTGATATCCTAAGGAGTAGAGCCGTGTTAAGAGTTTGATTTTTAGATGCTTGTAATTTGGTTCGAATTTCCTTTAAAAATCATAATTTTTGCCACCAGCTCTTGGATTCGACAACACTCTGCAACGTATAAAACGACTGCTGAGAAATCCAGTAGATTATGAAAGTAGAGCTAAAAAATTCAGACACCTGTATAGGCGTTTTGAAAGTTTACATCGAAAAGTAACAAAATTAAAGGGAGCAAGTCCTCTCATCGTCCATACTTTTGGAAAATTTCGGATTAAGATTCCTCGGAATCCTTATGTTTTAGATGTATAGTGTCTTCGGAAATATTACAGATATAAATACGAGGAATATTTTCAAATGAGTCAGCAAAGGGGTATTTTTGGATTTTTTAAATATTATCCAAAAATTCCTTTAAACAGGTTCATAGCAAGTCAACATTTTTTACAAAATTATTTGTTATGCAATTCTACTATAGGTCCTAGAAGACGGCTAGAGTCTAAATCATACCTTAAAACCATATATATTAAACAAATTTTACTTTAATGACAAATGACAAAAAATCTCGTTTTCGATTTCCACCGATGGAATTCGATAGTAGACATCGTTACAATAAACATGTCATTAAATTCTTTTCCGAATGTCAGACTTTAGAAATTTCCATATTGCATTTTCTTTGGGAAGAGTTAATCTACCCACAAATTTTTTTCTAGAAAATTTAAATCACCAAAATACCGAAAATTATGAGTTATTGTCCTATGTGGGTGATACCAAAATATTGAATATTTTTGGCAAAGACTTTAAATGCTCTCAAAAAAACCGTATTAAATATCTTTTAACAGCTTATTTGTTTTTTTTTTTGTTATTGGAACCGAAATCCTCAAAATATCGGTGAGATAAAAAAAAATTGCAACCAACTTCAGACTGCTGTCATTTCTAAGCCACTCATCCGACAGCTGTTAAACTTATTCCAGTGACAGCTCATTATATTGTTTAAAAGCGTACGAAATCATTTTGGTGGGAATTTTCCAGAAAAAAAGTTATTCGTGATGGAATTCAAGCGTGATAGTGTGATTTCTTTATATTTACCTGGAAAACCACAAGGGACTATCGATAGAAAACTCCAGTATTTTTAAATGTGAATAAATCTTTGGTCTTGTGCCGTTACCGTGATACTGGTAGCGTAGCCCGACGTCAAGGAAGTGGACGGAAGAAAACAGCAACATCAGCAGAAATGGTTAGAAAAATAAAGAAGCGACTTTATCGAATCCCGCTTCGCAGTGGCCGAAAAATGGCTCGTGAACTGAACATATCACAATATTCCATTCGTCAAATATTGAAAAATGAGCTCGGGGTAAAGCCATTGAAATTCCAAAAAGTGCAAGAACTTACACCGCAGCAGAAAGAAAATGGACTGAAAAGAGGTAAATAGTGCTTTGGCTTGGCCGAAAGTGGTAAACTGCGAATTTGGTTTTCTCCGATGAGAAAACATTCGTTGTCCAGCAGTTTGTGTTTACTTGCCAAAGAGGTCAGCTGAAAATCTGCACCTCCAGTTGGCCACCAGAACTCAAGCGCCAGCCATGATGATAGTGTGGGCCGTTATAACAGCTGATGGTCGCTCTCCGTTCGTATTAATCGACCGTGGCATCAGAATAAATGCCGAATATTATCGCGAAAATATTCTGGAGGGTGTATTATAGCCTTGGCACGCAACCATTTTGCCCGCAGACCTTGGACATTCCAACAGGACTCAGCACCATCGCACTCAGCAAGCGCCTTCCAAGAATGGTTACAAAATGAGGTTCCTCGCTTTATTTCCAGCGCACAATGGCCACCAAAATCCCTGGATATAAATCCACTCGATTATTGTGTCTGGAGTATTTTAGAAAGCAAGGTTTGTACTAAAAAATACCAAAGTGTCGATCACCTCAAGCAAGCGCTTCACCGGGAATGGGCAAAATTCCGCGGAGCAACATTCTGGCAGCGTGTGACGGTTTCATTGGCCGTTTGAAGGCCATAATTCGTGACAAAGGTGACCAATTCCAAATTTAATCTTATTCTAAAATTTGATGCTATATCCGACATTTTTTGCTTTCACTCAATAAAATTAAAAAGAAAAATGTGAAAATTATGGCGTTTGACTTTGTTGCAGTTTTTCATCTCACCTTGTGTAGTGTCCAATATTTCGAGGTGTTATATAATGTTTTGCCTACTCAAACTTTTTATACCCCAACACATTGTGTTGTAGGGTATAAACAATTTTTATTAAATATACGTTTTATGGACGTAGATTTTCAAATAATGTAAATCATAATAGTTATACATATCGATTTGATACATATCGATTTAGAACACATTGAAAACTTTAAAAACAGTCTCCAAAATAACGGTCGTATTCGATTAGTTTAATGTGAGCTGGTATAAAGGTCATATTCTGAGACTTAGATATTATTAGCCCAATATCCCATGTACAAAATCTATCTCCAAGCCCCGCAACGAACGTCGAATTCCAATGTTTTGTAACGACGAAGATTGACAATTATTACTTTAATGTGTTCTCTTATTTTCGACTTATTCTGACCAGTACGTAAACCTTCCTTTTATATGTTTTTGTTGCCTCCTTTATGCATGAAATTTTGTTCTATTCCCGTGGTAGGGGCGATACTTAGCTAACGAACTTTGTTCTATTTTTCTGCGAATTGAATTATTTTCCATCAAGTTCAATTATGGTGACATAGGGCAACTTATTGTGGTTTTATGTTCATTAATAGAACTTAATTTCAACGAAAAATATTCTCCTGACATTAGTTGGATACCCAAACGAAACAAAAGGTTTTGCCAATTTCTAAAAACCAATATTAAATGAAAACCCATTGCCATAGGACATGCCATTATGGTCATCGGTGGTCCCCCTACCCTTAGCTGGGTTTATGTCATTGGAATTTTCCCATATCTAATTCAATATGGACAATATGGCACGAAGCAGCAGCAGCAGCGGAGAGTGGTGGCCATATTATGTATGATATGCATCATTAAGCGAAACGGTCAGCAGCTATTCACCTCTGGGCTATAAACAAATTATAATAAACATATTTGGAATTTGGAGCATTATTTGAACAACCCTTAAACCATTTGTGTGTGAGTGTGTGTGTGTATGTGTTTGTTTGTTCACAACACATTTCGCCATATTTAATGGCAATCAAATCGGTTGGTCTTGCTGTTGTTGTTGCTCGGTTTTGCTTTTGTGATATCATAAAAATAAATAAATTAAAAATTTAGATATACAGTTTTGAAAATTTTCAGAGGAGAAAAAAAGTTTTTATTTTTGCATATTTTACGAGTCAACATTTTTTGTTTTTGTTTGTCGCAAATTTTCTATTCGAAATTTGTTTATGCGAAGTTGTGCTGTTGGCGTTTTGCATCTCCTCATCATATCTTTTGTTTTTGTTGCTGTTATTTCTACTTTATTTTTCATTGGACTGGTCATAATTCAATTTAAGAATTCATAAATTTTATTTAAACATTTGCATTATATTGCCCCAAGCACAACTGCCAAAGAGAAACAACAACAGCAACAACAACACAAGTTAGTTTTTCACTTTGCTTCTTTTGTTTTTGTTTGGTGTTCTACGCTTTCACAACTTATCTTTTTATTTATTGATGTTTCTGACACAGAATTCTCAACAAGATCCTTGAAAGCATTTAAAGTCATTTTTTATTTATAGCAAATATTATTCCAATTAAGAAGCTGCCGGTCTCTGGTCCAGCTGGAGACCAACACACATGCCATCTTTGCCAGCGAAAAAAGACACAACTGTGAACGTGCGAAAATTATTTAAATAAACTTAATTTTGTTTGCAGTGTAGGGATGGATGTGCCTTTTCGGTTGTGTGTCTTTTTATGTGTGTTTTTGCTGTGACCATATCGCGTATACGTTCATTATTCGTGTGTGTGTGTGTGCCTGAGTGGTGAAATGTATGCAGATCAGGGATGGATATTTTGATTTGCAAAAGAAATACTTCGTCGTATCAAAATAGGTTAAAAATGACATTTTCCGGAACTTTAGCAACACGTTTCAATTGTGGAAAACTTTGTAAGGATATTAGGTTCTTCGACGTTTGTTTTTAGAATTTCTTTTTAAATAATACCCCTTTGAACGTCCTTTATATGTAGAATAAGTTTTGAAATATATTCTATCGATGGAAATTCTTTGCATAAACCACTTCTAAAGAAACTGTTTTAAAATAATATTTTGTCAATAATTTCTTGTTATCTATTATTTCTAGATGGAAGGGTTTCTATAATTGGAGACCTTCTGAAAGGTCTTTTAGGATATTAGAACCGTTAAAAGTTCTCCTATAGTACCATATAAGTAAAACCATCCTCCAAAAGTCTTTCCTTTAAAAAAACAAAGAAGAAAGTTCATCTTTCTAATAACTTCTGGAAGGTCTTTCAGCGTTATAAAGTTTTCACTTTTGAGGGGACTTTCTATCTATAAAAGGCTTCTTATAGATCCAATGAAAAAATCCCGTCTATTTTAAAGCTTCTACAGGATTTCCATAGGATAAGTAAAACCCTCTTCCAAATCTTCCCTTAAAAAACCAAAAAGAAAGCTCATCTTTCTAAGAACTTCAGGAAGGTCTTTCAGCGTTAAAAAGCCTCTAAAATGTCTTCACACTTTTGTGGGAGCTTCTTATAGATCCAATGAAAATAATCCCTTTTAAAAGCTATATTTTAAAGCTTTTAAAGGATTTTCGTAGGATAAGAAAATCCCCCTTCCAAAAGTCTTTCCTTAAAAAACAAGAACAAAACAAAAACTTTTCTAAAAATTATTGGAAGGTTTTTCAGCGTAAAAAAGCCCTTAAAAAGTCTTCACACTTTTTGAGAGGACTTTCTATCTATAGAATGCTTCTTATAGATCCAATGAAAAGAAACCCTTTTAAAAGCTATCTTTTAAAGCTTTTAAAGGATTTCCATTGGAAATCCTGACAAACTTGACTTATTACCAAATTGGCTGTCCTCAAATCCCTAACATTTGGAAGAAAGGCCATGTGGACCTGTATATTGAATATTTTTCTTTTTTTCAAAGAGAAAATCTAAGTACAGATAACTCGCAATCAGAGCTCCGAAAACTCGTTCGAAGTCAAATGGGAGTCCCTGGGAGTAGGAAGAACAAAGAGAGTAAACTCTATTTTTCAGTTTCGCTCTAATAAGGGCTAGTATGCTTTGCTCGTTTCAGAGTAGGAGCAAAATTCGCTCGAAAACGATCTAATTCTATTCTTGCCGACCGGCCATACTTTTTTTTTTTTTTTTTTTTTTTTTTGATTTTGTCCACGGTAACCCCTTCCACCTTAGTTCACAGCAATCACACATAAGCAAACACAAGTCAGGAAACAAAATATTATTTCCACTCGAATTCACTCTCAGAGCAAATTTTCACTCTTTTTCAAGCTATTCAGCTCCCACTCTAATTTTTCTAACAAGAGTGACACGGGAGCGCTCCCACAAGAAAAAAAAGCGAAGAAAAACTCCGTATAAAACTCCCACTATTCAAGCAATTCCTCTCGCGAGCAAATTTAACTCCCCAGTGAAAACAAGCAAATCGATTTGGCTCCCTGTCAAATTGTGCTGGAGAGCTCTACCGCATAAAACCAACGAGTAATGACTAAACTCGGACTAGTTTCACGAATATTTAATTATAACAGAAATTCGGGGCTGAAACCTTCCAAATACCGAAAATTGGGATGTGCTTGGATTGGGAGTTAATCCATACCCAAGAATACAAATTGGTGCCAAAACCCTCAAAATATCCGAAGTAAGGAGGTACTACTAATTTGAGGGGCTTTATCAAAAAGTGGACCAATATTGAATATTTTTTGCCAGGAGAACTATTCATTGAGAACAAGAAATAAAAAATTAAAACTAATTCGGATCAATATTTGGAGGTTAATCTTCTATTATATCGGGGATATAACTATAATGAATAATTTGATGAGGAATCAAACCACTTATGAACAAAACTTTTAAAATATCGAAAATCAGGAGGTACCGTTATATTGATAATTTTTGGAAAAGAGTTAAACTAATCACTGAGTACCATAAACGAAAAATTACCTCTGATTTCGTTGGTAATTGCGGTGTGTCGATCTAAATGCCGAAAATGGAATGGAAAAGGATGATCCGCTCCTTTTGCTACCTTTCCTCAAAATGTCAAAAAAGTGAAAAATCGTAAATCTCCTAGAATGCAAACTACTTCTCCGATTAATCGTCTGAATATTTCTGTGATTTTTAGAGCCTGTGTGGAGATAGGATATATGATAACTCAGACTACCAGTCAAAAGATTCAAAAATTATTTATGTTTTTGGAAGACGAAAAAGATATTAAATTTGGCCCTAGTATTACTATGACGCTTTGATCAAGTACGAAAAAATTTAATATCGGCTACTCCTTTTGGTTAACCACTCCCCTCTTTACAAAGGGTTTAAATTTAAGATATTCATATATCTAACAAAATATTAAATGCCTGGTCTGTATTCTCCTAATTTTGTATAGTTCAATGTTTTTAATCCAAAAAAGATGAATTTTAGACTTTTCGAATTTTTTTAATCAGTCAAGAACGATTTTTGATTTTGAAATTTCAAACGAATATCGACGATATCGGTTTCGATTTTAAGTTTTTTTTTTTAAAGTAGTTTTGCCAAGCGATCTTGTGATCTGTTTGGCAGAACTACATAAATTAAAAAAAATATTTAAAATCTACACTTTTTGATGAGTACTCGAAAAAAAAACTAGAAACGATTACAAAAGCAGACCTTCAAATTTTTACCACAGTTAAACATCGGCCTTGACTTTTTCCTAATATTTGTTTTAAACCCAGTTCAGGGGCGAAGATGGAAAAAAACTAGAAGGTCTTTCGAATGACATTTATCTGTGAAGAGCCACTCCGTCGCACATAAATCGCCTTTTGAAAAAAATTTCTATTAAAGTTTTCTTGTCTCTCTTTTATAATAGATCTGTGTCGTGAACTTTGAAGATATTATATGCTTCCCATCCCTGATATCATACCATCTGTGTGCATACGTTATCGTCGACATCGTCAACGCCATCATCATCATCGGCAACGTATCTTTTGCTATTCGTGATAGTGACCCAAAGTTTCCGCTCATAAATAATGAAAATGTCTATGTAAACAACGGAAAGATGTTTTCCCCATTTTCCAAGCCGTTTGTATTCTATTTGTTTGACCCCCCAACCCTCCATATTGGCCTCGTGTATGCCCCTTATCACATCCGTATCCGTAATAGAAAGTTATACCCATTCAAACAAACACACACACATACACACCTAAGTAACAGGGAACACATGTACATGTGCATAAAAAATGGAGGAATTGTTCTATGGTTGCTTGGATACTGAATGCTGTCGATTCCTCCCCTCACCGGCATAGAAGTTTCCATTCATTTGCTATTCTGCTGAATTAGCAGTACATTTTTTGACTAATGGCAAATAAAATATTCAGATTGTACGTAATTTTTATTTTATGTCTTTTTTTCTTGTTTTTTTTTACGACTTTCTCACTTACTCAACAACTACAACAACGATTACAACAACACCGTATGCAGGTATGAGACGTATAAAGCAACGCTAAAGAAAATACCCGCCACAAGATTATCACGTCTAACTGAGGCCTTAGCCAATTATGATCCAGTGCTCAATGAATATTTCTTTGATCGGCATCCGGGAGTTTTTACGCAAATTTTAAATTATTACAGGTGAGAGTTCCGTAAACAAATTCAACACCTTATATTTAAATTTTAATATTTTTTCCTTTTCCAGAACTGGCAAACTGCACTATCCTACCGATGTTTGTGGTCCATTGTTTGAGGAAGAATTAGAGTTTTGGGGTTTAGATTCGAATCAAGTTGAACCCTGTTGCTGGTCCACCTATAGTATACACAGAGATACCCAGGTTTGTTGGCCATCTGGTTTAATCTAAAATTATATTTATTGATTTGTGTGTTTGTTTATTTTTGCAGAACACTTTAGCCATATTGGATAAATTAGATATTGACAATGAAAAACCCTCAGAAGAGCAGGTGGCCCGCCTATTTGGTTTTGAAGACTCCATCAACAAGGGCCGCCTAAATTGCTGGCAGCGCATTAAACCGAAAATATGGGCTTTATTTGATGAACCATCAAGTTCGACGGGAGCAAAGGTAAGTTGGAAAAATAGACCCCAAAATAAAAATAAATAAATAAATGTAGACATTGAAAATTTACGATTCAAAAATATTGGCCTTCAAAATTTTTATGAAAGAGTAAAATTGAAAAAAAAAAATTAAACATTCTTTTAAATATTTTACGTTTTTTTAAAACTCTTATACAAATAATCAGAAAAACGCGACCAAATTAAAAATCGTTCAAAAATCCCCAAAAACCCCAAATTAATATATAACTGCAGGGTGAGATAAAAAAAAAACTGCAACAAAGTCAAACGCCATAATTTTTACTTTTTTTAAATTTTATTGAATGAAAGCAAAATATGTCGGAAATAGTATCACATTTTAGAATAAGTTCAGGTTTGTTCGAATTGGCCACCTTTGGCACAAAAGCGGTATTTTGGGTCTCTTTTTCAAATTATGGTTAAAAACTCCCCATAAACAAGATAGTAGCAAGTCAAAATATTCTAAAAAAATATTTTCATTACATTCTACTATGATCCTAGAAGACATCGAAAGTCAAAATCTTACCAAATGCCAGAAATTCATAAATATTCAAAGCACATTTTAGACTTAAAACCGTACTTTATGTGAGTTTATGCCAGATTCTCCAACAAAACATCGTTACTTTTGATTAAATCACTTTCTGAGTCGATTTATGCATACACGGACGGACGTCCATGTTTTCTTGTGAACAAATTACAGGTCTCATTTATTATCCAAATGAGATGACATTTTCAAAACAATATTTGTTTGGTCCAAGGACGAACTCTGTTGAAATTGGTAAGAATCGGTTCAAATTTAGATATAGCTCCCATATATATCTTCATCCGATTTGACATTAATTTTGCACCAAATGACCAATATCAGTCCAAACTACCTGAATATCAATATCAATCTAAACGGCACATCCTAACTGAATTCAGTCTAGAGGCAAGTACAGCAAATTTGGAGAAAATCGGGTCAGATATAGCTCTAGCTCCCATATATATGTTTCATCCGATTTGGTCTTAAAGTCTCTCACAAATACCTTTGCCAAATTTTATCAAGCCCGCTTCAGATTTGGATATAGCTCCCATATATATCTTCAACCGGTTTCGGGTTAATTGTGCACCAAAATCTGTTCTGTCCCGAATTTTGGTACATCCGACCGAATTCAGTATAGAAACAACTACAATTACATCAAATTTGTGGTATGATATGCATAGTGGTGTAGGGTGGGTATCATATTGTCGACCTGTTTTTTGACAAAAGTCCAATCTCCCTCTTCGATTGCCAATTCTATTCTCTATTCGGCTCGACTGAAGCAATTTAAAGTGATGAGAAAAGAATACAACCGCTTCGCCTGGGTGTAGATTCAATTCTAAATCCGTCCCGAAGGACCAATGTAGAAAGGCGCTTCGTTAGGATATAGTTTCAATTCTAGTTTTCCCTTAAGAAAAAATCTAACAGAAAAAAATCTAAATTAACCTAATCGCAGCCACACAATTATTCTTATCTATTCTAATATTGAATGGAAAAAATTGCAGGGCTGCTTGTCATTTCAGTCAAGTGGCCTTACATTTCAACTGAGCGCATCTATATCTGTGCGTATTGGTCATAACCTTTATTATCTCACGCATTATCATATGCGTTAGCGCACAAGATCACCGAATTGATATTTTATGGCGGCTGGAAAATATGCAATTTTTCCAGCCCTCAGCCGCGCTCAAAAGTATGTACAAAGTATTTTGTACGCGGCCCTCCCGACTTTTGACTTTTCCTTACTGTTTGGTATAGATTCCATGTGAGATACTCTGATTTCAAGTATTTTTACGTATTGGTCATGTTTTGGTCATTATCAATATCTAGCTTGTGGTACAGCCCTTATATAAAAATATTCCCTGATTTTTATTATTGTGAGGTTCTTTGCCATATATTTCAATCAATTTGGCATTAGCTTGCTTTATTTCGGCTAGAACAGTTTTTAAATCCCAGATCAGACCCTTTTAAATATAAGGACCCTTTATATTATATTTACGTTAAACCTTCTCCCTTGAAAAGTTTTTATTCACGAAGAAACCAAAATACTACTTTTCAGAAAAAAACTAAAATTACGTAAAATATTGTTAAAAAATATCACTAGTTGTCATTTTTCAAAAATACATACATATATTGCTAATTTTTTCTAATAAAAACATATTTTAGTGATGTGTTTCCCTTTCAAAATTTCCCTAATTCAATTAGTTACATGCCACCCTTGAAATATGATATCCTACCAAACTTTCAAACAAATAGCCTAAACAAAACATAAAAACTTCTCAAATTATGCTTGCATCATTACCAGCAACATCCGCCACACACCCCAAAAAAGCTCATCTATCTTAAAAGCGATTTATTGTTTAAAAACTCAATCAAAACTTTTTTCATGTTTCCCATTTTTTTTTCGGAGGGTAATTTCAGTCATTACTTCCTAGCCGAAATATTTATTAAAAACTTTTATTGCATTACTTTGTTTGCCGTATTGACACTCTGGAAACAATTTTCAAAAAATTTTGTCTGCTTGCAGGTGGTTGCCAGTATGTCTGTGTTTTTCATATTCGTTTCTGTGATATCTTTCTGCCTGAAAACACATCCGGGTTTTCGCGTAGATTTTACACCCACCAATAGCCAACAACACCAACACCAACCACAACAAATATCAACTAGCGTACCGACCATACCTCAGCATACAAGTAATATGCCGCCGCCCACAATGGATGCATCCACCGCCCCCCATAATAGCCAACGCCACACATTACTACAGCCCACATTCAAGGTCATCAACTACACCAGCAGCGCGGCCGGTGGTAATGGTAATTTTAGTTCGGGTCTTGTAACACCCATAGCCACCTTTAGCCTGGAGAAGACAGAAGGACGTCGTCGTGCCAGTGAAAGAACCCGTCGTCAATCTGTAGATGTGAACGGTCTTGGTGATAATGATGATGGCGGTGGAGGTGTTGGTGGTGGTGTTGGTGGCGGTCATGGCAACCAGAATGGTGTTGATGACACTCACATACACGGCTGGCATCAATCGTTTGGCCAGCCACACGAGGCATTTTTCTATGTGGAATTGGTGTGTAATGTTTGGTTCTTCTTTGAGGTCATCATCCGTTTCATAGTAAGTACCGGAGAGTTTGGCATTTTTGTTGAATGTTTACTTAACGTTTGTGTGTTTGTGTTTTTCCCAACCACTCGGTCTTCCTCTTGGACAGGTCTCCCCAAATTTGTGGCAGTTTGTTAAATCTCCCGTCAACATTATTGACTTTGTGGCCACCTTAAGTTTCTACACAGATGTCATGCAACGCATGGGCGAGTACACCGGACTGTGGGAAGCCTTCTCAATTGTGCGGATTATGCGTCTGTTCAAATTGACCCGCCATTCGCCCGGCTTACGGATCCTAATACACACATTCAAAGCCTCGGCCAAAGAGTTGACGTTGCTGGTGTTTTTCTTGGTTTTGGGTATTGTGTTCTTCGCCAGTCTGGCATACTATGCGGAAAAGCTTCAGGTAATGTTATAGTGAACATATCCTGCCAAAAGGATTAGAGCGAATTTTTGGGTATTAAAGTTAATATTTGTAATGTGTGTTTGTTTGTTGTTTTTTCTTTTTTCGTTTCTTTGCTTTGATTTTCGATTCGTTTCGTTTGTTTGCTTGTTTACATTTCTGCAGGATAATCCGGAAAATCAATTTAAAAGTATCCCTTTAGGTTTGTGGTGGGCCATTGTAACAATGACTACCGTGGGCTATGGTGATGTGGCACCTAAAACTTATCCTGGCATGTTTGTGGGTGCCCTATGTGCTTTGGCTGGTGTGTTGACAATAGCTCTACCCGTACCTGTAATTGTTAGCAACTTTTCCATGTTTTATTCACACACACAGGTAAGATTGGACAAATTACAAATTAATTAAGTTGGTGGTGTCAACGCGACATGGGGAAACAGTACGGGGAGTATTATGTAAAGTGTGAGTGAGGTATTGAAGTGAAGTAAACTTTAATATGTATTATAAGATATATCACTGATGATATTTTTTCTATTGAAAAATATATCACTGATGAGAATTTTTGTACAGAAAAATATATCACTGATGATAAATTTTCTATAGAAAAATAAATCACTGATGATAAATTTTCTATGGAAAAATATATCACTGATGTTAATTTTTCTATCGAAAAATATATCACTGATGAACATTTTTCTATCAAAAAATATATCACTGATGATAATTTTTCTATAGAAAAATATATCACTGATGCGAATTTTTCTATAGAAAAATATATCACTGATGCGAATTTTTCTATAGAAAACTATATCACTGATGCGAATTTTTCTATAGAAAACTATATCGCTGATGCGAATTTTTCTATAGAAAACTATATCACTGATGCGAATTTTTCTATAGAAAACTATATCACTGATGCGAATTTTTCTATAGAAAACTATATCGCTGATGCGAATTTTTCTATAGAAAACTATATCACTGATGCGAATTTTTCTATAGAAAACTATATTGCTGATGATTATTGTTCTATGGAAAAATATATCACTGATGCGAATTTTTCTATAGAAAAATATAGTACTGATGCGAATTTTTCTATTGAAAAATATATCACTTATTATAAATTTTCTATCGGAAAAAATATATCACAGGTAATAATTTTTCTATCGAAAAAAATATATCACTGATGATAATTTCTCTCTCGAAAAATACATCACTGATTAGAATTTTTCTATAGAAATATATATCACTGATGATAATTTTTATATTAAAAAATATATCACCGATGAACATTTTTCTATGGAAAAATATATCACCGAAAAAAATTTTTCTATGGAAAAATATATCACCGATGACAACTTTTCTATGGAAGAACATATCAATGGTGATAATTTTTCTATAAAACAATAATAACTATAGAAAAACTAAAATAATTTTTCCATCGAAAAAAATGTATCACTGAAGATTTTTTATCTATAGAAAATATATAACTGATGATAAATTTTCTATAGAAAAATATATCACAGATGATATTTTTATTGGAAAATATTTCACCAATGTTTATTTATCCACATTTTTTTCACCGATTTCACTTTTTTTCCCCAATTTGTAGGCTCGCTCAAAATTACCCAAACAACGACGTAGAGTTCTTCCCGTAGAACAGCCGCGACGTAAACGTGAACCAGTTCCTCAGCCAAGGGGTGGTCGTACACATGCCTACAAACAAACATCGCTTGCGCCGGGAGTTGTGGCCACCGGGCATCCCCATCCGCATCACAATCCAATGCTGAAGGAAGCTTTTGCCACAGCTAAAATCGGTAATGACATATTGCTTTAGATTAATCACATTAAACTATTTTCCCCACCCCACCGAACTCAACTCCACTCAACTATTCAACACTTTCCACATGGTATACAGTTCCTAAGTGTATTATCATGATTGTAGTAGTAGCTCTTAAAAGCTATATAATGATGGCTTTATTGGCTCTATATAATTTTTCATTTGCAACATTTCCGTTTCCGTTTTCCATACCCACAACCCCAACCCTTCCCCATCCCTCTACGAACTTTTATGCGATATGAGTTGTTTTCATATTATTATTGATTGTGTTGCCTTATGTTGGTTGTTTTTCATTTAGTTGATGAAATGTAATCGATGTGATGTTTTGATTTATTGTTTTCCATTTTCCATATTTTTCTTGTTTTCTATTCCTTTCGTTCCGCCTCCTTCGGTTTCATATGGTTTTGGATTTCCGTTTATTTTTTATTTCTTTTGGATTTCAATGTTAGAAACACAAACAGAGAGCATGAATGGTGTAAATGTTAATGGTGTTAGTATTATAGAACGACCACAGAATCCTCTAGCTGGCATTGTAAAGCATAGCACTAGATCAGCCGAAACATCGATACAAACATCACCGATGCCTTTGCGAACGGGTCCCTCAGTTATTAGCTGTAAGTAGAATACCAAAAAAAATGTATTTAATATGTATAATCACCATTATTTATATATCGTTGGGAACATTTTACGAAAATCCTAAATCGTAGTCGCATTCGTTGATCAAATTATGCCCTATGCCACTATATTTGTATTATATGGACAAAACCTTGATCATACAATTCTCATCATTGATATTTTTCTATCGATAATTTTCATTGATAATCATTGATAATTTTCTATAGAAAAATTCTCATCAGTGATATTTTTCTATAGAATAATTCTCATCAGTTGCATTTTTCAATAGAAAAATTCTCATCAGTGGCATTTTTCAATAGAAAAATTATCATCAGTAATATATTTTTCTATAGAAAAATTCTCATCAGTGATATCTTTTTCTATAGAAAAATTCTCATCAGTGATACACTTTTCTTTAGAAAGTTTATCATCAGTGATATATTTTTCTTTAGAAAATTTATCATCAGTGATATATTTTTCTAAAGAAAAATTCTCATCAGTGATATATTTTTCTAAAGAAAAATTATCTACAGTGATATATTTTTCTAAAGAAAAATTATCGACAGTGATATATTTTTCTATAGAAAAATGATCATCAGTGATATATATTTTCCTATAGAAAAATTATCATCAGTGATATATATTTTCCTATAGAAAAATTATCATCAGTGATACATATTTTTCTATAGAAAAATTATCATCAGTGATATATATTTTTCTATAGAATATTATTATCAGTGACATATATTTTTCTATAGAAAAATTATCATCAGTGATATATATTTTTCTATAGAAAAATTATCATCAGTGATATATATTTTTCTATAAAAAAATTGTCATCAGTGATATATATTTTTCTATAGAAAAATTATGATCAGTTATATATATTTTTCTATAGAAAAATTATCGACAGTGATATATATTTTTCTATAGAAAAATTATCGACAGTGATATATATTTTTCTATAGAAAAATTATCGACAGTTTTATATTTTTCCATAGAAAAATTATCGACAGTGATATATTTTTCTATAGAAAAATTATCATCAGTGATATATTTTTCAATAGAAAAATTGTCACCAGTGATATATTTTTAATATTCTCATCAGGGATATATTTTCCATAGAAAAATTCTCACCAGTGATATATTTTTCCATAGAAAAATTCTCACCAATGATATATTTTTCCATAGAAAAATTATCATCTGTGATATATTTTTCCATTGAAAAATTATCATCAGTGGTATATTTTTCAATTAAAAAATTATCAGGAGTGATATATTTTTCTATGGAGAAATTGTCATTAGTGATATATTTCTCAATAGAAAAATTATAATTAGTGATATATTTTTAAATAGAAAAAATATAATCAATGATATTTTTGAAAAAAAAAGTTATTATTAATGATAGTTTTCTATAGAACTTATCAGCAGTCAAATTTTTCTATAGCAAAATTGTCAAATTGACTTTTCTTTTTCTATAGAAAACTTATCAACTATGATATTTTTGTAAAGAAAAAAAACATCAGTCAGATTTTTCTATAGTAGAAATCTCATCGGAAATATTTTTCTGGATACATGCAAAAAGATCAGTTATTACCCAAAAAAAAAATTAGAACAATTCAACATTTTTAGAAGCTTTTAATGGACATTGATGCACTGCATCTCCCTTCCTTGCCACCAAAAACCAAGTTAAAAATGTGTGCTTTTCATTTCATTCTAATGTACATACATATACGACAAAAAAAACCCCTACATAAATACATGTGTGTATATATGCAAAACATATGTAAATGTAAGTGTATATTCAACAAGTCCATTACAACAAATTTCCATAATTGTTTTGCTTGGATGCGTTTTGTTGCTAACCAAACACCCTCATAACTAACTACAGAATGAAAAGTCAGCCAACAGCATAATGCGTACACACACAACACCCAGTTGAACTCAGAACATGATACCTACCTACCTACCTACATACATGCATACATTTTAATGTGTTGTACGAATAAAACCGAAAAAAAAAAACAAACAAAAGAATATGGTATCCCCAAAATGACTCTTAAATGGACTTTTAATATCGTTTTGAATAATCCAGTTATTGTCGTCCACTTTTGCAAAATACACTTTCGCTTAATTTAGTGTTTGGCCTAATCGCTTTTTAATTTCTCCCCAGCGGACTTTTTAAGCGTACCAGCAATGCAGAGCCTACAGCCGAGGGCAGCCACCACCGGCAGTGATTATCTAATGCCACTGCAACCGAAATTGCTTGCATCATTGGGTAAGTAATCATGGAGGGTATTTTTGCATTGAAGGGAATGTTGGTTAGGAGAATTGGGGAGGTGCGATTTTAAAAGAGACTGGATTTAGCTCTGGTCTTTCTATGCCCTCAATTTTGTTAATTCCTTTTCAAGCCTAAAAGTATGCCATAATTAAAGTATTTTTATGTCGATTATCCGCTGCAATATACACCAGCAATTTCAAAATCATTGCCATCATTTCTATCGACACTATACATCCATGAAACAAAATATTTGACTTTTTTCGAGGACCGGGAAATTGGATATTAAGATTATACATTCATGCCTTCTGATATACATTTCTCAATATAATTTTTATATTCCTATTCTTAGTTTCTCCTTAAAGGCATTTAGCTTTATTGAATTTGTAGAATCTCCCAATCATAACTTTCTCTTCCCTCACCTCATCACTCATTGCAAAAATAAAACATTCAAATATTCTCTTCCCCCGAATACAGAACAAAAGGACCATCACCAAACCCCCCTAATGGAACACAAAGAAAATATCGAACATCAACAGCAACACCTACATCAGGGCCTGCGGCATCGTTCAAATATTCGAACAATGTTGAATGTCCCGCCAACGGTTAGTGTGGTAAATACTCAAATGCCACCAGGCAGTGGTCTAAATGGGGATCACACAATGCACACAATTGGTTGTGGAGGTGGTGACATAGATGCCCAGAAAAATGGCACCAGCAGCCCTGGTAAAATGGCAATTCCTACAACACAAACACTGCCGCCTATGCAACAGCATCAACAAACCCAACACAGCACGATCTCACCTCAGCACATGTGTTATGCGAATTTTCAACCCAAGGTGACATTGGTGAATGATGCAGGCAACATGGAGGATGATGATGACGACGACGATGATCACAATCGTGATCATGAAGCTGACGCTTTGTGTGGTAGCTGTGATGCATATCGGGAAAATCTACAACAAGATTTGACAACAACAACTAGAAAACAAGAAGATCATACCAATGAGGCCAATACTGAAGATCGAGATCATGTGACTGAATAGTCAGGCTTTAAATGAAAATTTGAGAAGAGAGAGAGAGAGAGAAGAAATACGAAGACAAAACGTCGTGAATACATATACAAGAAGCACACCCACACGCAAACAAAACATACAATGGAATGCTGACAAATTCAGGTGAAGTTTTAGATATTTTTTAGCATAACATTTGAAATTAAACCAAGAAAACGAGGTCGGCCTAGTCGACTGGAAAATATCCTACACCGCGCCACCACCAAATGTTTATTATATAGAGAGAATTTATTTTTAACATCCAAGGTCCTTTCTGTAACTTGGTTTAATTTCTTATTCTTTCATTAGGATAGTTTTGAAGAAAGAAGTAAGCAAAGGCTATAGCTGAGCGGAGCTGATTATGTGTTACCCAACAACTTATGACGATTCTTATGACAGATCTATTCCCTCAGCCAATGTCCGCTTATTAAAATATATTTTTACTTGCATAATTATTCAAACTTTTGACCCTTTTATGGTGGATGTTCCGAACAAGTTGGTCAATATTTTGTGGGGAGGTACCAGAGTTGGCCGATACATTCCATATTCACATCAGATCTGTGGTTGAAAGAAAAAATTTATGTAGACCGAGTTTGAAAAGAATCGCTGACTTGTTTATCATGTTATGAGCGATGTAAGAATTGAAAATTGTGACCGTTTGTGAGAGGTTAGAATAAGAGTGGGTCGATATATATCTGCGTCGCATCAGATCTTGTTTTGAAAGAAATGTTGGCAGGTGTGAAATTTGGAAAAAAAAATCAGATGCTTATTTCCTCTTTTATGAAAGGTATAAATATACAAAAATTTTAACCATTGTGGGGAAGGTACCAAAGGAAGCAGTCCGATAAATTAAATCTTTACACCTCATCTTGTGTTGATAGGAACCGAGTTCGAAAGGAATCTGATGCTCATTTCGCATTTTATAAGCTTAATGGTTATTAAAATTTTTGACACTTTGTGGGAGAGGTACAGGAGGGGAGGTCCCACCTATCCAATCTTCATAGCAAACCTAGAGTTGTTAGAAATACTGCGGTATGCGAAATTTAAATACAATTGGGCTCTTATTTCACATTTTATAAGCGTTGAGATTATTCAACATTTTGAGCCTTTGTGGGGGAGTAGTACTAGAAGGAGTGAAATTTATTGTCAATTTTTACACCTGACCTAGCACAGATACAAGTATTAGGATTTGAAAAGTTTGAACAAAATCGGATGATCCTTTTTTGGACTTTTTTGGGGGAGGTACTAAAAGGATTTGATCGATATTGTCCATCTCCGAACTCGATTTATGTTTGATAATAATATTACGATGTACCAAGTTTAGACCACATCAGATACACCTTACGAAAGTTATTGTCCGCTCTAGCCAAACAGATAGATGGATAGACGGACGTACACCTCTAGATCGACTCCAAATGTCTTGAAATGCATTTGGTCCAAACGAGACCTTGTCTAAAACAGTTATTTCGATGAGGCTCTTTTTGGCCATATGAAATGAAATAATCCTCTATAGCTACGAGGCTGAGGGTATAATGAGAAATTAAGGGACAACACCTCACTATGTCGTGAGTTCATATTAAAGGTGGCCAAAAATAGAAGGAGTACTGTCGAGGACCAAATACTGAAAAAGTAGGTCCCTTTTTCGTATAGCACCCAGATAACGATACCTCCCTATATTCGGTATCTCCCTGAAGAAATGCTCGCCAAGAGCAGTTTTGAACAACTTTTGCTCCCACTCAAAAACGAGGAAAATATGCTCACTCCTATTAGAGCGACATCGACAAATTGAGTTTGTATTACTTCTTTACTGCCCCCAGGAGTGCTCTCGCTTTAATTCGAGTGAGTTCCTCTCTTTGCACAAATTTAAGTGAGTTTTTCGGAGGAATGTGGTCCTCATTCTCATTTTTCATGAGCTATCGGCAAAAATCGATAAAATTAAAATGCTTTTAATTTCAGAAATTAATTAGTTAATTGAATAATTTCGTCGTTAAGTCCTACCCTTATCAACAGTGTTGTCAACTTTAAATTCGATTTTTCATTCATAATTTTTAGTTTTAATTTTACCAATATTTGTCGCTAACTCAAAAATATGTGAGAGAATCCCACTATTGGTTTATCATTTTAATATATGTATTTTCTATGAAATCCTCTCAAAAAATTAGTACTACGAGACACTTGGTTTTGTAATTTTTGACCACGGGGTCTGTGCCATCTCTCTGAGGACTTAAATTTTTCATCTCAATAACTTGATTTGTTTAAATCAAAAGCTGATATTATTAATAACTCATCTATCCTGTTTCGCGATGAGATCCGATCTATAAAAAGATCCGAACTGTAAAAAAATATATATTGTAATAAACTTTCCTCTCTATAGTGGCTGGTGTAGGGTATTCAATAATGTAATTATGGTTTCGTTTAAGGAGGAATTTTTGTAAAATTAATATTTAATTTAATCTAAAGATGAAAACAAAAAACCTTTGGGTACTTTGATTATATTTTTTTGTTAATATTGAATACCTTGGAAAGTCCAATAATATGATTGTGCAAGCATAATATTTTTTAATTTTTCCATGGCATACTAATTTTAAACAGAGAAATGTTCAAGCACATTGAAGATATTGAAAAATAAGGTACGAATACGAAATGATATGTTGAAATACTTATTCAGTCACTGCAACACCTTTTATTTAAAAAAAAATTATCAATGTTAACAAAAACTAGTAAAAAATCTGCTAGGTTCGGCCGCTAATAATCAGTTTATACCCTCCACCATTTTGAAGGAACTAGAAAATTTTCAAAAACAAATTTCGTAGAAAAATACCTTATATGGGGGATATAGGAAGACGTCTTCTTTCATAAGTTATTTTTTGCCATGGGATGTAGCACCCATTCCGAACTTCAAATACGAAATTTGAAACAATTCGGTGAATAATCCCGCTAAAACCATCATAATACCAAATATCAGGAGGCATCATTATATGGGAGCTATACGAAGAAGTTGTCCTTCATAAGCTATTTTTTATATCGGTGTAGCCCCGATAACGAACTTCAAATACCAAATTTGAAACCATTCCAGTAAATAATGTCGCTACAATCATCAAAATACCGAATATGGGGAGGTACCGTTAAACGGGGGCTATACGAAGACGTGGACCTGCACAGACAACTATCAGTCATGGGCTGTAGTACCCATGACGAACTTCAACTATTTGAAATTTGAAGGAATTCCAGTGAATAACATCAATAAAATCATCAAAATACCGAATATGGGGAAGTTCCGTTATATGGGGCCTATACTAAGGCGTGGACCTGCACAGACAATTTTCTGTCATAGGTGGGCTATACGAAGACGTGGACCTTCTCAGACTATTTTCTGTAATAGGCTGTAATATCCTAACTTCAAATACCAAATTTGAAACAATTCAGGTAAATAATGTAGCCAAAATAATCAAAAAAACCGAATATGGACCTACATGGCCCATTTGCAATACCAAAAGTCCTGCAGACATAATAAACATTTGAGTAACATTTTATCAACCTACTTCATTTCGTTCGGAAGCTAGAGTAATTTCCACAGACGGACAGATGAATAGACAGATAGACGGACATAGAATTTTATGCTGATCAAGAACATATATACTTTGTGGAGTCTAACGTGTATATTTCGAGGTGTTACAAACGGAATGACAAACCTAATATACATGGAGGGTATAAAAACAAGCAATCTGTACTAAATAATATTTGAAGTAAGTTTCTAAAAATTTCGTGCCGAAGAAATAGGAGGGAGTCACTGCAAATTTCTTATTTTATTTTGTTACAATAAGAAACGAAAAAAAAGAAAAATTTTTTAGCCAAATTGGCCTGCTGGTTTATGATAGTGGCTTATTTTTTGTTTAATCGAAAATATCTCTTACAAAATTACATTGCCATGGTTAGGTTAAACCTCAAACATTAACCCCTTTATTCAGCATAACTGCACACTTATTTGCCCAACAAAATTCAATTTGGAATAACGCTTTATTGCTTCAAAAGAAACAAAAAAAATAATTAAGTTTAGATTATTATTGATGTCGTTTTGAGGAATGGAAATCATGAAAATCACTAGAAAACAAAACTAAAATAAATCCACAAATATTTATTGGTGTTTTTACCGATTCCACAGAAAAAATGCTAGGGATTATCA
>NW_026712311.1:6929229-7021135 GCF_030504385.1 Musca domestica
TATAACTTTGGGGTACAGTGCATCAATATGCAAAGAAAAATCAAGCTTGGCATCAAGAACAACACCTAAACAATTTATGCGGTCAACAAAATCCACCGCTACACCATTAACCTGTATATTAATACCACTATTCAGTCGGCAAGGTGAACCAAATGTCATTGCTTTTGTCTTAGAAACATTTACTACTAGATTATTATTTCTCAACCAACGTGAAATATTACCTAATGTTGTATTTATGGTATTCTCTAGTTGAAAGTCTGATTGACCTTTAAAAAATAAATGAATGTCGTCCGCATACATAAACGGATGACAGTCGCAATTAGTCAGAATGCTACTAATGTCATTGACATATAAAACAAAAAGAAGCGGACCTAAAATTGAACCTTGAGGTACCCCGCTGTAAATATTACGTAAGCTGGATGCCTCGCCATTATATGAAACATATTGAGAACGTCCAGATAAATATGAAGCAATTAATTTACAAGAATTACTGTCAAATGCATATAATGAGAACAGTTTCTCAATCAACATTGAATGATCCACACAATCAAATGCTTTCGAAATATCCAGCGCAACAAGAACACCACTATCACGTCCATCAATTGTCTCTCTAATCAAGTCAGTTAAGTCTACTAAAAGTGAAGTAGTGCTGAGACCACGCCTAAATCCATATTGATAATTAATCAAAAATTTATTGTCATCTATAAATGATTGAATCTGCAGCCTTATGAGATGTTCGGCAACTTTAGAAAGCGACGGTAGTATACTTATAGGTCTCAAATTCTCAATAGTGTTCCTTCCTTTATTTTTGGAAATAGGGAAAACCCTAGCAATTTTCCAGTCATTCGGGAAGGTCGATGTTGTAAACATTGTATTAAAAATATAGGTGAAATGTCTAGAAATATATGGATAGATTAATTTCAAAAATTTAATGGGTACTCCATCAACACCTACAGACTTCGATTTGACCTGCTGAAAGGCTTCAAATACATCTATCTCGAAAACACAATTAAAAGAAAATGTATGACATTGTCTATCAATATCTGGAAAATCAACAATAACATTGCCAACACCATTTTCTTGAGTAAAATATTCATTCAAAACATTAACATCAAAGTCAGTTGAGAGGTTGACGTCATTGTCAACGATACCACCGGCATGAAGTTGTCTCCAGAGATGAGTAGCATTTAGTCCATTGAAAATTTGTTCATAATATTTTTTACGTTCCTTTCTAAGAATAGACTTAGCTTTGTTTCTGAGAGTTCGATACACCGCCATATTTTGCAGCGTAGGAAATTTTAAATAATTTTTGTACGCCATATCACGCAAAGAGATCGCCAGTATTATAGATTTACATTTCAGCCACGGATCCAAGGAATGTACAACACGCTTTCTAACGACAGGAACATATGAAAAAAGATTAGCAATAAGCAACTGGAGAAACGAAAGCTGTAAATTAATATCAGATGTACTATATAAACTACTAAAGTCAACATTGACGAGATAATCAAGCAGACCGTCCCAATTTATATCATTATAGTTCCGAAATTCAAAAAAATGTTCTGCTGATGTCAAATTTATATTAGTGATACCAAAAATTAAAGAATGGTGAGAAATAGAAGGACATTGGACTTGATCAGAGGAGATAAGAGAACAGAGGTGACTGCAGGCAAAAAAATCAATAAGAGAAACAGAATCAGTAGCAATATTAAAATGGGTAGGCAACGAGTTATGAGTAATTGATATACCAAGACGAAGACAAACATTCCTCATTTCAGACGATTTTGAAATGTCGAACAAGTTACAATTAAAGTCGCCGACAACAATTATAGATTCGTATCTGGACAAAATATCTTCATGTATCTCCTCAAAGTTATGAATATTACCATGTGGCAAATAAACAACACCAAAAAGGACTTTACTTAAACCAAAAATAAGTTCTATAAATAAAGACTCGCAAACTCCAGGATTTTCAGAGCGAAAAACCACCTTATACTTAATATTTTTTAAAATATAAATACCTACACCTCCTCCACGAGCGCTAGGTCGGTCATTGCGGACAAATGAGTAGCCCGGAATCGCAACAGTTTTCGACGAAACGTAAGGTTTCAACCAAGTCTCGGAAACAGCGAACAACCCAAAACCACTATCACAAATAAGATTTTTAAGCTCACAAAGGGTGGTATTATAAATGGACGGACGCAAACTATGACAATTTAGATGACCAATGGACATACAATTTGAATATTGACTCAATCTGTTTTTGAAAAAAGACGAATTACCAACAATAGGACCGAGGTTATTTGAAATCATTGGAAATAAAATAAATATTATGCTGGGGAACTTAATTGAAACCGAAATTGAGATCAAAATGAGATTATATATTAAAATAATTATAAAACAAAAGAAAAATAGAAAGAAATCAAGGCAAAAAAACATATTCAAAGAAAAAAAAAATAAGAATATGAAAACTAATTCAAAACAAGAATATTAATATAACATTTGACTCAGGAAGAATCCTTAAGAACTACTCAAAAATTAATTCAAATAAAATTTTCAGCTATGATTCCATAATGCCTCACAATCATCAATTCTAAGAAACCGTTCATTGCCATCCGGAAGCAAAACATTAACTCCAGGCTCATCACCATTAACTAGTATAAATTTTGTAATTTTCCTTTGGTTTCTAAGTTGTCTGCAAACATACATTAACCTGGCAGAAGCGGGAGTCAGGCGATCGTCTATATACACATTCGTTTGTAGATTTCCACCAATAACAGCATTCAACTTAATAGGAGGACCTCGACGGTAATTAGCCATAATACTGTCTCTTAAAAGCACAGAGTTCAATTTAACCAAAATGGATTTACCACCGGCAAAATAACAGCAATGCTGTATATCAACTTGATTAATGCAGACATGACAAATGGCTGCAATTTTAATAACAATGTCGCTTATATTGTGAAGACCACTAGGAAGGCCATTAAGGACAATATTTGAACGGTTTAGACGGCGTTGAAGAATCCCATTCTGTACCTCCATCTTCTCAATTCGTTTTCGGAGAGAATTAATACTCGACATTGAGGACTTGCATATCTCAATTTCCCCTTTGATGGTACTTAGCGTTGAAGATAATGACCCAATCTTGTCTTCACATTTCTTAACATCGTCCGAAACTTTGCGCAACCCATCCAGAAACTCCTCCCGAAAAGATGCAACGACATCATCCAAAGCCTTCTGAAAATCGGCAACATATGATTGCATTTGTTGTTCAATTTTAGTTTCAATGCCGAAGCCATATCATTCACGACAGCAGTAACATGGTTAATAACATCATTGTCACTAGTACGACCAGAATTACTACATGAAGGTTTTTGTGAAATTTGTGAACATTTATTGCATTTATACACCAATCCTTTGTTTGCTTTAACTTCATTGATGCTCTTACCAATACATGCCGGATGGAAAAAATTGGGACAAGTAGAGCATCCAACACTGTAGACTTTACCAATAGTTTTACCACAAATAGGACATGTATAAATTTTAGATCTGGTTGACATCATAAGAAAATGGTTGCAAATACAAAAAAAAAACAATCGATAATTTGTTTGTGTCACAAGTGGCGCATCAAAATAAACAGTGTTCTTCTTATTCTTCTTCTCAGCGCAGCCGTGTAGAAGTTGTTAGTGTATCAAAGCACATAAACAATTTTGTTATCTTCTCCTTCTTAGCGCAGCAGTGTAGTTTTTGGTGTATGAAGGCACGTAGTTATTGTAGCTTAATCAGCGTGAATATCAAATATTTCAGCAAATCTTCATAAGGCGTGATCAGATATAGTCGAAAACTAGTAGCACAGGTGTATTTTACTCCGAAAAATAGTATACTTTTTACATATAAAGATTTTTCCCGAGAGCACAGCAAAAAATTTAGCAATTATTATTATTACTATTATTATTATTATTATTATTACTATTATTATTATTATTATTATTATTATTATTATTATTATTATTATTATTATTATTATTATTATTATTATTATTATTATTATTACTATTATTATGATTAATATTATTATTATTATTATTATTATTATTATTATTATTATTATTATTATTATTATTATTATTATTATTATTATTACTATTATTATTATTATTATATTATTATTATTATTATTATTATTATTATTATTATTATTATTATTATTATTATTATTATTATTATTATTATTATTATTATTGTTATTAATATTATCATTATTATTATTTTGTTGTTGTTGTTATTATTAATATTATTTTAACAAATATTGTAATTTACTACAATTTTTATTATTATTATTATAATTTTATTAATGTCCTTATGAAGTCCTTATCTTTTGAAAATAAAACCCCCTAAATATAAAATAAAACAATGTTTCTTTTATTTTATAATAATTTTTGTTTCTTTATTTTTTTATTGTATTCACAAAAATACAATTTACAATTTTTTGTTGTTGTAAAATTAATATTGTTTTTTGTTTGTTTGATAATTATCGTATTAATTTATAAAAACAATCTTTATAAACCTAAATATTTTTGTTTTTTTTTTAGTTATGGTACAATAAACGTATATATAAATTTTATAAAAACACAAACTCAGACATTTTTTTTAACAACTTCCATTGCCGTTTCATTTTTTTATATATGGAAATAAATAACGGAAGGAAATGCTGTATGTGTGTATTGAGTTGAGTACTACAATAAATGATATTTAGTGGAAGATCGTAGAGTGGGGGAAGTGGGGGAAAGTAAAATTATAAAAAAATAATACGGAAGGGGGGACAGTGGTTGTTTGTTTTTTCTTTTTAAATTAAATTACAAAATTATAAAATTTGAAAAATGAAATTAAAAAATAATAAAATAAAATAAAAATACCTATGAATTAACAAATACGAACTAGAAGCACATGCACTCTTATAAACATAAATCGAATGACGAGTCACTTTTACATTGCCATTCGATTTTGTTTTACCATTTAATTTAATAGTTTAATTTGTTTTTGTAATTAAAAAAAAATATTGCATTTCAATTCGTTAGTGATAAATTTTTGTTGTTGTTGAATTTTTTCTTTTTGTTGAAATTTCAAGTCGTCATAAAGCAGCTTTTTAAAAGCTTTACATTAAGCTGAGTAATTTGCAGTGTTTTTTTTTGTTAGGCACTAAATTTTAGCAGGAAATTAAAAGAGAGATTCTAAGAAATCACTCAAATAAAAAAAAAAATAATAAGAAAAAATTTTACATTTTCCAATGAATATTTTATACACAAAATAATATATATATAAAAAAATTACAACAAATCAATATAAAGCTTTCAACTTGTCATCATCTGGAATATCATCAAATAATTAAGTTCGTCTAAGAGAGAGAGAGTGGAGTAAAATGACATTGATAATGATGGTGGTGGTCGTATCTCTCATGGGTATGTATGGATGTGAAATGGAATGGTTTTTTTTGCATTGTGACTTAAGTGCCTGGGCCTTTTGTGGAGGACTAGCATTTAAGCCCCATTTAAAGTGTTGTGAGCATTTTCTTTTTTTTTTTGTTTCTAAAGTATGTTACATTAGTCGAGCGTTTCGTAATAAATATTTAATAGATGATTGTTTGCTGCTTTTATTCCTGGTAGTTTTTTTGTTCGTTTGAGATTTTTTTTATTACTAACGCTGCTAAATTGGCAGTTGTGTGTGTGGTTGTTTGTTCTATTGAATTTATTGGACTTCGCTATCACTATCACTCTTTTCTGTGAATGAAAGAACGAAAAAACACAAAATCATAAAAAATTAATACAGAGTAACACAAGTACACACGAATGATGACAGGAACAGGCCGTTATAACAAATTTCCGTAGAAGCATTATGACTTCCATTAAACTTGACCTTTATAAGGGTCATGTGTCACATATTGTTTCCTGCCACCCTAACATTTATCTAAAGCCACTCACCTTTTTTGCCAGTATAGGCATGTCGTTTTAATCGATCGTATAAATCATCCTTGGTACCATATAACGAGGCATTCGACCTAGCCAATGTGCTCATCTTGCCACCTCCATGCAGACCTGTGGAGTATACAACATCTGTGATTAAATCAATTAGCAATTCAAACTGGGTTCCGGGGGGAAAAATGTTTAAAAAATGTTTTTGTGATTTTGAGACTTATTGGTCTCTAAGGAAATAGTGCTGATATCAATAAATGTTTCCTACTTACCATCCTTCATGTACGTTTCATTGTAGAAATTTGGCATTTCCCAGCCATCCTCCTCATCGTCATAGTAATGGGCATAGGTACTGTGATGTGAGGGCGCTATCGACTCGGCATACGGTGTATGGGCTCCATAGTAGAAGTTCACCTGAGAACCGGTTTGATCGATGGCCGGCGATAACATTTTCTTTGGATCACGTCTCTTTGTTGAACGGACACAAATCATCCAGATCAATAGAACTATGACTATAATGAAGATCACAGCACCGGCAATACCGCCAGCAATATAGGCAAATTCAGAACGTTCGGCACAGTGGGGGCCAGTGAAGGAACCGACACAGCGACACGATGGTGTACCCTTGAGATCCTTAACACAATTGCCTTGATTCTCACAGAAACCATCGCAAACATCGGTACACTCCATGCCAGTACCATTGAAACCAGGTTTACATTCACATTTGAAGTCCGAGGTTTCCGGCACCAAAATACAATAAGCATTAGGATCACAATGAGGACGACCTTCGGCCACCTGTTCACAGGGATTTGTACATTCAGATTTTGAGGTAGCTCCGGTAATCTTGGTGCTGTGATTGGGTGGACACTGGATACAGGAAGTTTGTTGGGTTTCCGGCTGATAGTAACCTTTGCGACATTCTTCACACATGTTAATGGTGCTATTGAGATAGGTACCGGGCGAGCACACCGGCAGGGTACATTCTTCAACGGATTTGGCACCAACCTTAGGTGTGGTGCGACCCAATGGACAGGCTGCACATGAGGGCTGGACACCCTGGGCACGATATGTACCGCGAGGACAAGGTTCACAGCGCCCGTCAACACCCAGCTGTTGGCCAGAAGAGCATTCATCGCGACATTCCTTGCGTGAAGTGGCCTCGGCGGAGCGTGTTGTTTGACCCAAACCGCACAATTCACAACTGAAGGAACCTTCATTGGGTTGGAAGAAACCATGACCGCAAGATCTGCACAAACCAGTTTCAGAGTCAAAGTATTTGCCAGCAGGACAACGTTCCTTACAGCTGGCAGCCGAACGGGCTCCAGGTCCGGCAGTGACACCGGGGCGACCCGCAATGATGGGACATTTGCTGCACTGCAATTGGCCAGCTTCCGATTGATAGGTACCGCGTTCACAAGGAACACAAGTATTGTTGCGGGTATCATAGAAGGTACCAATGGCACAGGGTACACAGTCGGGAATCATGACAACTTGTCCCACAGGGCAAGCATATTCAGAGCCCAATTCCAAAGAGGCTGGATCCGGTACGGTGTTGGGTAATATGTCCTGGACGGCGAATTGATCATCTTCCAAAATGAGTTTTTCCAACAGGGCCTTGACAGTGGAACGTTCGCCAGTAGATGTGTGAACTACCGGATCACTGGATGGGAAAACGAGAGAACAATAGGTATTAATAAAACTTCCCATAAAAATTAAACTATTTAAGCAAAGCATTTTGTTGTTAGGCACTAAAAAATGTCAGAATTTTTTGAATTTTTGTTACAGACATGGACATGAATACCATAACCTCCCCCAACCCTAACCCCACCAAAACCATAACCACAATGTCTGAGAAATATAGCGAATTGTTTTTGAGGGATTTGCAGAATTTCTAAAAAGCAGCAGCGAAAGAACTTTCGAAAGCGTTTCTATTTCTTAACAAAAACATACTTCACTGCCGGGAAAGAAATTTCCAGCGTGTATGTATCACCGCCTGTTTGTTGGCGTCCTTGACGTGCTCTGGGATCTGGATCTTCTTCATCGCTATAAAGTTTTGGAATAACACATAGGTACAAATTTAAAAAACACATACATGCTTACACAAATAGTAACCAAGACACACATTTGTACAATCAAATAAGACCGGACATAAACTCCAAGGTCCCATTACTTACTTGAGTACTGGTATTTCAGCTTCCAAGACATAGACACCACCATCCTTGGCCTGACGTCTGACACGATTACTTTGAGTGCCGCGATAGTGATCACATTTCACATCGATTTGAATGTCTTTGCATTCGCGTGAGCCCTCCACAGAATAAGAGCAGAAGTTCCAATCACGATTAAGCGAGTTAACAGAACTGGTAACCTTCTGACGGAGCACACCTTGGCCGGCCTTGTTACATAAGACATCAGAGGGGAAGAGCATTTTGATGCGGAATACACGTTGGGCCAATTTGGAAGCTATGGAGGAGAACACACATTACTTCATAAACGATACCAGGAGGAAAAGAAAACAAAAATACTTACGTGAACAGGCAGGATATACCAAGGGCATGGATGGGTCGGGTGTTGGGCGCCAGAAACCTTCAGCGCCACAGGTATAGAATTCAGGTACTTCCTCAGAGAATCTAAGGCCAGGGTTACAAGAAATTTCACAGACCTTGAATTGGCCTCCAGTACCCCAGTCCTTGCAGACTTGTACACCACCCACAGGATCAGCCAAGGGAGGACAGAAGTCAGCTAAAAGAAACACAAAGGAATAAATATCATCCCCTCCCCACCTCTCCTCCTCCCACTATCAAATACTTACTCAACAATGAAACCTTGAAGCTACAGGTGGCTGTATTGCCAGCTGCATCCGAAGCAATATAGGTAATATCATATGAACCCCATAGCAAGGTGGTGCCAGGACGGTGACCATTACGTTCCACAATCTTGGTAACACCAATGTTATCACTGAAGTGAGGCTCATCCCATGAAACGACAGCCGAACCATTCTTGGCAATAACCCACAAATCTCCAGGGCAGTGTTCCACAACTGGTGGCTCCTTATCCACTTCCAATTGTTGACAATTGGGTCCCGTGTAACCATTTGGACATCTACGTTGACCACACATTGAGGGTACATTGCGTTCAACACCTCCCACAGTGATCTCATAACCAGACCAATTCAAAATCAAACCATTATAGAGGACAGGTTCCGAACGGCAATCACGTACTTGTTTCTGAATCTCCGATGTGGTATCCAAGGCTCTGGCCCATACTTGAACCTTTGTCATGGTACCTTGGAAGCCAGATTCCGAGTATGACAGGGCATATTTCGAGTCATCAGGTTGTGGGCGACCCAACACCGACCACAAATAGGGTGGCAAGGTACGTCCTTGAGCATATTCTATCTTGCTGGCAATCAGACCTTCGGTAATCAACTGCAATTGGCCAGACATGCCATCCCAAACAATGGCTACATGATGCCATTGGCCATCATTGACGGAGGTGTATTCACCGAATGACAGGAAGACATCTTGATAGTCGGCAAAGAGGGAAACTTGCACACCACTTGAGTGGGCCTGTAACATTAGGCGTCTGTTGCTGGCCATATTGGGCGACTCAACACCATACAAGGTAAAGAAGATACCGGTATCATCCTTCTGCGAGAATTGCACCCACATGGCAATTGTCAAACTGGTAGCTTCGCCAGTGTAGAAGGGTACAACTTGGGCAGCCGTGGAACGAGTGGCATCACTAAAGTACAAATCATAATCCACTTGGATGGTCTTGCGACAATCATCACCGGTCATATTGAATGGACATTGACAATAGAAGCCATTGGTCAAATCAATGCAGGTGGCACCAGGTGGACAGGAGTTGTCCTTGCAGTCAACAATATCCTCCTCACAGTTTACGCCGGTGAAACCTTGTGGACAGACGCAGGTATAACCCACGCCCACATCAATACAGGTGGCTCCATTCTGGCAGAGATGAGCCTCGCAGGCATCGAATTCATATTGGCAACCAATGCCGGAATAATCCATGGGACAGGTACAATTCAATCCAGAACCAAAGTCCTGGCATTTACCACCATGCATACAAGGATTGCCGATACAACGTTCGGGAGCAGTTTCACAATTCTTGCCATCCGTACCCGAGGGGCAGACACAGAAGTAGTCTTGGAACAGATCAATACATTTGGCATCGTTCTGGCAAGGCGATTGGGTGTCACAAGTGGTTATTTGATGCTCACAATGCAAGCCACTCCAGCCCTTTTCACACTCGCAATCGAAGCCGCCGACACGATCGGTACACTTGCCATAATTCAAGCAGGGATTACTTTCGCAGTCATCAATGTCAGTTTCACACAATTCACCAGTGAAACCATCGCGACAGGCACACTTGAATTTATTGTCCAAATCCAAGCAGCGTTCAGTACCGACAGGATTGCAAGGATCGCTGAGGCACTCATCAATTTCAGCCTCGCAATTCAAACCCACAAAGCCAGGGCGACACTTACAGACAAATCCGTCCAATTGATCAACACAGGTGGCACCGTTCTGGCATGGATTCGATTCACAATCATCAATGGTGTGTTGGCAATTCTTGCCAGTGTAGCCGGGTTCACAGTTACAGCTATAGCCATTAACCAAATCAATACAGACTCCATCATTGGCACATGGGCGATCTTCACAGTCATCTATGTTTACATCACATGCTGGTCCCGTCCAGCCTGGGTGGCAGACACATTCATGGTCAAACAGGCGATCAACGCAAGTACCATGCTTACAGGGTTCCGAGAGGCAGAGATCAATCTTTTCTTCACAACGCTTACCGGTGAAACCGGGTGGACAGGCGCACTGGAAGTCGTTAACCAAATCGGTACAGTTGGCACCCAACAAACAAGGATTCTCAGCGCAGTCATTGATGTTAGCTTCGCAATGGAAACCTTCCCATCCTGGCAAACATTCACACTTGTAACGGCCCTGTTGCAGAGCTCTACAGCTGGCTCCGTTGGAGCAAGGATTTCCGTTGGCGGTACAAGGATCAATGGTGACATCACAGTTTTCCCCTGTGTAACCACTGCGGCAGAGACAGGTATAATTCTTGTAGCCAGGTTCATTCTTGCACATAGCACGGGTGGGGCAGGTATCTTCGCGACAATCACTGGCCTCTTCCTGACAATTGATGCCCGAATAACCGGGTGGACATTCACAGCGATAACCTTGAGGTTGGTCCACACAGGAACCACCGTTGTAACATGGCTGTGAGGCACACTCATCGATGTCGATTTCACAACGTTTACCCGAAAAGCCGGCAGGGCAGAAGCATTGAATTCCATGACCCATGGGAACGCAGAGGCCACCATGTTGACAGGCACCTTCACCACATACCACAGGTTTACATTCCTCACGACCCTTGGCTCCAGGAGCTTCGGTGCGCATGTTTGTGGGACATTCATTGCAAGTTTGTGCTCCAATGGCACTTTGATAGAAGTTCATGGGACAAGGCGAGCATGGAGCCAATCCAGTGGTGGAGTAAGTACCAGGTGCACATTTCTGACGACACAGGCTCTTGGTGGAGGCAGCAGGTTGGAAGGTGAAAGTGTTCTGAGGACAAGCTTGGCAATCCTTGAAGCCGCCAGTTGGTGGATCACTGGTGAAAGAGTTGCGTGGACATTCCAAACATGGCACCAAACCAGTTGGAGAATAGGTACCATAACCGCACACTGGAATACAATCATTCAAGGATTTGGAACCCTCTTCCTTGGTGTAGGTTCCGGCAGGGCAACGCATGCAGGTACCCTGGCGATCGCGGTTTTGATAATAACCACGCGGACAGTTGGTACAGACGTTTTGTCCGGTGGCCACATATGTACCGGCAGGACAGTGCAAACAACGTGGCACATCACTGGTATCCATGTTTAACACTTCACCTACACTACAGGTGAATCCGCGCGAGATGTTGCTGTTCAAGGCACGCAGGGGAGGACATTGATTTCCAATGTTGGAAATGTTCAGCAGAGAATCAATGACAGCACTGGCATAAGGAACACTCAAATCAAAGATCAAATTCATGGTGGAACCGCACAGTTCGTATAGCTGAGGTTGTCTAATCGCTGGCAAAATGGACAAAATGAAATCCATTTTTACCACATTCTCCTCCTTTAGGCTGGGGATGGATTTCAAGAAGGTAACATTCATATTGACATTGACGGCGGAGCAACGTTGTGACAACAACTGATTAAGGCCAGCATAGTTTTGGGCCAAAGCATCCTGGTATTTACCCAAACAGGATTGAGCCACAGCACCATTGGCACGATAGGTAATGGTGGCGGTAACTTGGTAGTCGGCTTGTTCGGTATTCTCGGACACACAATCAGGTACAACCGAAGTGGGTTTCCATAACCTGGAAGTTTCACAAGAGAAGCTCTTAATAGGTTCGCCATCAGTGAAGCGGAATCCTGGTTTACAGGTGGCAATACATTCAATTCCACGATCTCCGGGTAAGCAGTTGATGGCACCATTGGCAGGTGGTTGCAGTTCCCAATCAACACAAGGGGAGGCTTGCACCGAAACCTGGTAGTTACAGAAGGCCTTGTTGCCAAATTTGTCGGTGGCAGTGACGGTGACATTTTCAAAGCCTCTAATTGGTATGACAGCACTTTCAGGACTGAATGATAGACGCACTTCTCCCGATTCATCGGAGGTCTTGATGCGATTGCGGGTATCGTTGAAGTTTACATTGTAACGATCCTGGCGTTCGGCCAATTCAATGACATAGCTTTGAGGACATTGCAGCAGAGGTGGAGTCACATCGGGCACGGTAATATTGATTTCACAAATGGCCACATTACCATCATAATCGAAGGCAACATATTTCACCACGGTATCGCGGAAGATGAACGAGGGTGTCTTGAAGTTTTGTGGCTTCACTTCCAAACGGGCAATGGAGCCAGAATTATCCACAGCTGTTGGCTCGGTAAAGTTAACCGGCAAAATGGCACCAAATTCATCACGTTTCACAATAATCGGTTGCTGAGGACAGTTTTGGAAGATTGGAGGTTCATTGTCCACACAAGGTGAGTAGCCATAGTCATAACCTAGCAATGGTTCCTTCTTGGGTTCCTCACAGCCCATCAATTCGAATTTCAAACAAGCATTATCCATATAGCTGACGATGCCCAAGATAACGAAACGGGCCTGGACATATTTAGGCAAGGTGATCATGGCCAATTCACCATAGTTACCAGGATCACGCATGGTCAGATTGAAATTGGGGAAATAGACAACATAATTCTCGTTCTCGGCTTGTTTGTAGAAGAATCTGATTTCGGTGGGGCGACCCACAATGTCATTGGTGACAACACCCTTAACCAGGATGGCCTTGACACGATAGATTTGTCCCAAATCCACACTGACATAGGTGAAGGCCTCCTGCTTGCCACACCAACCGGTGGCGGAGTTCAAACGAATATTCTTGGCTTCATAGTTGGGTCTCTCAGAGGTGGCATTAATGGCAGAATCAGGAATCTTACCAGACGTAAGACCCAATGGCTTGATAACCTTACATTCAGGCTCACGGATACAGGTGATGGGACGAGGATTAATGAGTATATAACCGGGGCGATTGCAGCCAAAGTAGACCTCAGAACCTTGTTCATAACTCTTGGCAATTTGGCGACCATCGCTGGGACGTCCAGGATCATCACACACAGGACCTTCACAGCGTAAATCTCCAAAGTCCCAAATACCATCTTGTTGACAACGTACCACATTGTCGTGATGAGAAGTTTGACCGGCCAATTTGAAGGTATTCTGGCAGCCAAAGAAGAAATTGCTTTGATAACGGGTATCAACATATTGACCATATTCAGCTCCAGGTGTGGGCATAGGTTCGTAACAATCAACACGAGGACATGAGGGCTGGGAACCAGACAACCAGTAATCGGGTAGACCAGGTTTGGGATCATAAACACATTGACGGAAGCCAGACGAGGCAGTAGAACGCAACTGACGGCCAGGGGCATTGCAGGTAATGGAAACATTTTCACGGAAGGGAACCAAAACTGATTCAGGATCTGGTCTCAAAACTGAGAGACCTTCCATCTTGTCATCAGGCAGGGAGACACATTTGGCATCTGGAAAGAGTTTAAGAGCCATGGTTAGTAAGGTAAAAATTTTATGTTTCTATTTATACTTACAATTACATTCCGGTACCGAACCATTCCATTGGCCACTTGACAAGCACAACAGCGAAGAGCTTCCCGACATAATGTAACCAAAGTTACATTGGAAGTTAACAATATCACCAAAATGATGAGTATCCTTGTCTGTCAACAGCTTGCCATTTTCGGGTTCTTCCAAATTCGGGCACATTAAGGGCACACAGGTCTTGTTACGTTGATAGGTATCACCATCACGTTCTCCGGTTTCGGTCTTCTCCACATAGTAGCCAGCTGTACCATTAGCGGTATACAATTGATAGCCAGTGTTGCAAGAGCAGGAATAGCTTCCAGGTGAGTTAACACATTTCTGATCACATCCGCCATTATTTTTGGCACATTCATTGATATCGACACAATCCAGACGGGTACAACCCATGGCTTCGAAACGTATACATGGAGCGCCCACATAATCTTGAATGCGGAAGCGGACATAACGGGCCTCAATGGGCATGGGTAAGTTCAAAATCGACAAAGTGGGTTCAAGGATTCTAAATTCCACAGCGGTGCCATCAGGATTGGTGTAATCCTTGAAAACATCGGTGAGATCATCGGTGTATTGTAGACGAACGGCCGAGGTAAAAGCAATGTTGCCATCAAAGCGTTGCACAGACATCGTACGGAAACCTCTCAAAATAGTTGGAGCCTTGAGGTCAATCAGAATCCAATTGGCTCCTGGTTCAGCGGAAGCACCACACCAACCTCCGGAAGTTAAACGTACCATACCCTTAGAGAAACCCTCTTCACTGGCTGAAGTGGTAATACTTTCATCGGGAATACCACCATTACTGAGACCCAAATCTCCAACTGGGCGACATTCGGAGGTGGCTGTAAAACCAGCCCTACATTGACAATGGAAGGATCCGGCAGTATTTACACATTCCGTGGTGGCCAAATCACATTGGGTCGAGGTACATTCATTAATGTCCTCACAAGTGGGAGGATTTTCAAAGATTTGATCACTATTGCAGCGGATAATGTTACTGCCAATCAGCTTGTAACCCTTGAAGCACTGAACGCGGGCATCATCAGAATAGTAGTAGGCACGATCTGAATCGACCACAAAACCATTTTCAATTTTGGGGAATTCATAGCAACGTTTACGCGAACAACGTGGCACTTCGCCGCTCCAGGTGCCATTGGACATACAGGTGAGTACAGGATGTCCGGTACGTTCATAACCAGGTTCACATTCGTATTGGACAATGGTGCCATAGCTACGACCACCACCATTCAACAGGGTAATATTGGCATGGGGTACCTCAGGTAGCGGGGCACATTGTGAAGCCATACAGGTGGGTTTACGTTCCCAACGACCATCTGGCAGACAGGATATTTTTTCAATTGGCAAACCGGAACTGAAAGTGAAACCAGCATAACATTGGTACATGGCCACACCACGATAGGTGACATTCGAGGAGCCAATGGAGAAACCGTTATCGATTTGGGGTACTGGACCGCAATAAACCTCTGTGGGGAGAAAATATTAGCAGGAGATTTAAGAAGAGTTGGGTATTGTTTTTACATTACCTTGACATTTGGGTATATAGGACACACTCCAGTTGCCACCCTTCATACATTCGGTCACAATTTTACTTTTGCCGGTTGCAAATTCTTGGCCAATGGGACAAGTAAAGGTTACCACAGTTCCAAAGGCAGTGTCGCGGCTCGAAGCCAAGGCACCAATGCCAGGTTGCAATTCAGGGCAATCAGCGGAGAAAGTGGCAGACCAGCTGGAAATTGAAATAAGTGAAAGGTCAAATTGGGTAAAAAATATTACTGTCTTCAAACTTACCCAGCTGCATTGTGCAGAGCATCCGAAGTGAATTTAATCAACATCTCTCCTGACGAAGCTGTCAACGTCAATTTGGGCACAGCAGTTCCAGTGAAACCATCTCCCGAATGCAAACGCAATCCCGATGTTGAAGATCCATCGTAGACCTGGACATTGTCGCTCTTGTGGACCATGAATTTAACAAATTTCAACGATAAAGGCGAGCCCATGCTGTTGCGAATGGTGAAATAACATTCCTGATTTTTGGGATAATCAGCCAAACCGAAAGCTGGAGAAGTTACAGTACCATTCCTGGCAGTAATGGTGGCCTTGCAACCTTGGATGTAACGCAAACTGAAACCTTTGCCAGAATCTCCCAGACTAGATTTGAAATACAAATACAAAGCATTGCCGGTGGAGATAATGACCTTTTCGTTGGTGCCAGTCTTGCCAGTCAACTTGGCAATGGGACGGCTCATGGGTGATTCTCCATCGCGTATCAACATATAATCACGTCCCTCCACAATATCCAGATCATCGACTTCAATGGAAATAATACGGCCAGGTTGGGCCTTAATAATGTACAGGCATTCCAAGCCACCGGGATATTGCTTGGGATAGTTGGGACTGGTCAAGGTTTGACGTTGCAATGTGGCCTTTAAAGTGCCGCCGCAAACTTTCGATTCTGTCTTCCATGTGGCCCGGAAACCTTTACGTTCCACACTACCATCTGAGGTGAACTTGACAATCATAAAGTTCGAAGCCGAGACCAAAGGTTGTGTGGTCAAGTCGTGTTTACCACTCAAAGTGGCCAGAGAAACTGATTTCTCCTCTGTGCGTCCACCAACCAAAACTTGTACTGTATCGAAAGTCTTTTCGGTTTCAAAATCTTGGAATTGCAAAATAATATTGCTACCCAAAGGACCCTCCAAAGTCCATTTGCACTTGGACAAGGCACCATATTTATGAGGATAGTTGGGACTTTCGATGACATCACCGCCTGATTGCATGTGATAGTGGCACTGGGCAGGGCAATCCAATTCATCCGAACCATCTCCACAGTCATCGGAGCCATCACATTTGAAACTTTGATTGACACACTTGCCATTGGCACAGTGGATGGAATTCACAGGGCAGGCTGAGGCACGACACATGAAGGGTAGCAAACTCTCACAAGTACCCAAATTCCATGATTGAATGACCGAGGTAAAGGTGGCGGCCACACATTCTCCTGATTGTGGATTGGGTTGATGCAGCGACCAAAAACCGGAGTATTGAGAGATTAAAGCTCCCGATGCCGATTCCAGGGTATTTGTGCGCAATTCATCCAGCGACGCCAAACCCAGCCAATATTTATCCGATGCCCGATGATTGGGATCATTAAGGCGGGCTATCGACAGGGTGTTGTTGTTTTCGGCATAATTATCGATGGCCACTAATTCAGCACCATATCTGGAATAGGGAAAAAGAAATGGAAATTAGTTAAGTGTTGAGAATACTAAAGTGAATAATTGTTGCATTTGTTTTGTTTGTGTAGACGGCGGTATTTATCTGACGCTTTGAGTTATTTGACTACAAATAAATTGACAGCACTTTCTATTTTGTTTTCAATGTTGTTGTTTTTTTTAATGAATAACGAAAAAATAATGGCAAAAGTAGAGGCCATGAAGAATTTGATACACCTTAATGTGAGAGTATTTTCGATCCGAGGAAAATAATGTCATATTGGATAGAAATTCTACAGAAGGCTAGAAGACCAGAGTTTATATTTATCCTGAATATAAAAGAGTGTCCTAGAAAGCTAAGCCACATATGATGTGTTGCTGTACTTTAAAGGAGAGACATGTGGAATTATCTCTGAGAGAGCAAATGAGAAAGTATGAAACGTAAAACTAGTAAATGACAAAAGATGAGACTAGAGAGTCATTTTATATAGAGGACCTGAAGAGCGAATATGAGAAGGGTTTATATGAAATACCATACGATTTTCTATGTAGAAGTCCTTACGATTTTCTTATCTTTTTTGTACAGAAAGAACGATCTCGTCTTGTATAGAGCACCAAAAATCTTCATATAAAGAAAGCCAGAATGTCATCTTACATAGATGTCCAAATGATTTCAGATATCCCACTTCTAAAAATCAGGAAGTTTTTTTTTTATTCAGAATCACACAGGGGAAGCTATATTGACCATTTTCTTCCAGAAGCTTAAATTAGTTTCCCAAATTTGGATCATCAAATTTCAAACAATTCCGTTTAAAAATATCACTAAAGCCTCCAAAAACTCGAATATCGGTAGTTATGATAAACGTGGACCTAAGTAGAAAATTGTCATTGAAAAGTTTTGTTAAAAATAGCGAATATTTAAATTCTGTCCCAGGTACTGGTACCCACAACCACCTCGAATATCAAAAATAAATTTTAAACAATTTATAGAAATATAAAGAGGTACTTATGGAGAGAATTATGCCAAAGCTTGGACTTATTTGGTTAATTTTCTGTCGGACTTTAAATATCTAATTAAATTTTTTGGTTGGAAATTTATACTATCGGGAGGTTTACACGAAATCGGGGACCAATAAAATAAAGTTCTCCAAAATCATGACAGTATCTAAATCGGGAGGTACCTTTATCTAGGGCTATACAAAAGTTTGGACCAATATAACCCATCTTCGAACTTGATCTAAGTTCAGAACAAAAAAAGGAATACATACCGATTTTTTAATACCCTCCGCCATTTTGAAGGACCTTGAATTATTTCAAAAAATTCCGCCGAAAAATACCATTTAATTGAAAACCTTTATATGGGTGATATACGAAGACGTGGACCTGCATAAGTAATTTTGAACTTCAAATACGAAATTCGAAACAATTCCGGTGAATAATGCCGCTAATATCATCAAAATACCGAAAAAGGCGAGATACCGTTGTAAGGGAGCTATACGAAGACGTGGAACTGCATAGACAATTTTCCATCATAGGTTGTATTACCCATTAAGAACTTCAAATTCGAAATTTGACTGAATTCTGGTAATTAATGTCGCGAAAATCTTGGAAATACCGAATATCTTGGGGAAGCGTTATATGGGTGCTATACTAAAACTTAGACCTATATAGACAATTCTCTTTCAGGGGGTAAAGTACTCAGAGGGAACTTCTTGTGTGAATTTCAGACAATTCCATTGAAAAATGTGGCTACAATCATAAAAATGCCGAATAAAGGGAGGTATAGTAATATGGGGGATATACAATATCGTGTACTTATATAGACAATTCTTTTTCAGGAAATAAAGTCGTCACAAAGAACCCCTTGTGTAGAATTTCAAACAATTCCATTTAAAAATGTGGTTAAAATCATCAAAATTCCGAATATCGGGAGGTACCGTTATATGGGGGCTATACGATATCGTGGAATGATATAGCCCATCTTCGAACTCGTCCTGCCTGCAGACAAAAGACAGATCGGTGCAAAATTTTAGATTCCTATCTTTATCGATATCCGATCGAGATATATTTATACTTTGTTGCAAAAGAAATGACGAACTTTATATACCCTCCACATACTACGTATGGTAGACGTTATAAAAAGAACTGTTAAATCTGCCTTCCACTCCCTGCTGTAGCGTGCCGTAATAAGAAGGAGAAATCGTTTTACCCGCCACAACTAGAGAATCTTAGAAAGGGAGAGTGCCTTTTGTTGTAGGAACAAACGAACGAACAAACATTCACATATTTTTTTTCGTGAAAACATATTTTCATATGTTCATAATTGTTGGCCCAAATATGAAAGACGGGTTAACAATGGAGCATACGTACCGACACAAACACACACACACCCAAACATATTAAATACTTATAAAGTACATTCATTTCGATATACATATAAACATTAACTCTGCCATATGTGTGTGTGTGTTCATAAGTATATTTCGGTTTTTTGCTCTCTTGCCACACACTTATACACACACACGGTCAATGATATAAACTTTCATTTCCAATATGAGGCAAGAATTACAACTACAAAAAGAAGAAAACGTGATGCCACCACATTCAATGGCATAGCCATACAAGCTCACACATACACACACACATTTAGACGGCCATTCACAAAGACCACAATGGCTGAAATTTCCTATGGACACTTCCAAGGTAATCATCATCATCATCATCAACAACAACAACAACATCATCATCAGGAAAACAATTGCCTGGCCTGCCTTTAAGACCCCGAATTGTATTAACCATGAACGAGCGACAATGTAGATGACAACAATAAAGACATCGGCACAACATCAAGAAAAGTTGTATTGCTATTTTTTATTGTTCTTGCTGTAAATGCTTTAAACGAAAGGAAAATTTAACAACAATTCTGTTTCGCTGTGTGGCGAAGAATTCACTTAATAAAATATTCATTTTATTGTACGATGATGAGGATTTACTTGGCCATACATATATAAGTAGTCATAATATCAAGGCTTGACACTTTTCTTCAGGGAGTGTGTGTGTGTGTATATGTGTGTCGGTATGTCTGTTTATCATATCATGAAATGTGTTTTTTTTTTGCTAAAAAGACGACCCATAAAATAAATTTTTTATGATGTTACATTATTTATGGCGCCTTATTTCAATTTAATTGTTTTAGAAGTCAATTAAACTTGTTGAATTTATTATGGTTAGAAAGAGAAAAGAAAAACAAAAAAAAAAAAAAAAAAAAAAAACAGTCAACAAAAGAAATGTGTCAAAATTATGTCAGTTGTTGATCTATGGACTGGCTAGACAGCAATTGTGGGCAATCTTCATAAAAGGAAGACAATAAAAATGATTCTTTACAATTTTTTTGAATGATGTATTAAAGATTTCACCAAATATTTTTTGAATGAAATACAACTCAAAACCAGTAATGAAAGTCTTAAAGTCGGGCGGGGCCGACTTTATGATACCTTACACCACTTTGCTAATTTAGTAGAGCTCCACATAACAATTAAAAGTTTTTATGGGAGAATTCAATCATACACCCTATGATTATAATTATAATTTAAAGTTCAAATGGCTAAATATGCCGAAGCATTTGTATCTTTTAAATTCGGACTTGTATTGCCTATCATTTGGGGGCTATATCCAAATCTGAACCGATTTTGATAAAATTTGGCAAAGATATTTCTGAGCTGTATTTCAGATACTTCCCTGAATATCGTTGTTACGGAGTGCGTATTACGGCTGTGGGTAACAAATATAACAAATCGGATGAACAATATAATGGGAGCTATAGCTATATCTGAACCGATCTTCACCAAATTTGATATACTAGCTTCTAGAGTAAATTCGGTCGTAAGTGCCAAATTTCATTCCATATGGGCAAATATTAGACGTTTGGTGCACAATAAAAAGTAAATCGGACAAAGTTATATGTGGGAGATGTATCCAAATCCGAACCGATCTCGATAAAATTTAGCAAAGGTATTTCTGAGCTGTATTTGATATATTTCCCCAAATATTGTTGTCACAGGATGCATATTACGGCTGCGGAGGACTAACATAACAAATCGGATGAACAATATATATTGGAGCTATAGCTATATCTGAACCGATTTCGAACAAATTTGGTATATTTATTTTCAGGCCTAATTTGGTTGTATGTGCAAAATTTCATACTATTCGGGCTGATATTACACGTTTGGTGCACAATAAAAGGCAAATCGGACGTGATATATGTGGGAGCTATATCTAAATTTTTACTGATTATCTCCAATTTCAATAGGGTTCGTCCTTGGGGCAAACAAATGATTTGGGCAAAATTTCATCTGGATCGGGTAATAAATGCGAACTGTACATTGTTCACAAAAATACATGGACAGACGGACGGACATGCATAAATCGACTCAGAATACGATTCTATGCAGAACATCAACAGGAACTATGGATCTATCTCGTTTCCTTTTGCCTGTTACATAATACCCTGTCCACCATGTGGTGTAGGGTATAATGAAAACAAAACGAGCATATAAAAGGAAAAAAATCAAAAGCATAAAGAAATTCCCTGAGCTTCATTTAAGACATCAAGTTTGGAAAATTCTCACATTCACAAAATGATTTTCTTCTCCTCAAAATTCAAAGGTAACAAGAACCTCCTCCTCAAATTCAAAGTTTCTAACATTCTTTTGTAATTTTGCTCTTAGGCTTTGAATGACATGTAAGCCTTATTGGCTATGCCTTGTTAATCCACGTTATCTTCAGAGCTATCACATTTCGAATTTTGATTGACACATTAACCATTAACACTGTTATGGAGGAGGATTAAGAGATAAACCAAGGTACGACACAAAGTGTAATCTATCAATTTTGTGTCCTGTGGGGATTTTGTTCAATTAGGGGGAAGTTTTTTTTTTCAGTTTTTTCTATGAAGAGTTTTATTCCATGGACAATTGTAGATAGAAATTAAAGACTTTTGTACATTTTTCACAGAAGGAACAAATGCTGGAAATTCAGAAGTAGGATCGGCTACCCAGAAAAAGTTTGGTAGGTGTATGTGCCACTTGCAGCAATATTACTCTGAAAAACTTCCATTAACAAATAATAATAATTTTCTTAGTTGAAACTAAATCTACAAATCAACCTACTAATCCGTTATATTTGCAAAGGCATAACGCTCAAAATAAGTGCTTATTCTTTGGCCACTTTGAGTCGACAAAAAAAAAAGAAAACGCTAGCCCTATTTTAAAGCAAATAATTATTTTACTCATTATTTGGTAATGAGGAAAATAATGACTTTTGCTTTGGAAGAGTCCATTATTTATAACAGGTTGGTAATACATGTTGTAATTGGTTTGCAATATCTTGTAACAGATTATTGACCAACTTTTTATATTAAGTTCGTCATTCCGTTTGGAACTCATCGTAATAATTTTTTTAGAACCAATAAAGTATATATATGTTCATGATCAGCGTAAAATTCTAAAACGATTTAGCCCTGTCCGTCCGTCCGTCTGTCTGTTGTAATCATGTTAGAGTCATAACAAATAAAAATAGGAAGCTAAAATTTTGGACCTATCTGTCTTTGGCTGCAGGCAGGTTAAGTTCGAAGATCGGTCTACGATATCGTATAGCCTCCATATAACGGTACCCCCGATATTCGGTATTTTGATGATTTTAACCACTTTTTTCCATGGTATAGCCCCCATACAATGGTTACTCCCTTTATTCGGTATTTTGATGATATTAGCGACATTATTCACCGGAATTGTTTCTAATTTCGTATTTTAAGTTCGGATTCGTTACTACAGCGTATGACAAAAAATTATTTATGCAGCACCACATATTCGTATAGCCCCCATCTAAAGGTTTTCATTTAATCGTTTTTTTTTTTTGACGGATTTTTTTAAAATTTTCATGTTCCTCCCGAATGGTGGAGGGTATAAAAAATCGGACTTGCTGACGAGTTTTGGCGTTGGTTAAGCGGATACTCAGACATATTTGGTGTGGATGACGGCTTACAAGGGCCGTTCTTTCGAAGATATTGCGTTAAAAAATATGTGAGTTAAACACCAGAACAATATAAGTTCGACTCTAGTTCTACTAATAAATCTTTTTCAGAGCAATTTTCTCATCTTGTGGCGATTGGATTTTCCCAAAACTACCACAAGCAACCTCCAGTTATTGTGCTGTTGTAGGATGACGGATTGAACGTTGAGGCGGCAACATTTGGCTTTTATTCAAGTGACATCGAAAAAAAGAATATGCTCCATTTTTTCTACATCCAGGAAAGCTCCTACTCAAATTCGAGCGAGTTTTACTCACTACTCCAGCAATTCTGAAGTTTTATATTATTAGAACGACGGTTTTTTAACTTCTCTTTTGGCTCTAGGTGGCTGTTTGGTAAGTACTTACTTCCTATGATATGTCAATGTTAAGATAAAGGGGTTAGGATGTTGTTTTGTAAGTAGTTGCTGGTGTCTACATTTACTTAATAGTTATTTGGTAATGAGATTTGTGCTGACTCATTCCGAACCGAGGAAAATTAATAATACTGAAGTTGAGTTTGGAACAATGACTTGTTTCCACTTTTTTTAACTCGAGATTACTTTACCTCACCACCCCAATATACATCTCCATGCCGGTTTTAATACCCCATATTGTATCCATTCCTAGAGAACATCATGTTTTCTTTGTCGCATTCAGCTATAAATTACATCTGCACCAACAGGAATTATCAGGAAGTGAAGTGCAACATAAAAGAGAACATGTTTGTTTTTGCCCATTTACAATTTTAATGCTTGCGAAAAAAGGGGTGATGACTTTAAATGGTGTTTAAGGTCAACAGCAAAGTTGTAGTTGGTTTTTGAGAAGAAGAAGAAAAAAACGGGAACTGATTTAAATTGGCAAAATAAAAAAAAGGAAGTGAAAAAGAGTCTGAGTTTATTTTTAATGAAACAGAAAAGCTTTAAAAACGTGTATAAAGGCATGAGACATCTAGCGGTTAGGGCGAACAACGCCTTTTGGGATTTAACATGTTCTATATTTCAAAAATTGATTTAAAATTGTAACCGAAATATATTTTATAAATATATAATAGGCTATAAATATTTAGGGCTAACATGACTTTCTCAAAAAATCTGGAGAATTTTTTTTCTGTTCATGATCCGAAGGCAGTTGTGGATAGATAGATAGACCATTTTAATACATGAATGTCTATTTTAAGACTAAGAGTCTACAAATGTTTCTACGCAAGTCTTAATGTGGCATTGATACACTTCAACTACTCCATTTAAATTTTTTGAATAAAAACAACCTTGATATGTTGTAATATCTAGATTTTCCAATTGTTCATGTATTAGGTAACTCAATCATTCCATCTTAACTTAAAATAAAAAAACTTTAAGCCCTTATGTAAACGTTGGGGAGTGTACACCAATAACAATAGAAAAAATCATCTTTATCATTCATTCATTGTTAATGAAACATTTGTAATCGAATACAATATCCATAATCTATATGACATATATATATACAAAATAAAATATAAATTCATAAGTGTTTATGTATCGATGGGCGAGTGTCTGTATGTATGTGTATGTGTGTGAGTTTGTTTCGGGTATATAAAATACGAATGTACTGACTGACATTGGGGCCTATTGTGAGTAATCAAGTGGCATATTTAAGTCTTCTTCATTCATTCAGCTTATTTCCTCCTCTTTCCATGACAGACGGTCTTCATATTCCAATGGCTGAGTGTGGATGTGGGTATGTGTGTGTGTATGTATGTGATGATGATGTTGATTGTTTGCGAGTTATTTATAATCAAGCAAGCAAAAAAAAATAAACGTCATCATCAACATCCTCATGACCTTTGGCTTAAATACTCTCACTATCGCTCTCACATTAACAGTTGTGCTCTTCAAATTTAAATGGCTCTTTTGGCGATTTGCTTTTCTTTACATTGGCTTAAATTTATTTTGTTGGAAAAATACTCTCACTCTCTTTCTCTTTTTAAATGGGTGAATGGGCTTCAAAGAGATTTTGAAAACAAAAATTAACATTGGTAAGTCATCATCATCATCATGGTTGTGGTTAGAATCATTTGTGTATTTTTTCTCCAAGTTATTTGGGTTAACAACAGGTTCAAAAAATTTAGTGTTTTTTTCTCTCTCTCTCTCTTCTTTCTTTCATTATTTTCTTTTCAGGCATTAACTTGGTTGGTTGGTGGTTGACCAAAAATCAAAACACTTTCTTTTATTGTAGAATTGTTATTCATGTAACATGAAAAGAAGCATTGAAAAAAATTTGAAATGCTAGGCTAGGGGGAGATGGTTAACAAAAAGTTAAACTGAAAGTTGTTTTTTTTTTCTTTCCATGGCATTCTTCTCCTCTGCTCTGCTCCGCACAATTTAAATAATTCATTCCAGTAATGTGATGATTTGCCGCGTTTAAATGATACCCAACATGTGAGAATGATGATTCGATTTTTAGGTCTCAGAGTAGGTATTGGAATTCAACAAAATTATGTTAATGAACCTTTAAAAAAATGTAAATGGGTTAAATCATCTCCATTTCTTGTTATCACGGAGTGATTAATATTTTTATTAGTTATTCAGTTTTTATTGTGTTTCTTTGTGTTTGGATTCCTATGATTAATTTAAATGATAAAACATGTGAGAATTCTTTTTCCAAAGAATGTTTTCTTTTGAGGTTTTTTGTTATGAGCATGAAAGGTCACATAGCGTTGCCGCAGGAGAAAGTTGTTGGAAAAATTCTTTTCAAGCCATACATTTCTAAGATCATTAATTTTTGAAAAGTGAAACCCATTGTAAAGCGGTACGATAGAAGATTCTATGGATATATTTTAAGTTTTCCATGATGTTTTTACAATCCATCCAGATCATAAAGCTGAAGATTGGGGCAAAGGTATAAGATAAGAAGCGATCTTTTAAAAATTCGCCCAAAAAGTGTTGGGATATATAAATAAACATCCCTGGTATTGCACAGTAGGATATAAATAGTATTATTTATAAAGTGGCCAAAAAATGGCTCGTGAGCTGAACATATCGCAATATTACATTCGGCAAATATTGAAAAAAGAGCTCGGAGTAAAGCCATTGAAATTCCAAAAAGTGCAAGAACTTACACCAACAGAAAGAAAATAGGCCCAAAAGAGCTAAATACATAGTAGCTTCGCTTGGCCGAAAATGGTGGACTGCCGATTTTGGTTTTCTCCGATGAGAAAACATTCGTTGTCCAGCAGTTTGTAAACAAACAAAATGGCCACTAGAACTCAAGCGCCGGTTATGATGATGGTATGGTAACAGCCGATAATCGCTCTCCGCTCGTATTAATTGACCGTGGCGTTAGAATAAATGCCGAATATTATCTCGAAAATATTCTGGAGGGTGTATTAAAGCCTTGGGCACGCAAACATTTTGGCCGCAGACCTTGGACATTCCAACAGGACTCAGCACCATCGCACTCAGCGCGCGCCTTCCAAAAATGGTTCCTCGCTTCATTTCCAGCGCACAATGGCTACCAAAATCTCCGGATACCAATCCGCTGTACTATTGTGTCTGGAATAAAAAATACCAAAGTGACGATCACCTCAAGCAAGCGCTTCGTCGGGAATGGGCCAAAATACCGCAGAGCAACATTCGGGCAGCGTGTGATGGTTTCCTTGGTCGTTTGAAAGTCATAATTTGTGCCAAAATTGACCATCTAAACTTATTCTAAAATTTGATGCTATTTCTGCTGTTTTCGCTGGAGGAACCATCGAACCTTTTTTCTTCGAAGACGTCGCTGGCCAAATGGTTACTGTGAATGGTGAGCAGTATAAAGCAATGATAAACGACTTCTTTTTGCCGCAACTTGATGAGTTGGGATTGGAAAAAATGTGGTTCCAACAGGACGGGGCAACGGCACACACTCCACGTGCCACAATCGATATGCTGTAGGATGCATTTTCCGCACGCCTAATCTCCCTTTATGAAGATTTGCATTGGCCAGAAATATCCCCTAATTTGACCGCTCCAGACTTCTTTTTATAGGGCTTTTTGAAGTCGCGGGTTTATGTCAACAAGCCTCAGACTCTTTCAGCTCCTAAAGACAATATCAGTCAAGAATGTGAGGACCAATGGCCGGACGTTTTGGCCAAAGTTATGGAAACGCCATAAAAAGGTCTCAAAAGACAATAAACTGTGGCAGCGGTAAAAAAAACTAAAAAAAACAAATAAAACTAGTCCACAAGAAGAATCAATTTTTTTCTTTTTAAATTCAACAAAAAAACATCGGAAGTTTTATGAAATTTTGGAAATATTTAGGGTTATTAGGTAGTCGACTAAATTATTTTCAAATTTTTCCTTTAACCAAAAAGCCAATTTTTCGGTCTATTCATCTAATGTCAGTAGGTCTGTAGGTAGGTCGAAAGCCGAGGTCGAAAAAGCCAATTTTTCGGTCTATCGGTTTTCTTTAATCAGCTAACCCATGAAACGTTTCATGCGGAAGGACCAAATATTTCAGATAGCCAGACTTTTCGGCTTTTATACCCTTTATCTCATAATATCCGACATGTTGTGTGGGTTTTGAGAGGTTGTGAGAATAGTCAACTCTAAATTATCTTCTCTTTGCCAAAATGTAAGAAGATATACCTGGTCTTTCGAAAACCACAAAGTTTTTTTGAATGAGTATCAATGAGTATTTCCTTAGAAATCGGTTAGTGTCAAAAAACCTGCTTTCTCCAAAACAATGAGTCATATATAGATATCAACTGGATTTTATTGGGAATAACAACTAAAATTAATTCATTGTCAAGTCGATTGTAAGAAATGACTCAGAGAGCGCGCAAAGCAATATAAACAATTTGCAATTTAAAATTCGAACCAGTTTCCAAACAAAAAGACCGCAAAAAAAAACAAAAATATTGATCTGCATATACCATAAAATATTAAAACACAAGGTTAAATATTTAATGACTGACCGTTGATGTTACTTGACAGCAACAAGGTCTTAGGTGGAATTGCAGTTTTATGTGCATTTTAATGTGGATTTTTTTCTTTAAACTCACTTCTTCCCGTGCTGACAGCCGTTTATCACCTTAACACATGACATTTTTTTAATTTTCTAACGATGGTGTGAACATTACAACAACATTAAACATAAAATGAAAAAAATCCAAAAGAAAGCCACTTTCGTTAAACACTTGAAATTTATTTCAACAAACTGTGAAAGCCTAAAGAAGCTCAAACGTAAGGCAAGTTCGTGAGTACATACATCTCATTAGCATGCAGCAGCAAACGGTGGTAATGATTACCCAAAAGCCCCCCACACAAACAGACAAACCGACACACAGACGCACACGCTTCAGTTCATTGTACCCAAACAATTTGTGCAAAACCCAAGACTAATTGTAAAAAAATGTATTACAAAATTATCACCACCCCACTCTCAATTAGAGACTTAAGGTCTGTGTGAGGAGAGAGGGGGAAGTCAAGGGAATTATTTAAAGTTTTTTTTGGAGATTTTTGAGGTTATTTGCTTTGGAAGATGTCGTTTTCGCTTTGGAATTGGGATTTTACTGTAATTTAGTATGACTCCAATGTACCCAGAATCGTCTCAAATTTGTAGGAGAGCGGGCTATCATGGCACTAAATCTGAATCCTATCTACCTGGTAGTTTCCTATCAGAAAATGTATCAAAGACATAGAAGTGTAAAGATAGGACAAGACAGGCTTAAAATATGGCAACCCTGTAAAAAAACCTCTGTTGTTATGATATCATAACAACATAGTTACCAATGTTAAGCAATTTAAACCGCTAAGGCAGTATGCAATTATTTAGGAAGGTATATGGAGTAGAATTTTGAAACTTATATTTTGGATTACCCAAACTTTTATTTGTCATTCTTTCCTATAATTGTGTTTTTTTATATTAACATGCCTTTGTCATGAAATGTTATTCAAGGTAGTATAGCCACAAACCATTTGCTCAGAATGCATTTTGTCTAGTCTTTACCATTTTAGGTCTTTGAATGTATATATTTTGTATATCCAACTTACCTTCTGCAGAGTTCGGCACTTTTCTCCCATGAATGTTTGATATTGAAATATTTGTAACAATAAAGACCGCGCAGTTCCCAACCTAGAAATAAACATTAAAAAATAAAAATTAGTAATGACTTTAATTTTTTATTTAAAAATTATGAAATACAATCATAAATTATCATCAAGAGAGTATTGATCTATGGCCCCCTAGCAAAAATTTGCATTCACATGTGCCCCATTCAGTAATGACAACTACATGGTAAGATAAAAAACTGCGACAAAGTCAAATGCCATAATTTCTATATTTTTTTTTTTTAATTTTAAATTTTATTGAATGGAAGCAAAGCAAATTTCGGAAATAGCATAAAATCTTAGAATAAGTTTATATTAGTTCGAATTGGTCACCTTTGGCACGAATTATAACCTTCAAACGGCCAATGAAACCGTAACACGCTGCCCGAACGTTGCCCATTCACGGCGAAGCGCTTGCTTGAGGTGATCGACACTTTGGTATTTTTTAGTGCCAACCTTGCATTCCAAAATACTTCAGACACAATAGTCCAACGGATTGGTATCCGGAGATTTTGGTGGCCATTGTGCACTGGAAATGAAGCGAGGAACCTCATTTTGTAACCATTCTTGGGTGGCGGGAGCTGAGTGCAATGGTGCTGAGTTCTGTTGGAATGTCCAACGTCTGCGGCCAAAATGTGTGCGTGCCCAAGGCTTTTATAAACCCTCCAGAATATTTCCGCGATAATATTCGGGCATTTATTCTGATGCCACGGTCGTTTAAGGCGGAAATGATTATGAATATATATACGTCATGGGATTTACGATGAATATTTAGGGATGTTACAAACGGAATGATAAAGTTAAAATACCAAGGAGGAGGATGAAAAATAATCCATTAAAGTCCTTGTTTTAGTATATACCTTATAATAAAGTACCCCTCAATTTTATACATTTTGAGGGATCTCGGTTTAGCCTGTTTCAATGTATGATGCTGTATCGGAGTTGGGGGTCTCTGTCTAATATACCCTCCTTTCCAGGGTGGAGGGTATAAAAATTATCCATATAGGTCCTTGTTTTAGTAGATACCTCATATAAACGTATCCCTCGATTTTACACATTTCGATGGATCTTGTCTCTAACTTGGTTCAATGTAGGGTCCTATATCGTAGTTGGGCGCCGTTGTCTTTTGTCAAAGTTTGTAATATCTATTTTTGGACCTTAGAGTACTTAACAACTGCTTGAGAAAGTCATATGCCGTTCCAGACTGAAGTAATTTATAAATGGAAGGTGTTAGGTTAACATTATTTTTTGAAGATAATTTTGAAATTTGGGACAGCGATTTAGAATGTCTTGGGATTTTCGGTACTGAAAATAGGTCATTTCAATCCATATTTAATTATAAACTTTCCATTCTCCATTTTTTTTTTTTTTTTTTTTTATTGGTTCGATTTTGATTAGCTGAGATTTGTGTTCATTAAGCTTAACATTTTCAAAATATAAAATAATTTTTGGATTTTAAATATTTTGAAATTTTAATTTTGGATTCATGTTCCAACCTACTGGCCTAAAATTTGGCGCTACAGGTGGTTTATTGTTAAACTGTTTCCAATTTAAAAATTTCATGTAGCATATTTCATTATGGAGGTCAAGAAAAATTAACCCTAAATTTTCTTCATTTTGTATACCTCACGTAACCTAGGGTTAATCAAATTTCTCAATTTATTTGCCACCAATCGCTGACATTTTAATTTCAACAAATCGTCGTAATGTTTACGCATACCTCGTTTTATTATTAAATGTGTCTGGCGATTAAATGTCAAGAAGCTAAGCTGCAAAAACCAAAAAGTCACCTCAAACAAGCCTCTCGTTTTATTAGTACATGCCGGCTTTTAAACTTTGGAAATGCAACAAATCTTACTTTCATTGCATGTTGTTAATAACTTTGTACGTCTGTGTGTATTTCGCATTTGTTGTTATTATTATTGTTATTATTGGATTTGCTTTTTGTTAAATGACATTTGTTTTTATTAAGAAATCTGGCTTGGCGTTGTTGTTGGTCAAAGCAAAATTCAAGTTTAGTGATTTAGCCAACAGACCGTAGCCAAGGAAAGTTTTATTAAAGCACAGGCACACACACACACACGTAGCCACAATAAAACAAACAGACAAGGCTCCAATGAATTGTCATATTTTAAGTCTAGATTGACAGCTTTCATCATTACAAAAACCCACATCTGTCACACTGCCTAGCACCCTCTATTCAGAGGCTAACAAAGAAAAATCAATTAAGGCCTCAACAAATTGTGACCCTTCTTAGATCCAATGCTTGCTAATTATGGTGACTGGGCATAACGGCTATGTGTTGTGGGATTCAATGGCAAATACTTTCTATTTGAAATTTTCCAAATAATAATAATTTTCATTCTTTTCAATTATTGGGAAAAGCTTAGAAGATCGGAAATGCCTTCTAATGTCATGTAGGAATAGAAAGTTTTATTATTTCTTTTGATTGTCTTTCTTTCGAATAGTGGTATTGGTGTTGTTGTAATCAAAGTTGCATTGGAGAGTGACCATGCTATTGATAGATTGGTCGCCGCCGCCACCACCACCATGCCAACCGTTATGTGGCGGCATTGCATTACGTTGCGCCTATGCTTAGCTATGCGTGGCGTTGCGACTGACCATCATTATGCGTTTGTGGTAATACTATTTACGAGTATTGGACGTTTTGGATGGAGGTTGTCGTTTTTTTCTTATTTTTCTACCAATCCAGCTAATTTCGTTAAAGTTGTTGTTTTTGTTGTTATTAGTTTTTGTTTTTGAGAAAGTGTTTAGGTGAAATTCTTTAACTAATCGTTGTAGACATATTTATTGGACAAGCAAAACAAATAAATATATTTATGTATGTCTGTTGGTTTCTTTGTAGACGACTTGTTTTGATGGCCATACACAACACATTGTGTGACGCTTGTCTTTTTTTCTGTCGGTCTGTCCGAATGCGTATTTTCGGTTTCATTTTCATTTCATTGAAAACTCGTCAAAGGAAAGTCCCGACCATAATTGTAAGCCATGTTCAATCAAAAGGCATGTAATTGAAACAAGTCAAACAAGATATTATGTTCGGCAGATTTGCAACAACAAAATGAAAATCTTCTTGAAAACATAAAAAAATAAAGTTTTAAAATCGGGATCTTCTGAAGACCACTACAAGATATTATATCGAGGAGCAGATCACTTAAAGAATTTATTCGAAAAAAGGCTAAATAATGTTTTCGATTTAAAAAGTCCATTAGAATATGTAAGGCTCTAAAAAAATATCATTAGAAAATCTCCTAGAAAAAGGAAAGAAGGCCATATATACAAAGAATATCCCCGATGGTTTTTTTAAATTAAGCACGAATCGATAGATTCTATCGAAAGGATACCATACGCAGTTCGTTTATTTAAAGAAGATGGCCAATAAAAATACTTCTACCTTTGACAACACCTTGGATAATATTCTATCTTAAGCCACTAGTATATTTTTAAATTTTTGCCTAATATTAAAGGTTTTTTAAATAAGGACAAAATTCCGTATAGTCTATTGTGAAGCATTTGTTGAGGAAATTTTCTTCTCCGAACGAATGTTTATCTGAGATGTTCTTGGTCATAGATTGGCAAAATAATGAAAGAGATAGCAAAATAAAGATAGAGATGCATACTTGCTCATTTATACTTGCTCCCATACGAAATGTTTTCCTTTTCAGCAAAAATCATTTTGACGTCTACCGTGGAGGATATTAGTAAAGCCATTGTACAATGAACCCGCATCCAATTTTTGCAACCAAAACTATTTCAAAGTCTCGATATGAAAAGCGAAGAAACCACCAGAGACCTCAATATCAAATTCCAGAATTTCAGGTCTATCCCTTCACCCAATACCAAATTTAGTACCATTTACCATAACCAAAACAATACACACCTCTCCATCCTAGACAACCACGAAAATTAGGACTATTTTGTACTCTTCAAACAATTATAGTACACATTTCGAAAACCACCTCCATAACTTTACCACAGGCAACATTAGTAACTTCTTTATCAAATTTTAGGATTTCAGCTCGATTAATTTAGCCAATACCAACATTAGAAGTACTAAATAGTTACTTCTCGAACAATTTTAGTACACATTTCCGAAAACATCTCAATTCCATATGCCAACAGAGACCTCAATATCTAATTTGAGGATTCCAGGCCTATCTCTTCACCCAATACCAAATTAAGAACCATTTAGTACTTTTCGTACAAATATAGGATGCATTTTCAAACCACCGCCAAATCTCAAACATAGATACCATCAGTAATCTAAATATCAAATATCCGAATTTATTGTTTACTCATTTACCCAATACGAAATATAGTACCATTCAGCACTTTTCGTACAAATATAGTAAATATAGTACACATTTTCGAAAACACATTCATATTTTCAGGATATACAGTGACCCAAAATTAAATTTCCGATTTCAAGCACTACCTGTTCAGCCAATACAAAATTGTACCAAATATTGAACTATTTAGTACTATTCGTGCACTTATAGTACACAAATTTCAACCACATTTTTATAAAAAAAAAAATAATAAAATTAAAAAAAAGAACTATCACCAACAGGAACCCCAATACAAAGTTTCAAAATTGCAGCTTCATCCGTTGACCCTAAACCTAACCGTTCTTACTTAAGTACCATTTAGTACTTTTCAAAAAATGTAAGTACACTTTTCCAAAACCACGTTCTTATATCAAATTTACTTTCCAACCTTGATTGTCATACCAAGTTTCAAGTTTTTAAATCTATTCATTCCCATAATAAAAAATGGTACCATTTTAGCAGCTAAGTACCATTTTAGAACTTTTCGTAACCTTAAAGTTTAAATTTCAAAAAAAAACCCTTTGCTACATATATCCTGCACTTCATCAGCTACTCTCATTCTAAGTATCACAAATCTAACTTATTCCATTTGTCCAACAAAAAGTATTAAAATTTTGGTACATTTTAGTACGAATTTCCTAAGACTGACCCCCGTAAAAAAAATGTCAAGATTCTAGCTTCAGCCGTTTCGTCTGGAAGTTGATTCTCAGTGCATAATGTAAAATTAGTAAAGTAGATGTTCAAAAATTAGGCGAGAGTTGACCTGAGTTTCACTCTCTACTCGAATTCAAAAAGAAAATACAAAGTTGTAAACAAAAATCGAGTGTACTCGAAAAACCTCTCGCAATCGAACAGATTCCACTCTTGTCGAGTCCCTCTCAATTTGTCAAAGAGAGAGGAAAGATAAGTTAAAGGAAAATAAACATTACATTATTCTTGATAATTCATTCTTTTTTTTATCAAGTTTTTAGTCTGACATTGTTAACAAATACAAATATTGAAACAAATAAATACAAAAGTATTAAAACAGCGCTGCTCAAGAAAAAAAAGCACGCTGACCAGTCAATTTCTCTTTGCTTCTGGAAATCAATAACAAATCAGTGTTAAAACATTTTTTATTTCTGTATTTTTAAGTATAAATTTATTTAATACTATTGGACCACATTCCTATTTAAACAGAATATTAACTTTCTCTTAAATATTCTCTTTCGCGGACTCCGTGTGCTACCACGGTTTTGAGCAGTGCTGATTAAAATTTTGTTTTGTATAAATTTTCTGAAGGGACAATTGGCGCCAACTTTAAATTTAATAAACGTTTATTTCGCATTCCAAACGTCTTCAATATGAGGCTCTATTGATTTTCTATTAAAATTTACAAAAAAAAAAAAAAAAAATAATAAGTAAGGAATGTCAGTCAGATTTGCTATACAAGACTTTTAAGAGAGACATTTGATATTATCTTTCTGCAAACTGGTGAAGTTAGGAGCAAGTTGGGAACTTGCATACAAAATTCTATTTTTTTTAGTTTCGACCGTTTGTATAGGTCCAAAATACCTTATTCCAACTTAAAAGTACGTCAAAATGTTTAAAACCCGATGTTTCTCTTAAAATCTTGATCTCTTGCCATTTCACTCTCTTTCGCACTAATATCTCTTTAAATTGACTTTCTCTTTTCTCCACATAATCCCCCACTGAAATTATGATTTTTCCTTATTAAATTTAATGTTTCATCAAAACATTATATAAATTCGAAATGATTAAATTTTATAACTCCCAATTTCAAGATTTTGTTGCTGAGATATTTTCCTTTCCCAGAAAACATAATGGGAAATTTCACTTTTATTTCTGTATTTCTTTCTTTGCAAAAAAAATAGCATACAATGTTACGCCCTTTCGCATTGAATTGAAGAGACGTACTACTGCAAATGCTTACTTATGACCAATAGTGTAATCATTAAAATTGAAATTTTTTCGAAATCTCGGCCATAAGAAGAAATACAAAAAAAAAACTAAAAAAAACCGAACAGGTCGGTTATACTCTGTAGTATGTTTATTTATGACTTCAAGACATAAAACGAGAAGGAAAAAAAAACAATGTGTTAGCAACCAGTTTTCTGAGTTGTAGCTTTTTTTCGAGTGGATTTTTTTCTTCTTTTTCTTCTCTTTTAAGAAACAACTTTGCTTTGGAATTTCATTAATGCTTTTCACACACACACACACACACACACTCCAAGTAAGAAAACCAAACAAACAAAAAACGGTCATACTAGTCTCGGGGCTTAGCCAGTCTTTCCATGTTACAGCAGCTGCTGGCAAGCAGGTTAACCTTCGGAATATATATAAAAATTAAATGTCAATTTGTTAAGATATGCGAGGTGGCTGGCTGGCTGGCTGGTTGGTGAACAACCAAAGAAATTCATTAAGAATGCTGTGCCGCAAAAGAATGAAACCTGGCTGGCTGGTTGTTTGGTTGAACAACAATTAGAACACTTGTGTTAAATGTAAGAAAAAAGAAAACAACAACAAAAACGAAGAATAAATATCTGTGACACTTCTCACTTACACAAATGCTTAACATTAAAATTTATTTGCTGAGATAAGTGTTCAAAAAAAAAAAAATACCGGTATTACAATAGAATTTCACAACAGCCGTTCTTGTCCAGATAAATATGTATGTCAAAATTGCCATAAATACATGTCCAGGTAATAAACAAGAAGTATTATTGTTTTTTTTATTTATTTTTTTAAAAGATTTTAATTAATATGTTATTTGTTTTACTTTCTTTTGCGAGCTACTGTCCAAATTGCTGGCAATTATCATCATTTGAGAACGTGTTGTGTATAATCTTAAGAATCAGATATGAAAGACATAAAAATCATAAAGAAGTGCTTAAATTTGTTTAAAAAAACAAGCTCCAGTTTCCAAAAAGCTTGTCAGCATAAATCTTTTTTTGGTTTTTTTTTTAATTTGTCTTAAGATTTTTTATGAGTTCATATGTCCGTAGGAATATAAGATACAGATACAGAACTAAATATAAAGTTCTGAAAAAAATGTTTTGGAATGTGATGAGATAGAAAATCTACAGAAAGAAAATAAGTAAAAAACAGCTAGTTTAGCACCCTCCACCATTTTCGAGGAACTTGAAAATTTTTTATAAAATTCCGTAGGAAAATACCTCTCAAATGAAACCCCTTAAATGGGGCCCATACGAAGACGTGTTCCTTTATAAGTAATTTTTTGTTACAGGTTGTAGCACCCATTACGAACTTCAACTGCGAAATTTGAAACAATTCCGATAAATAATATCGCTAAAGTCAATCACCGAATATTGGGAGGTACCGTTATATGGGGGCTATACGAAGACCTAGACCTGCACAGAGAATTTTCTGTCTTAGGCTGTAGTATCCATTTCGAACTTCAAATACCAAATTTGAAATAATTCCGGTGAATAATGACGCTAAAATCATCAAAATACCGAATATTGGGAGAAATCGTTATATGGGGGCTATACGAAGACGTGGACATATGCATACGCTGATCAAGAATATATATACTTTGTTGGGTCTGACATAATTATTTCGAGGAGTTACAAACGGAATGACAAAGTTGATATACTCTTCATAGTATGGTGGGGGGTATAAAAATTGGTTTTAAAATATTGTAGGTAAATAAAGGTCCTATATATAGTTCAACATTCAAATTACCAAATACCACCAAATTAACAGGAAAATCGTAAATATCTATTGAATACCGCTAGAAGGTGCCCTATGTATAAAAGACCTTAAGAACTTTGCACAGAGTCCACAGAGGATGTTCTATACATAAAGAGTGACTACGGTTAAAGGGTCTAAAAACAGTCTTCTATGTATAGAAGAACTCTAAATGATTTATAGAAAGCCTGGGTAGGTCTTCTGCCTTCTTTGATTGGAAAAGCTGCAGGAGAAGGGCTTTCTCTCTGCACTGAAGGCTTATGGAAAGTTACCTTTGTATTGGCAAAAAAGTATAATAATACATAAATAAAAGAGCATTTATATATAAAGGGTGATAAAAAAAACTGCAACCAACTTCAGGCTGTTAAAATTATTCCAGCGACAGCTCATTATATTGTTTACAAGCGTACAAAACATTTTGGTGAGAATTTTTCAGAAAAAAAAGTTATTCGTGATGGAATTCAAGCGTGATGGTGTGATGTCTTCATATTTGGCTGGAAAACCACAAGTGGCTATCGTTAGAGCACTCCAGAATTTAAATGTGAATAAATCTTTTGTGTCCCATACCATACTAATAGCGTAGCCCGACGTCAAGGATGTGAACGGAAGAAAACAGCAACATCAGCAGAAATGGCCGTGGCCAAAACATGGCTCGTGAGCTGAACATATCGCAATATTCCATTCATCAAATATTGAAAAATGAGCTCGGGGTCAAGCCATGGAAATTTGAAAAAGTGCAAGAACTTACACTGCAACAGAAAGAAAATAGACTCAAAAGAGCCAAAGAGTTGCTTCGTTTGGCTGAAAGTGGTGAACTGCCGAATTTGGTTTTCTCCGATGAGAAAATCAATTCGTTGTCCAGCAGTTTGTAAACAAACAAAATGATCCTGTTTACTTGCCAAAGAGTTCAGCTGAAAATGTTCGACTTCGGTTGGCCACCAGAACTCAAGCGCCGGCCATGGTGATGATGTGGGCGGTCATAACAGCCAATGGTCGCTCTCCGCTCGCATTATTGACCGTGGCATCAGAATAAATACCGAATATTATCGCGAAAATATTCTGGGAGGATGTATTAAAGCCTTTGGCACGCAAACATTTTGACCGCAAACCTTGGACATTCCAACAGGACTCAGCGCCATCGCACTCAGCACGCGCCACCCAACAATGCTTACAAAATGAGGTCCCTCGCTTCATTTCCAGCGTACAATGACCACAAAAATCTCCGGATACCAATCCGTTGGACTATTGTGTCTGAAGTATTTTGGAAAGCAATACCAAAGTGTCGATCATCTCAAGCAAGCGCTTCGCCGGGAATGGGCCAAAATACTGCACAGCAACATTCGGGCAGCGTGTGATGGTTTCATTGGCCGTTTGAAGGCCATATTTTGTGCCAAAGGTGACCAATTCGAACAAATCTAAAGTTATTCTAAAATTTCATGCTATTTCCGACATTTTTTTCCTTCAATCAATAAAATTTAAAAAAAATGTTTGACTTCGTTGCAGTTTTTTATCTCACCTGTAGTCTTGGCCATATACCAAGAGACCCCGATTATTTGAGATATATTTCGCAACATTTAGGATAGAGCTTTGAAATTTGATAGAGATCTTTGTAATGTATCCAGAATCATTGGTGCAGAAATTGGGTCATATCGGTCCTCTGTTTGGTATAGCCCTCATGTAAGGATAACTCCGATTTCAAGTATTTTTTAAGTTCTTGCAATGTTTTTCATTTAATTTCGTCCAATATTGGCAGTTTGAGTTCTCATTATATAAAAACGATATTTAACAAAAATGATCAATATAGGTCCACCTTGTGGTATAACCCTTATATAAAGATACCCACAGTCCAATAATTGGGGATTTTTTAAAGACTAATTTTTAATGACCCAAAGAGCAATAATTGTGAATTTTTTAAAGATTATTTTTTCAATATCCAGACATTGTTTTAAAAATTCTAAGAGAAATTACCTTCAACCTTTCACTTAATAAATGCTCACGTCTGATTTAGAGTATCGTTTTGGGATTTCCTTGTCCAAAACAATGACTTCCGCCCTCACCTTTTTTTTGTTTGACAACCTACTTTTCCTATTTAGAAATATTTCCAGCACCCAATTAATTTTCCGTACAACAACCATAAACTATCAAATACTCGTCCATGACAAATGTAGCCCGTTTTTACTTCTGATTTTTTTCTTTTTGTCATTGACAAATTAAGATACTTTGATTTTTTTATAGCCAGCCAGCTAACATTTCTTTCGACAAGATTCGAATAGCAATTTGTTTAGATTGTCAGTTTGTTTATTCTTCTGATTTTTTTTCTAACTTTTTTTTTTTCGACTTTAACTGGGACACAGCTACTTCTTTAGAATTTCAATTACTTTAAATTGGTACGTGTTTAGCACTGAATTTTGTTTTCTTGTCTGGATACTCTAGAAAATCGTTGCTAGTTTCGGTAACAAGCTGCAAAGTGATGTGTGATGGTGTGAGTGTGTGTATGTGTGTGTGTGTGTGAGCGAGGCAATGCCCAAAGAAGATTTGTTTGCAATTTCTTTTTCGAAATTTCGTTAGACAGTTTACGTTGCCTATTTAACGGTTTAGTTAGTTTTTTTTTTGCTCCACCACTTTGTTTGAACTAAATTTACGGTGGCCAGTAGCCATTTTGTAAAGATATTTGGGTTATTGAACTGTTTTTTTATTTTTCTGTCAAAGCTGAGGTGGGGTGCTTAGGAATTTATTTGGGAGTGCTGATGAGATTAGGGCGCAATTGACATTAATCAATAAAAAAAAATATTTGGTAATGCCTTAAAAATTTTATTTTTTATTTGTTGTTATGGTTTAATGGTTATTTTCTTTTTAAATTCTTTTTTTATTTCATTTCAATTCAACACTGAGAATTGTGCCTTCCGACTATGGCAAAAGCGAAAAGATAATAGCCAATAACAGTTAACTTCCTCCATAATTGCATGTTGTAGTCTAGCTGGCTGGCTGACTAACCAAGCAAGAATGCCTAGTGGTAGTGTAGAACCACCACCAACAACAATATGCACATGGAAAACAAAAACTTTTGCCCACCCCAGACTCAACAAATGATTTCTTTTCATTCTTCTCTATTTTTTTTTTTCGCCAACTTCCCGCTTAACCTAAAATAAGAGGAGAATTATTGATACATGAAACCGCAAAACAGCCAAACGAAAACTTACAGTTATATGTACGAATTTAATTTTGCACATATGTAAGTGATTACCATTACATGCACACACTGCCAGACTCAGAAAACAGTATATTTTTCGTGTGGGTAAAAGAAGTTGTAAAACTTTTAATTCTTTGGGATTTTTCTTCATTCTTTGGCAGGTTTCTTTGCAGCATCTGGCAAGGCAGCTGATGGTGGCTGTGAAAAAAATTCATTTTTGTTAAAAAAAAAACCTGTTGAGTGCTGTAATCATCGGCACATAAACAACGACGACAAGCTATAATGATATGAATGCCAGGCCAGCTCGCCTGCTGACTGCCTGCCTGCCTGTTTGACAAGTGTATAAAAGAACCTAGTTATTTATATTGAACTAACCTATTTTTAAGTCCTCCATATTAAGATTAAAAAAAAAGAACGGAATTTTCCTCTTCTTATGTATGCAACGCTTCGCTCTTTTAAAAACTAGGTTCTCTTTAGATATCTCATTAATGTAGCACACATAAATACTTACTCTCTGTGCGCCAAGAGAATTGTGTGGCACATTAAAACAAAAGACTTAAGCAACGAACTTGTTTTATACTTCCACTCTCTATATTTCTCTTTCACACTAATACACAGAATGAGTGTTATTTTTTGTTGGATTGCCAAGAGAACAGCAGTAAAATGCATTCGGTTTTTATTGTGCAATTTTTATTAAGAATTCGGAAATGTAATGGAAATTTTATTATTGAAATTAAAAAAAAAACTATTTTCATTTTTAGAATTAAAAAAAGAAATAGAGTTGGGTTTTCTTGGGAAGCTAGGTCGTGTATTCCTTTTTAATAATATTTTTGTTGTGGACATTCGAGAGTTATTTAATTTTAAGAATATTTTTATCAATGTAAGATAGGTATTGAAGCATACTAGACCTATAATTCTGAAATAGGAGAATCGTGTATATTTCAAGGGACATCCCATTAAAAAAAATTCAAAATTTCACAACTATAATTTCAAAGAATATTTCTCACGGCAATTGGAGTTTTATTTTTAAATTCGAAGACTATTAGATCAAGGGTCATAAGATCTACAAAAAAATATTTATTGAAAAAAAGTACAATAATTGTAGATTTTTTTAAACCTATAATCTTGGATTTCTTTTTATATGCTCAGTCACATGGCTAAAGAGGGTATATTTCATTTGACTGTACTCTCAGCCATATGGTTAGTTATACCCTCTGCCATATGGCTAGAGAGGGTATATAACATTTTATATGGCCAAAATGTGTCTCATCGAAAAAAAAGAAGCTTTTTGACTCTAGGTCTCTTTGGACCAAATCAGTTTCAGGACATTTGGAGTCGATCTAGAGATTTCCGTCTGTCCGTCAGTCTGTATGGCTGGTGCGCACGATAACTCTCGAAGGAAGTATCCGATTTAATCCAAACTTGGTACATCGTAATATTATTTTCAAATTTAAATCGAGTTCGGGCAATATCGGTCAACTACTTCTGGTACGTGCCCATAAAAGGTCAATATTTTACAAGAAAATAATTTACTACCCAGAACGAGAAAGAAAATCTGATTTTGGTCCAACTGTACAAATCCCAATATTTGCATCAGTGGTAGGTCAGGTGCGCAAATGGACAATATCGGTCCACTCCATCAAATGGTAAAAATATGAATAATTATAACTATTATAAAATGTGATATAAGAGTGCGATGACCTTCAAATTACACACATCACAATATTTTTATTGACCCAACGTCTGGTCTGAAGATGGGATATATCGGTGCACCCCTTCTGGTACCTCCCCCACAAAATGTCAACATTTTCAAAGAAAATACTTTTCTGCGCAGAACGAGAAAGGTTAATCCGATTTTGCTCCAAATTTGCAAATCCTAATATTTGCATCAGTGCTAGATCAGGTTCGAAAATGGACAATATCGATCCACTCCATCAAGTACCTCCCCGACAAAGGGTGAAAATTTTGAATAACCAAAACGATCACAAAATCCGAATGAAGCATTTGGTTCTCTTTAAATTACGCACATCACAACATTTTTATTAACCCAAGGTCTGGTGTGAAGATGGGATATATCGGTCCTCTCCTTCTGGTACCTCCCCCACAAAGGGTCAAAATTTTGAGTATCCATGAAGATCATAAAACGCAAAAATAACGTCTGATTCCATTCAGATTTGGTACATCACAATAATTCCATCAACACAAGATCTCTTATAAATATGGTAGAGATCGGAACATTTTTTGGTACCTCACATACCTCATAGCGTTCAAGATTTTGAAAAAAAAAGAAGTCCGGTCAGTCTTAGCTCAGATGACTCAGATATGAATTGGTCAATATTGGCCAACTGCTTCGGAACCTCCCCTATAAAGGGTCAACAGTTTGAATAATCATAACTCAAGGCTGGGGGTATACATCTGTCGGCAAAACCGACTGATATTATTTAAATTGTTATATTATACAGGAGTCGCAGACCAACAATTGTGGATTGTATGAAGAACATCACTCAAGGACTAAAAAGCCAATAATCCAAAAAAAAATTTTTTTCGAAAATTTTAATTTTTATTTTAAACAAAATAATTTCACTTTTTCTTTAGCTTCTTTCAAAAATTTTTACACCAAAGAGATCCCAAACTTTTTGATCATTTTTCAATATCAAGGTGAATGACAACTTGGCAGGCAACGCAATTAATTTGCATTAATACTGAGGTGTTGCTCGAAGTTTTTACCCCCGAAAACGCTGAGATTAGCCGTCAAAAAACAATGTCAAAGAAATCCAAAAATAAAAGATTTTCAAGCATAGCAAAGCGCAGATATCCGCATACATTAATACGACAATTTTATGGGACCGTAAAAATCATAACCAACATGTGCTTTATTCAATTCGCGTTTTTTTCAAATGAACATAATTATGCATAAATACGGCGGCGAGACGACATATGAAACATTAGTGAATTTTTATAATTTTGAAACGAAACTTGTTTGTGACAAATAGACGAATAGACAGGTAGGCAGGCGTATAAATCCGGTTGATGGCGATGATTATAATTATGATGATCATAATCATAATGACGTTGCTGGCACATAAAAACATAAAATTTTCTGGTTTATTGGGGAGTAGGGGATGTTTTAATTAACAGCTACATTAAAAATATAAAACAAAAACAAATCTTTTTCTATTTTTGGGGGGAATGTTCAAACACAAGATGGTGACGGAGATGGAAATAACTGGCTTTGTTGTTTAGTCGTAAATGTATTATTTTTGTTGTTATTGCACTATACATTTATGATGAATATAATTTTTAATTTGTTTACATTATTGTTATTAAATTAGTTGCTGTTTTTTTAATTTTTATTACAATTTTTCTCTTTTGTGGCAAATACTATTTTTGTTATGGGATTATGAAATAGGCATAATTGAAAGTGATTGTTGCAGTGTGAGAAAGAAAGTCATTACAAGCTGGGAGGATAATGGTGTTATTACATTTTTCTATTATGTGTTCATTTGAATGCATTGCCGAACTAGCTCTAAATGATTTACTTAATATTTCAAAATGTGGACATTATCCAGAAAAAATACAAAAAAATATCGAGGCAGAAACCTACAAATGAGGTACTCTATAATTAGAGAGACCCAAGACTGTTTTCAATATAGAGAAGATTTTACAGTCTTTTCGTGCCGAGAATGCCCTAGGAACCCCTGAAGGCCTTTAGACGTGATTTTACCTAAGACAACTGTAGATGGTCTCTTATCTATTATGTTTTCAATATTTAGATCTCATATGAAAAAAAGATTTTCTATTTATCCAAATATCGGAACAAATAAAGCCTAGGGACACTTGGCAGAAAAAAATATTTGGCAGAATTATTGTTGGTTTATTGTAATTAAATTTTTTTTCTCAGGAAATTGACTTTTCTTGAGATATGGAGATATTAATAATTGATTTATTGAACCGATTTTTTTAATTCTCTAAGAAATGGAAAAAATATGTTATATGGGACATAGAAGAGATATTTTTGGAACCCTTTGTAAATTTAATATTTTTTCTTTGATGGGAGCTTCAGATATTCTCCAATGGCTTAAGGAGGTATTCCATAGATAGAACACATTTCAGAGTCTTACATCGAGAGATGTCCTATTAGATTTTCTACATCGTGAATTTAAAAAAAAATCAAGGACCCACACAGCAGTAATCGTGGATTTTTTAAATAAATATTTTCAAGGACCATCATAGCAGTAATCGTGGATTTTTTAAATAAAATTTTTCAAGTGCCTTCATAGCTGTAATAGTGGATTTTTTAAATAAAAATTTTCAAAGGCCTTCATAGCTGTAATAGTGGATTTTTTAAATAAAAATTTTCAAAGGCCCTCATAGCAGTAATAGTGGATTTTTTAAATAAATATGTCGAGGACCCACAGAAAAATAATAGTGGAATAGTTTTTCAAGGATCCCAAGACCAACAATGGTAGATTATTCAAGGATCCCAAGACCAACAATGGTAGATTTTTTCAGGATCCCAAGACCAATAATGGAAGATTTTTTAAGGACCCACAGTATAATAATTATAGATTTTTTTTAAAGGACTAACAGAAAAATAATCTTTGATTTGTTTTTCAAGGACCCACAGTAAAATAATCATGGATTTTTTTAAGGACCCTAAGACCGACAATGGTACATTTTTCAAGGACCCACAGAAAAATAATCGGTGATTTGTTTTAACAATGGTAGATTTTTCAAGGGCTCACAGTAAAATAATCATGGATTTGTTTTTCAAGGATCCACAGAAAAATAACCATGGATTTTTTCAAGGTCCAGAAGACCAACAAAGGTTCATTTTTCAACCACAGAAAAGTAATCAAGGATTTGTTTTCCATGGACCCCAAGACCAACAATGGTAGATTTTTTTAAGAACCCACAAAACAATAATCGTGGAAATTTTAAGCATCCACTTATGGAATTTTTAAAAAATACTTTTTCGTGAATTTTTATGAAAATATTTTTCAATGAAACAAAGGCCAATAATCTGCACGCCAAAATATTATAAGGCTACCTCCTGATATTCGATTTTTTTTTTTTTTTTTTTGAAGATTTATGACCCAAATTTCAGATCAAATCAGCTGCAATTTTACATTTCGAATTCTCAGTGGACAGTTGAAGTTCTCTCAACCCTTCAGTACCTTCTGGTTTTTTGAAATTTTGGTCCCAATTTCCAAACAAATTAACTGTTAATGTCTATGCTGAAACATCCAAATTGCAGGGATTTTGAGTGTAACAGATTTAACCATAAGTCAAGTTTTTAAATGGTGGAGAATATTAAAAGTTCGGCCCAGCCAAATGGTCCTAATAGCCCTTAGAAACATTCTGCAGAAATATGACATTCTCATAGGTATTTTCTGAAAAGGATACCTTTCAGAGGTGTTTTATGAGTAGAAGACTTCCCAGAGGGCTTCTGGAAATGGGTGGCCTTGTGGTGGCCTTCTCTAGACAGACTATATTTCAATGATCATATATAGATTGAAGAGATTTTAAAACTTTAGAAAACTTCATAGAGGTCTTCTGGAAGTCGGAGGCCTTGCGGTGGTCTTCTGTAGACAGACTGACTTTCAATGGTCATATATAAATTGAAGAACTTTTAAAGGACCTCTATTGCGAATAGAACATTAAAAGATCTTTTACAGACAAAAGACCTTTAGGGACCTGCTACAGCTATGAGACCTGTGAAGAGATTTTAAAACTTTAGAAAACAGGAAGTCGACGGCATTGAGGTGGTCTTCTGTAGACAGACTGTCTTTCAATGGTCATATATAAATTGAAGAACTTTTAAAGGACCTCTATTGCGAATAGTCCTCTATTCTCTTGTTTATGTAGGAGTCTTTTAAAGGTTTGAGTTTCTGAAGTGTTTTTGATTTTCTCATTCCTCTCTTTTTTGGGCTCTCTAAAGAGAATATAATAAATCTGCCTTGGCTTGCTATAGCTATAAGACCTGCCATAGGAGACCTTTCAGTTGTCATTAAAATAATTCCCATAATTTTTCCAAAGCCAAAATAGTCCAAGACTTTCGTGTTTCTGTAAAAGAAACTCAGAGGTCTTCTGCGGGAGAATACCGTTTGAAACGTACGCAGGTAATAGAAGTTTTTTTAGGAATCTTCTTTATAAAGGTTTGAGTTGCTGAAGTGTTTCTGATTTCTACATTACTTTTCTTTTTTGGGCTTTCTACAAAGAATGCAATCAATCTGCCTTGGCCTGCTATAGCTATAAGACCTACCATAGGAAACCTTTCAGTTTTCATTAAAATAATATCCATAATTTTTCTATAGCCAAAATAGTCAAAGACTTACGTTCTTCTGCAAAAGAAACTCAGATGACTTCTGTAGGAAAATACCGTTCAAAATTCTGCGGTAATATAAGTCTTTTTAGGAATCTTTAGGAAGGTTTGAGTTTCTGAAGTGTTTCTGATTTCTACATAACTCTCTTTTTTGGGCTCTCTAAAGAGAATACAATTAATCTCCCTTGGCTTGCTATATCTATAAGATCTACCATAGGAGACCTTTCAGTTGTCATTAAAATAATATCCATAATTTTTCTATAGCCAAAATAGTCAAAGACTTCCGTTATTCTGCTAAAGAAACTCAGAGAACTACGGCGGGAGAATATCGTTCAAAAATCGTTTGTAATACAATTATTTTTAGAGATCTTCTTTATGTAGGAGTCTTTTTTATTGTTTGAGTTTCTAAAGTGTTTATGATTTCTTCATTCCTCTCTTTTATGGGCTCTCTAAAGAGAATAAAATCAATCTGCATCGCCCCCTGCAAATCCCCCATTTTTCAATAAAGTGCCTGCAATTAATCTTACTTGACTTACTTAATTTTTGTTTTTATAATTTTTTTTTTTTCAAATTCTAGGCATAAACTAAGCCAAAAACATTATAACAACAATTGTTATTGCTTGTAGTTTGTTTTTTAACGGTTTTCTTACATTTCATTTCATGCTAAGCATTTGCAACACTTGTTGTTACTCAGACATTTCTATGCTCACATGTACATACAGACAGACAGACATACAATAAATAAAATATACTTTAGGCATACACGATGTTGGCGTAAAAACGTGTGTATAAAGCTATCCAAAAAGAATTACTTATAACCAACAAGTCAGCTCCAGTCAGTCAGTCAGCCAGTTAGTTAGCTGGCAAAGCCACCCAGCCAGTTACTTGTTTATTTGTTGCATTTTTATTCTTTGCTCTCTCGTTCTTTCTCTTTCTCTCAACGAGAATGTGATCTGCCATGCAATAGCTTCAAGTTGTTGTATAGAATTCATTTTTCCTATATGGCTTAACTAGTTCCACCATGAAGATGTAGAATTTTTTAGTTGGTGTTGTTGGTTTTTTTTTGAAAAGTTATAGAGTTTCTTCTTCTTGTTTCATGCTCATTATTGTATTAAATAATTTCCCGATATTATTACGGTAATTATAGATGAATTATATTTCTTGGCATAGCACAGAAAAAAAACAAATCACAAAAAAACATGTTCTGAGGAGGACAAATTGTAATGGTTGAATGAAATAACAACAATTTTGCAATAACTGGCAAGTTGTAATTTTCAATGTCAAGAATTTTTTAGTTTTAAATATTTCCTATAGCATTGTGAAAGTTGTTGGTGGAGTTTTCTAGGCCAAAATGTAATCATTTTATACAGCTGTTTATTTTTTTTTTTTGAGACCCTGAGAAGATTTGTTCGGGTTTTTAATGAAGACATCATACATTTTTAAATTTTTCATTGTCTAAGTCTGGAGTACCCCCTATTGGATTAACTTCCTATTATTATAATGCAGAGAGTTAGGTTTTTCAAAACGAAACTAGCAACTTTTTAATATTTGCTGATTGCTACCAATTTCATGATTTTATTCCGGCGAAGGAAATAGTTTCCAGGATTTTTCAGATTTTTGCCATAACGACTGTGGTGAAAAGCAAACTTCTAAAGTGTCGAGCATTCCGCCATTTCCGTAATTCATACATTTTTATACCCACCACCACACTATATACCCTCTATAGTGTCATACCATTTGTAACAAAATACATATATTCTTGAACAGCGAAAAATTCTAAGTCGATTTAGCGATGTACGTCTGTCTGTCCGTCCGTCTGCCTGTCTGTTGTAATCACGCTATCTTTCGAACAAATTGAGATAGAAGGCTAAAATTTTGCACACATGTATAGTTTGCCAGTAGGCAGGTTAAGTTCGTAAATGAGCCATATAGGTCCACGTTTTCATATAGCCCCTATATAACAGTACCTCCCTAAATTTCGTATTTTGATGATTTTAGCGGCATTATTCACCGGAATTGTTTTAAATTTGAGATTTGAAGTTCGAAACAGATACTACTGCCTATGACAGAAAATTGTCTGTGCAGGTACACGTCTTCATATAGCCCTCATATAACGGTACCTCCCTAAATTCGGTATTTTGATGATTTTAGCGGCATTATTCACCGGAATTGTTTCAAATTTGATATTTGAAGTTCGTAACAGATACTACAAACTATGACAGAAAATTGTCTGTGCAGGTCCACGTCTCCATATAGCCATCATATAACGGTACCTCCCTAAATTCGGTATTTTGATGATTTTAGCGGCATTATTCACCGGAGTAGTTTCAAATTACGTATTTTGAGTTCGCAATGGGAACTACAGTCTGTGACAGAAAATTGTTTTTGCAGGTCCAAGTCTTCGTATAAGCCCCATATATCAGTACCTCCTTATATTCGGTGCTTTGACGATTTTAGGTACAATAGTCACCGAAATTGTTTGAGATGTCGTATTTGAAGTTCGTAATGGATGCTACAGCCTGTGACAGATAATTTTCTAGTTCCAGGTCTTCATATAATTCCGATATAACGATACCTTCCTACATATATAAACAAAGTCTATGTAGGTCCACGTCGTATAGACCCCAATTTAACGGCTATATTTGGTATTTTTTTAGATTTTAACAGAATTTTTAACGGGAGTTATTTATTTATTTATTTGTTTTTTTTTTGGAAAAATTCCAACTTCGTTCCAAATGGTGGAGGGTATTCAAAGATCTGCCCGGCCGAACTTACTGCTTTTAAGCTTGTTATATCCTCAGTCATATGGCTAGAGAGGCCAAAACGTGCCCCCATCGAAAAAGCGGTTTAAGACCCTAGGTTTTTTAGACCAAATTCATTTCAGGACATTTGGAGTTTATCTAGCGATGTCCGTACGACCGTCTGTCTATCTGTCTGACTGGCTGGTGCGCACGATAACTCTCGAGGGGAATATCCGATTATATACAACCTGTCAAATTTAGATCGAGTTCGGAGATGGGCAATATCGGTCCACTTCGGTACCTCCCCCACAAAAGGTCAAAATTTTCAAAAAATAATTTAATGTACAGAAAGAGAAAGGATAATCCGATTTTGCTACAACTTTGCAAATCCTAATAGTATGACTTGTATTTGTTTAATTTTTTAAGGACAGAACTTGATTAGATATTAGAAGAAGTAAGCCAATATCATAAAATAAATCCCTAATTCTTGGGGTTTAAATATCCGCTTCATTAAAAAATACTCCAATGTAAAATTGTAACATAAATGCATCTGAGCCTACCAGTTATTAAAATTCCAAAACCGTTTGCATTTGTCTGTGGCACATTTTTTTCCAAATATTTCTTATAATTGGGCCACATGACTAGCACACATACATATGTATGCCACATAAACTACAGAAGTAAAAAAAAAACTCCATTGTTAATATTCCTCAGAAACACTCCATGGAAAAACTGACTTTTGCAATCACCTTTGTTACAAAAAATACGAACGTTACAGTTTTGTTTCTTATTTTTTTCAAGTTGTGTCACAGGCATGTAACAACATTTAAATAACAACAAACACCTGACAATGCACATGAACGGGGCAGGGGAAAATCAATTATTTCTTCAGTCTGTAAATCAATCGAAATGACGAACAGAAAAAAAACCAAAAGCAAAAACAAAATAACAAATTGCCAAAGCCCACCTTTTAATACAACGCCATATAATGGGGTGCATAAAATGCAGGTGATTATCATATATTACAGCGACGGCAGGTGGCGCAGATTGGACACAGGGTTTGGGGGACCAGACAGATTTGTAATATTTCTTGTAACATTTTTATTGCACTTTGTTTCGAAATAACCATTAAGGTATGCAGAGTGGTATAGGTAAAATATATTAGCAATTGGTCAAGAAAATACCCCATACTTGTTTTACAAAAAATCTCCATCAAAATGCCAAGGGCCAAAGATGCCACATTGTATTGTATCTTTCTCAGCAACTTTATTAAAAAAATATATATATTTGCAAAACAGAAAACTTACCATTTGGACAGGAAAATACATCATCGGCTGCTCGAACACAACAACAGCTTAACAATAACAAACAAACGAAAGCGGACAGCCATTGTAAACTGGCCGCCGTCAAGCTCCCCATGATCGCAGCTCCCGTGAAATTTTGTAACGAAACCTTATTTTATTAGCGTTGTTATTTTGTTTGCAAGTCAAACAGTAATTTGTAATAGAACTGTAATTAGAACAAAAGAAGAGAGGAAAAAATATTAAAATAATAAATTAAAAAAATTCAATTTTGTTGTTGCAAAATGGTCAGGCTTAATTCCATAAATGTTGTTTTTTTAAAAACAACGTTTGTTTATTAGTGGAGAACGATTTGATAATAATATTCAATAATTTTTTGAATAAAAATATTAAAAGTAAAACAATATATAAATAAAAACATAAAACAAAAAAAAACAACAAAATTCACACACACACACATTTTTCTCTCTCGTTCATTAAAAAAATATCATAGAGATATTTCAGGAATGTAATTTAATATTTTTTCTACATAGCCTCTCCCTCCTATTGTCACAACAAATCTCAGTCATATGCGAAGGCCAAACAAACAGTTAGTTTTATTTTTTGCCTATGTCGCTGATATTAGTTACTAAAATTACTAACAATCAGCAGTTAGCAGCAGCATCGCGTTAGCCCTATTGTTTTGTCAATATTCACACATAGCTGAGATGTTTTCAGTGATTTTTTCCAAATGTATTGGATTTCAAACACAAAAATAAAAATCATTCTAAAGCAATTCATTTGAAATTGTGCGTTTCATGTTTTGATAATACAACAATAACTTTTGTTGTAAGTGTTTAACCCTATGAATGATAGGGGAGGATTCAGACATATTTGAAATTCCACCATAACGATCTTAAGAGCCCAAGAAAAGATTACATTTAAAAACAAGTAAAAAAGGCTGTAAGTTCGGTCGGGCCGATCTTTAAATACCCTTCACCATTTGGAACGATTTTGAAATTTTCAAAAAAATGAAATACGTTAAAAATTTTGTTAAATTCTTAAAAATACTGAATTCAGCATTAGTGTCTTTAGGACGACGTTGACCTGCATATACAACTTTTGTCATAAACCATCACAAATTCAAATGCGAAACTTGAATAAAAAAATTCGGTGAATAATGTAGCTAAAATCATCAAAATTCCGAATATCGGGAGGTAGCGTTATATTGTGGCTATACGAAGACATGGACCAGCATAGACAATTTTCTGTCATAGGCTGTAGTATCCATTACGAACTTCAAATACCAAATTTGAAACAATTCCGGTGAATAATGTCCCCAAAATCATCAAAATACCGAATAAAAGGGGGTACCATTACATGGGGGCTATACTAAGACGTGAACATGCACAGACAATTTTCTGTCATGGGCTGTAGTACCTATTACGAACTTCAAATACCAAATTTGAAACAATTCCGGAGAATAATATCGCTTAAATCACCAAAATACCGAATGTCGGGAGGTACTATTATATGGGGGCTATACCAAAGCGTGGACCTATATCACTCATTGTCAATACCAAAAGTCCTGCAGACATAATACACATTTGAGTAAAATTTTATCAACCTACTTCATTTCGTTCGGAAACTAGAGTGAATTCCACAGACAGACAGATGGTAGAGATCGGACAATTACTTCTGGTACCTCCCCTACAAAGGGTCAACATTTTTAATAACAAAAACGATCATAAAATCTGAAATAAGCATTCCATTCCCTTCAAGTTACACACATCACAATATTTTTATTAAACCAAGGTCTGGTGTGAAGATAAAATATATCGGTCCACTCCTTATGGTACCTGCCCCTCAAAGGGTCAACATTTTGAATATTCATGAAGCTCACAAAACATGAAATTAACATCCTATTTCATTCAGACTTGGCACCTCTCAATATTTCCATCAACACAAGATCTGTTATGAAGATGGTAAAGATCGTACCACTACTTATGGTACCTGCCCCTCAAAGGGTCAAAATTTTGAATAGTCATAAAGCTCATAAAACACGAAATTAACATCCACTTCCATTCAGACTTGGCACATCTCAATATTTCCATCAACACAAGATTTGTTAAAAAGATGGTAGAAATCGCACTATTTCTTCTGGTGCCTCCCCCAGGGTTCAAGATCTTGAAAATCAAAATACTCAAAGAAAGCTAAATAAGCATCCAAATTCATCCATCCATCTCTTCAAATTTCCCACATTTAAACATTTTACTAACACAAGATCTGTTGCACCTCACCCACAAAGGGTCATAATTTCCAATACTTATATCTGTCGTAAATTGCGAAACAAGTCGGCGATTCTTTACAACTTCCTATATCTAAATATTTCTCTTAACCAGAAATCCGATATGAATAGGTAATTTATCGGAATTTATGATTTCGCATAAAATTGGATATAAATTTTCGATTTCCTTCAAATTTTCAACATAAAAAAATTTCTATCTTTATTAGATGAAGTATGAAAATAGAATACTTTGGTCCGCTATATCTGTTACCTTCACATTTTCCAAAAAATTGCACATAGCTCATATAAAGTACAGGAAGTAGTCGACATAGTCCAAATCTCGCACGTTGTAATATTTATATCAGTCTTAGGTCAAATACGAATTGCTCAATATTGGCCAAAGGCTTCGGAACCTCCCCCATAAAGGGTCAACAGTTTGAATAATCATAACTCAAGGCTGGGGGTATACATCTGTCGGCAAAACCGACTGATTCTATTTTACTTGTTTTATTTTAAAATAGCAAACATCCGACGATTTTCTCATATTTCAAACATGAAGTCACATTGATCTAAATACCTGTAGAACCAAGCCTTCCCTAGTTGAATGTGTACAAAAATAATTTTTATTATTTAAAAGTGGCATACTTCCGCCTATTTCTTCAAATTTCTAATATGAAGTCATTCTTAAGGAATTATTTTCAAAATTGGCTACAACCAAAATAAGGAGTTGTCCGTACTTAAAATTGCAAAATGTGGGTGTTTTGTTAAAAAAGATTAGCACTTGATGCGAAAAAAAAAACTTAAATTAGAGAAAAAAAATCTTCAGTTATTTCTATAACGCTCTCTTCAAAATAACACTGACTCGGTCTCCCCACACATAGAAAAAAATACAAGCCATGCTTTGAAAACCACACAATTATGAGTGTTTCTAATGCAAAATATTCAAAACTATTTGAATATTTTGTTTTTGCACTCTTTGTTTCAATCAAAAGCGACGAAAAACATTCTTGAACAACATTTTGCAATTTGCCAGGTAAATCTCATGATAGACATTCCATTCCGCAGTTTATCAAATGAAGTGTGTGTGGAGTTGCGATCTAATGCTTGACACAGAACGTGGGAAATCTCAAAAATAGACAAATGACGACGCACCTTAAAGCATTGTTAACCACAAAAACTGTTTTATTAACACACACACACACACACACACACTCACATATGCATACAAAAGCATACACCTAGGATTGTGTTTTTTTGTTTTTGGTGTCGTTGATGTCTCAACAGGTAGAGGAGAGTGCCATATCAGATAACAACACCGCACTGTAAGCTTATTTTCTGGAAGCTGCAAGTTGAAGATGTTGTTTGCTTTGTAATCAAATCAAAGCCATACCTGTCCGCATATGGATGAGTGATATGCTGGCGGTACATACATGTGTACCTATGTACATATCGACATTCGTACATACATATGTGAATGTGGCTTTGTGTACAATTATTTTCTCTGTCAATAAAAAAGAAAGAAAGAAAGACAAAACAAACATACACTTTCGTATGAACTTTCACTTTATCATCAGCGTCGTCGTCGCCGTCGTCACCGTCTTCAAGTAAGCATACCAGCCAACTTCTCTAAAGCGCGCTCATAGCGCAATCACCAGCTCCACCACACCGCAACTAATCATCGTCGACATCATCGTCATACCACATCCCAGCACACACCATTCATTTTGGTATGGGCCATTTCAGTCTGTCCTTAACCCAACCGGTCGTTGGGTGAGTTTTGCCTTTCCTCAGCCCCCTCCGATCGATTTGTTGTTCGTTTTCTGATTACATTTGGTTATAGCTCTTTTTTTTTTTGGACAACATATTAAAAGTGCATTATGTTGCTGTGGCTGCCTTCGATGAAAGAAAAAAAACAAAACTAAGTTTCCCTTGTTTGTCTGTCTGCCACCAGCAAAAGTGGCAGCATAAAAACAGTGCGGCCAGCACCAGCTCGAATGTAAAAAAAATATGTTTGCCATTTTTGAATTTTTTCGCTAAAAAATGCCAAACATTTTGAAGTTTGTTTTTTCTTGTTGTTGTTGGCGGTGGTTTGTCCACACAGCTTATTTTGGTGGTTGGTCAACAATAACCAGTATGAAATTGTATAAACGTGTGTGGTTTTGTGGACATACAGCCACAAGACAGGGAATTATTAAGTTATTGGAAAAGTAGAAACAAAATTATTTAGGGAATAATGTTTTATCAGAAAATTGCAACATTTTTGGCGAGAATGTCAGGATAGAAATTCCTATTCTCAGTGTTATGTGAGAATAAAAAGAGAGAGGGAGAATAAACATTGTGGTGAACATTTGCAATATATCGCCAATTTTTTTGGTCGCTGGAAAAATGGCATATCCTTAATTTCATTGTCAATTATGATTTTCCACTATAATTGTCCACAAAATAAAAAAAAAAAAAACTATCCTCCATAAACTTGAGTTCAAATTTGTTATATCGTCATATCAAGAATGTTTTTGACATTCTTCTACAAAATGAAAATTTAACCTCCTTAGACTTCACTTCAAATTTATTACATCATCATATCAAGTATTTATTTAAAATTCTAAACATTGAAATTTTAAATTTTCCAATTTTCAAAAAAAAAATCACCACACCAAAATTTTAGTTAAATTTAGAAAATATCATATTTTTTAAACTAAAAATTTAACTTCCATAAACTTGACTTCAAATTTGTTACAGCATCAGATCTAGTATTTATTTGACATACTAAATATTCAAATTTTTGATTTTTGTAATTTTAATCCCGTGGTGAGTTTCTCAAAAAATTCACCACACCAAAATTTTAGTGAAAATTCGGATATATGTTATTTTTAAACCAATTAACAAACAAAAAGTTCATAAATTCCGACTAAACATGATGTACAGGGTATGGTGAAAATGTATTTTGATGCGTACAATTTTTTAATTGACTTTTTTAGGAATTTGAAGTTTGTTAAAATACACTATCTATTAATTTGAAAGAATTTGCATCAATATTCTGTTTTTTTTTTAAACGACCACCTTTTTTAAAGAAAATTAAAAATCACCACACTAAAATTTCTGTAAATATGTTTTCAAAATGTGTCATATCGACATATATATTCTTTTTTAATAAATATATAACATTCTAAACATTCAAATCTTTGATTGCTGCAATTTTCAACCAGTGGTGAGTTTCTAAAAAATTCACCACACCAAAATTTTAGTGAACATTTGGATATATTTTACTTTTAAATCAAGTAACAAACAAAAGGTTCATAAATTCCGACTAAACGCTATGTTTAGGGTGTGGTGAAAATGAATTTAAATGCGTGTCACTTTTTAATTGGCTTTTTTATTTTTTTTTTTTTTTAATATAAAGATAGTTTTAATTAACATTCTATTATTTTGAGAGAACTTACATTAATATTTTGTTTTTTTTTTTTTTTTTCTATAAACTAGCCACATTAAAAAAAATTAAAACTCACCACATCACACTTTCTGTAAATATGTTGTAAAAATATATCATATCGATATGTATATTCTTTTTAAATATATTTAACATTCTAAATAATTAATTTTTGTAATTTTCAACCCGTGGTGAGTTTCTTAAAATTCACCACAACAAAATTTTAGTAAAATTTTGATGTTTTTTTTCAAATCAATTAAAAAAATTTACAAATTCAGACTACACACTATGTTTGGGGTGTGGTGAAAATGTATTTCCATGTCCAAATTTTTTTACATTCTGTAAATTTGTAAAATTTTCATTCATAACGATTTTATATAATGTAACTACGTTTTTTTATAAAACTTAAAATTCACCACACAAAAATTCATGTAAATATTTTTTCAAAATATGTCATATCAACAGACACATTCTTTTAAAATATTTGTTAAACACCATTGTCTCTATATTAATCGATATCCCACTGCGGTGAGTTTCTATGGAAATACCATTCCTTTTTTTTGGCATGAAATTATGTTTTATGGAAATAGAAGAGGTAATTAAATTTTTAAATGCATATTACGGATCATTACTGGTGTGGTGGAATTTTCTTTACGGTCCTAGAATCGCTAAATCCAATTTTCTAAATATATGAATGTATTAAATGCTTCAACTTGCGATGAGCTGTTTTAGTAAGTTTCAGTATCACTTCTAGTTTTTATAAAAGGAATTTGTCTAATTTTTTAATCGTTCATATTTTTTTTAATGAGAATAATTCAAAATTCTGCAACATCTCTCAAAAAGAAAAAAAACTTCTTTAAAAAAATTTCCCACCTTATTTGTAACAAATTATATGGATAATTTCAAATCTATAACAAGGTATATGAAATATAACTATGTGCTAACGATATTAAATATTTACACCTCGTGGTAAGTTTAATTAAAAATTCACAACACTTCAATATGCCTTTGTCTTATCTGTGTTTCACTCCAATTGATAATTTCATATTTTTTTCCCAATTATAATTCAAAGTTCGGCCACTATTGCCGAATGTCTTTACATTTTCGATTGTTTTTGGAGCTTCTGGGAAACAGGTTTTAAACATAGTTTCATTTTAAGTGCATGATTTTTTTCTCTTTCACGATATACATACACATACACACAATTGAGTGTATCTATAAAAAAATTCACTTTTCAACTTTTTTATTAAAAGGAAATTGCACATTTATCTAAACACTTATGAGCCACGTTAATTTTTTATTTTGATGGTGAGAAACATATAAAACTGATTCATCTATGAAGGCCAAATATGAAACAATTTCAAATAAAAATAACAGAAAAAATATGATTTGGGTTAATTAAATGTAAAGATTGTGGCGGCAGTCAATGGAAAGGGAGCAGAGGTGAGGAGATAGCAATTGAAAATATTTAAAGTTTCATGGATTTGAAAGAATTTTAATGAAAACCATTTGTGACCGCAATTGAAAGCTTTTATTAAAGCTTGATTTGATAGAATTCCAAATGTTTTCAAAACACATGCTTGCTTTTCTAGATCTCAACGGAGTGTGGCCATGCTCTCTATTGAGAAAACAAAAGACTTAAGACACATACTTGATTTGGTGTACCACACTATGACAAAGTTGATGGATACATTATGGCTGGCTGTTGATTTCAACTTTATAAATTTCCAAAGAATGACTAAACATCACGTTTAACTGGTTTGACTTGGATGTTATTTATTTTTTTTTTTTTTTTTTCAACTTTTTTTTTCTAAATAAAATCATTAATAAACAAAGACTTTTTTAAGGTTTGGCAAAGCCACTCATTTACTTCACCAACAGCATCATCGAAAAGAATTGACATTTTGCTTAGCTCATTGTAAACTTAGTTCGATTATTATCATTGTTTTTATTGTTGTTTAAAATGAACTCAACTCAAGCTCTAAACTAAATAAATATAAACAAGTTTTAATAAGAAAACAAAATAAAGAAGAAGAAAAAAAATGTGGAATAGAAAACAATCTTTGATTCAGAGCAAAATTTGTTGTTTTCCTTTCTCTTCTCCCCCCAATTTGTTGTTCCATTTATTATATTTTCTATGTATTTCCGTTCCAAATGTACTTGACATTTAATTTCGCAAATTTAGCTGCAAGAAATTACGAAAAAGCAAGCAAGCAACACATATGTTTGGCAATTTTATATAAAAGCCTCAAAGCAAACCCAAATAACAGCGGAAGGAAACCTCAAAGCAAAGACAACACATGATTGCCAGTAGTTTGGTAACATTTTGTGGCCTAGGGTCAGAGTTAATTAACCCCTTGATGTCATATGGACCATTTTCAACACAAAATAAAATTTTGACAGAAAAAATCTTTTTATAGATAAACGTAAGCAGTTCTAGCTGAAGCTAATTAAATTATTTGAAAAAATAAAAACTCATAATTGCTTTAATCAGACTTCCATGGAAATTGAAAATTTCATTGTTGAAATTATTTTTAATAAGATTAATTATTAACCGAAAAAAATGAAAGTGAATTGGATCTGTAAGAGAAAGCAATGAAAAAGTAATTGTTGGCATTGAAAAATTGTTTCTATTGAAAATTGTTAGAATTAATTTCTATGGAACAAATTGGTTAATATTTGGGCGAAAATGACTCGGTAAATCGTTTTTTTTTTCTAAAATTAGAAAATGGAAATTCAAACACGCCAGAGGTTACATTTATCAAAAATTTATTAAAGACTCGCAGGAATGTGAGCGGGAGAACTCTTGAGAATAGATGATTTAAAACGACCAAAACTCATTTTTTGGTTTCATTCGAATAAGAGCGAGCATGCTTTGTTCATTTAGAGTCCTAGTTTTGTCACATTCCTATGTGTATTTCTATACCCTCAGTCACATGACTACAGGGGGTATATATCATTTGGTACGGCCGAAACGTGCCTAGGCCCTAGGTCTCTTTGGACCAAAACCGTTTCAGGACATTTGAAGTCGATCTAGCGATGTCCGTCCGTCCGTCCGTCTGGTGCGCAGGATAACTCTCGAAGGGAGTATCCGATTTGATCCAAACTTGGTACATCGTAATATTATTGTCAAACTTAGATCGAGTTCGGAGATGGGCAATATCGGTCCACTCCTCCTAGTACCTCCCCCAAAAATTTTAATATTTTCATTTTGCTAAGTCAGGTGCGAAAATGGACAATATTTTCTACTCTATCAAACACCTCTCCCACAGAGGAGCAAAATTTTAAATAATTTTAACTCTTATAAAATGTGATGAGGGTCCAATTATCTGTTAATTACACACATCATAATATTTTAATGAACGCAAGGTCTAGGTTGATGGAATATATCAGCCCACTCCTTCTGGTACCCCCCACCCCCCTCACAAAGTGTCAAAATTTGGAATACCCAATAAGCTCATAAAACGCGAAGTTTACACCCGATTCCATTTCGATTTAGTACATCTCAATATTTCCATCAGCACAAGATCTGTTATATAGATGGCAGAGATCCTCTCCACATAGGATCAGGATTATTTCTATATTTAAATAAGTAGAACAATCGATTTTTTTAATTTAATTAATAAATCTCCAGAGGTGAATTAAACAAAAAAATCACCTCTTTATGACTTCTTTAAAATGACAGAAAGTGAAAAATATCCATAAACTAACCTAATATGTTTAAATTTCGATTCCCGGCAATTTCACCTCTAAAAACTTGAAATTTTCAATTCCATTAAATAATGTGGTGAATAAAACAGAAAAATCACCTCTCGGTAAGGTCCTTAACATGACACAAAATGGAAAATTTCTCCATAAAAACTTATTTAAAACGTTGAACATTTGATTTCCGGCAATTTCACCTCGTGGTGGGTTTCTCAAGAAATTCACCACTCTTTGATTTCTTCTGAAAATGGCATAAACAAATATTCACAAGCAATATTCAACCAAAAAAATCTACTTTGCAAACATTTCGACCCGTTTTCTACTAATTTTCAGTCGCTCTTACCTTCGTCCGTAAGCTTATTTAAGTGTCGCTTAAAAAATAACAATTTTCCTTTACTATAAGAAAATTTATGACTAACCAGTCAGAATTTCCGATTCCATTAAAAAAATTCAATAAAAACATCCTTCTCTCCTCGGTAACTTTTTCAAAATGACACAAAATAGAAAATTTGTCCATAAAAATCAATACAAAATGTTTATATTTCGATTCCTGCCAATTTCACCAAGCGGTGAGTTTCTCAAGAAATTCACCACACTTTGATTTTTTTTCCCAAAATGTCATAATTTTTTTTCACAATCAATTCTTGACCAATGAAGCTGCCTTGCAAACCTTTCGACCCATTTTTGATGCTGTAACTCTTTCATTTTAACTAAAAATATTTTTAACTGTGAATTTTTTACGAAAAATTTGTTTGAACTAATTTTCATTAGCTCTCACTTTCTGCATTAAACTTTTGTAATATGCTGCAATAAAAACCCGCTCTGTTTGTTTGCTACAGAGGAATTTAGTACTCTCTTCCCCTTTGTCTAAAAATGTGTGTTAGGGCAATAATTTACCTTCAACTTGTGTTCAAAGCCACAAAACTGCTTAAACATTAGCCATTGTAAATTTGTGTATTTCTGACATTTTTTTTATTAAAGTTTATTACGATTATGTACACATCCGGCATAAAGTGAGAAAAAATTTTGTCATAGAGTGAGAAAAAATTCCTACAAATTGAAAATAAATTCTTTAAAACAATTTTTGATTGCCGTTGAAAAGTGAAACTGATACAGTGGATTTTCAATAACTCATAATGATAAGATTTCAGACAATCTTTAGTCTAATCGAAAATTTGGATTATGTAAAGCCGGGGTTTCAATAAAAATAATTTGAAGAACAATTAGAATTTTTAAATAATCTGGTTACCATAGACCAATTATTACTTAAATAACTTCCAAAACTTATTTCCTGGTTCTAAAATACTATTTTTCAATTATAAGAACTTAAATTTACCATATTTCCATTTTAACATTGGAATATTTTCCCACAAAATTTTTTAAGAATCCACAAAAAAATATTTTAATACACAAGATAAAATCTTTTAAAATAGCTAGACACTACAATTCATTATTTTCATTTCCAGCCAATTTCAGGCAGTGGTGAGTTTCTTCTAAAATTCACCACACCGGGTTTTTTGGTGGAAATTCAAATTTAAGAAGTTTTCAACATTTGCTATACAAAAAAGTAATATGTTTGCCTTACGGAAACTCAATTTTGTGAGATGCAAATGTCACATAATATAATTTTTGGCCAACAAACCCACACATTTTGGTTAAATATGCAAACCACAACACCAGAAACATTAATTCTTATTGAAAAAAAAAATAAAGTAATCTATTCGCCATAACAATTAACTTGAATGAAGACACCGAAGACATGCAGTGCATTAAAAAAAACTAACATTCTTTTGTTAATGTATTTTTAAATTCTCAATTTGATGCTCCCTCCCTTGCCAAGTAAATTATTGTTTGCAAGGTGAAAAGATCTCATCTTGAAAATATTTCTAATAATTATTTAGAAAATGAGTCATAGTTATTCACAATTCCCAACAATAGCTGGCCAATGAGAAATAGTTTTTAAAATACTTTGCCAAACCTCAAATCAAATAATTTTTTTTTTCTCCCCAATGATGACAATGGCAGCTGATTTCACTTCAATTGGGGGAAACAAAAGAAAGAAATGAAAACGAAAACAGTTTTTTTTTCTTTCTTAATTGTAAAGTCTATCTCAATTAAAGAAAAAAGTAAAGGGGGCCGAAGTTATTATTTTAACCCAACTACCTTTGATGATCAATGGCTGGGTGCTAAACATTTGGTCATTTACCACCATTATCTCCAGCACTTGCCCAGTTGCTTCCGTTGTTACTACAAATTGCTTTGGGGGCATTTATTACAATGGTTGATAAGGTATGAGGGGAGGGGGGTACACTAAAAGATTTATTAGCCAACAATGTTTTGTTGTTATTTTTTATTATTACTTTTGTTAAAAATTTTTCCCATCAAAAAATTTCTAAATAAATAACTTACGCACGGCCAGCCAGCCTGCCACCCAAGTTAATGACAATTTGTTGTTGTTATTGTTGTTACCAATACAAGTTAATTTAAAAATAATGCCGTTTTTTCTTCTCTTGACTACTTTGTAACTTTCTCCATACATTGGGGAGTATTTTATAATTCAAGGCCCTCATGGCCCTGATGTTGCTGATCACTTAATTATTAATTATTGATTTCTGCTTAAAAACAGTAAAAAGGAAGCCGCCACCCATTGTTGCCTTGGGGCGCCCTGTTTTGCAATAACTTAACTTGGCATGTTGTGGCTGATTACACATAAACTGGTTATCCTTAGGTTGTAATGGGAAAAAGCATTGTTTAGTTGCCAATTATTCCCATATGCCATGTTACCCTACAAGATAAGCCTTTCAAGTGTTCCAGTTTTTTTTTTTCTTGTTTCTTGCCTCTCTATATTTTTTCTTTCTTTCCTTGCTTTTCTTGTCTTGTCGTCATAGTTGTTGAAATTGTGCTAAAGAATTCCCGGTTAAAAACATTTTAATTAAAAACAAAGACATGAATGAAAATACACAGGGGCACAGTGTTTGGGGAATAAATTGGGTAGATGTAATTTTCGATTTCTCAAAATGAAATAAATGTTTAATGGGTAATAAATGAGGGAAGGTTTGAATCCTGAGTCTTAACTCTCTGTCTCATTACCTACATCTATAACTCACTCTCTCTCTCTCTCGAAAATTACCAATGAAGTAAACAATGTTTTTTTCACAAACATAGAAAATCATTTCTTATCATCGCTTTATTTAAATTTGAGAAAAATTTGAACCCACCCCTTCATCAGAGAAAAGAGATTTATGTTATTTATGAAATTCAACATTACTTGATTTTTTTTTAAGAAAGAAATTATATTCCAATAAAAAAATTCAAATTGTCAACTTTATAAAAATAATTGGCCATTATGCGGTATATATAAAATTCAACACACTGTAATGTCTTCTTCTAAAAAAAATAAATAAATAAAAAAGAAAAAATATTTTCTGACCACAAAATGATAAAATCTAAATAATTCTTCGAGTTCAGGAAATTTCAACCCGAGGTGAGTTTCTCCAAAAATTTAACATAGCAGGATTTCTTGCGAAAAATAAATCAATTTCATGGATGGATCTCTCTATTATCATGGAAAACCTCTAATGACATGAATTGTGGACAGAATTGTGAAGATGTGCTAAATGTTTATTTTTGCCGTCAAAACTGAAATTCGTGGTGAGAAATTTTTTCACCATTAAATAGTTTAAATTCAATAATAAATTTTAAATTTATCTGAATTAAATCAATAAAAAACCTACACGTTACAGAATATAAAAAATTAAACGATTTGCTTCTATTTCTAAATTCACCACACAGTATGTATCACATGGTAGGCAAAAACTATACACGATGTACAAAAATACATAAAATAATTGATATGAAGTAATTTTAGATTGTGGTGAGTTTCCCAAAAAATTCACCACACTTTGATTTTTAATTTAAATTGAAAACTTTTAAATTCATGTAAATAAAATCAATAAATTGCCTTTATATTACAACAAGTTAAAAAGCAGTAAGTTCGGCCGGGCCGAACTTTTAATACCCTCCACCATTTACAACGAATTTGGAAATTTTCAAAAAATAAAATCCTTAAAAAATTCTGTTAAAATTTTAAAAATACCGAATATAGCCGTTATGTTGGGGTCTATACGACGTGGACATACATATGCATTGTTTGTCATAAGCCATTACCATATTCAAATTCGAAACTGGACCCACACCGACAATTTTCTGTCATAGACTGTAGTTCCCATAACGAACTTCAAATATCAAATTTTAAACAATTCCGGTTAATAATGTCGCTAAAATCATCAAAATACCGAACATAGCGAGGTGCCGTTATATGGGGGCAATACGAAGACGTGGACCTGCACAGACAATTTTCAGTCTTAGGGTGTAGAATCCATTTGGAACTTAAAATACCAAATTTGAAACAATTCCAGTGAATAATGTCGCTAAAATCATCAAAATACCAAATATAGGGAGGTACTGTTATATTGGGGCTATACGAGGACGTGGACCTGCAAAGACAATTTTCTGTCTTAGGGTGTAGTATCCATTTGGAACTTCAAATACCAGATTTGAAACAATTCCCGTGAATAATGTCGCTAAAATCATCGAAATACCGAATATCGGGAGGTACCGTTATATGGGGGCTATACGAAGACATAGACTTGCACAGACAATTTTCTATCTTAGGGTGTAGTATCCATTTGGAACTTCAAATACCAAATTTGAAACAATTCCGGTGAATAACGTCGCTAAAATCATCAAAATACCGAATATAGGGAGGTACCGTTATATTGGGGCTATACGAAGACGTGGACCTGCAAAGACAATTTTCTGTCTTAGGGTGTAGTATCCATTTGGAACTTCAAATACCAGATTTGAAACAATTCCCGTGAATAATGTCGCTAAAATCATCAAAATACCGAATATCGGGAGGTACCGTTATATGGGGGCTATACGAAGACATAGACTTGCACAGATAATTTTCTATCTTAGGGTGTAGTATCCATTTGGAACTTAAAATACCAAATTTGAATCAATTCCGGTGAATAACGTCGCTAAAATCATCAAAATACCGAAAATCCGGAGGTACCGTTATATGGGAGCTATATGAAAACGTGGACCTACATGGCCCATTTACGAACTTAACCTGCCTACTGGAAAAATAAACATGTGTGCAAAATTTTAGCCATCTATCTCAATTTATTCGAAAGATAGCGTGATTACAACAGACAGACAGACAGACGGACAGACAGACAGACAGACAGACGGACATCGCTAAATCGACTTAGAATTTTACGCTGATCAAGAATATATATACTTTGTTGGGTCTGACATGAGTATTTCGAGGAGTTACAAACGGAATGACAAAGTTAATATACCCTCCATAGTATGGTGGAGGGTATAAAAATATAAACAAAATTCAACGATATGTTTATATTTTTAAATTCACCACACTGTAGGTATCATTATATGTATCATATGGTAGGCAAAAATTACACATAACGTACAAAAACACATTAAACAATTGATTTGAAGTAATTTTAGATCGTGGTGAGTTTCCCAAAAAATTCACCACACTTTGATTTTTCCTAAAATTGGTATTAAATAAAGGTCAAAAACGATACAACTATGAAATAAAGTTTGGTTACCAAATTTGACCAATTATTGAACACAAATGGTACCTTAAGAAATGCAAACTTGTAAAAAAGTTGTAAAAATCAACATAAAAATCATAAAAAGCATCGATAAAAAATGTACATTTAAAAGTTGTACCGTTTTGCCCCATGTTAGCGTGTTTATTTATAAGTGTTTAAGCTTCAAAAAAGCTATAAAAATCGTTACATTCCACTTTTATACTTTCATTTACGAATTTCACCACTCATTAGTTAGATCGATCGGTCATATTCGAGTAAAACCTATGTAGAATTTATGGGAATACGTCAAGTATTTGATTCCATCAAATTTCAGCTTGTGGTGAGTTTCTTAAAAAATTCACCACACCTCGATTTTTCTTGAAAGTTGTTTTAAATCAAATATATAGCCTATCATGACTATGAAAAATTGTTTTCGAGAACATTTTGCAATACTTTCGACCAAACATATTTCTATACTTTGCTTTTAACCAAGAATGCAGGTATTTCCTTTAATGTTTTTATTTTTAATTTCCTTTTAAACTATATGAATGTTAATTTCTTTCAATATTACTTTGAATGTGGACAAATTATAAACTTTAATTGAAAATTATTAACATAAATGCTTTTCAATTTATTTCCTTATTATTACCATCATAAATTTATGTCAATTAAATGGCTGGAGAAATTTACAACAGTTATTAATAATGGCACAGAACACTGTATTGCTCGCTCGTGTGTACATCGAAGTTGGTTTGCGTGAATTAAAATAGAGTAGGTTAATTTAGCACACAATTACCCACACACATTTAAAAAAAAGTGAGGAGAAAAAACAGACTTTTACAATTGTATTGGCAACCAGGATTACATACAAAAAAAATATGTAAACATACCCACAACTCATACAAGAATAAATGCCAAATGTTGCCATCCACTGGCCATTGATATGTAAAAAAGCAACTTTCAGTTTAGCTTCGATATGATAAATTCCAGAAATTCTTCAATATTTATTCTTTTAATTTGTTGTATGGTCGTTTTTTATTGTATAATACAAGTTCTTCAATATTCATGTTGCATACTTTTAACAAAATCGAAAAAAAAACTTAACGCTTAAGACCTGCTTTGCCTGCCACTCCCAGGTAGTGAGATTTGAATATATTCTCAGCAGAAAAAAAAAGAAAACGGAATTGAATGATGTCAAATTGTTTGGCTTGAATATTTTTTTGGGGTTTCGAGTTCGTAGCTTAGACAAGAGAATAAATAATACAAAAAATCAAGAAATTATGCTAATTAATAGAAATAACATCACAAAAATATATCTATCTATCTATTTCTATTCCCTTGAATAAACAACGAAAAAACGAAAGACTTAGGCAACAAACTTGTTTTGTGGTTAGACGAATTTTTTGGAAGTTTTGATAGTTTTTTTTTCAACTTCAGGTGTTATACCACCACTACCTTTGGAATTCTTTATAATTCGTTACAAAGATCTAAGCGGGAAAGATGACATGGTATTGGTGTTGCAGTCTCTATTATGGCCCGTACAAAGCTCAGAAAATACCTGCATACAACGTTCAACATAAATATGTCGGTCGGTTGGTTGGTTACTTCTAATCGAGCCTGGTACTACTGCTGCATGCATGCGGTTGGTATTGCATGTTATTGTTGTTTGGTTCAACATGTTTCTTTCTACTACTTCTACTTCGTCTTCTTAGTTAGTTGTGTTTTTACCTTCTTGTTTTGTGGTCGTTGTTGTTATTGTTTTTATGTTGTAGACTTTTTCACAACAATAAGGCAAAGGAAAAAACTATATTTACCACAATATGCACAATACTACCACCACCAGCAGTAACAGCAACAACACAAACAATAGATGAACAATTCTGTTTCTTCTACTTCTTCTGTTGCGGTGTTCAAAACACTTGTTGAATTTACAGTATTTTTCACTCTGGGGTTTTGTATTTGTTTTCCACACACACACATAAATACATGCATATCTATCTCTGCTCTTTCTCTCTCTACAATGGTATGACAAGTGTTGTGTGTTGATTTAACGGTTTGAAACATACAACCGAAATCTTACGTTCGCTTCCAAGAACCTGATTAGGCAAAGTAAATAAATGGTCATGATGTAGGCTGGCTGACTGGCTGGCTAATTGAAATTGTGGGTAAAATGTGAATGTTTTTGTTGTTTTTTTTTTTCTTTTCGGGAGATAAAAATATTTAATTTAGTGTTTTATGATATGCGAAATTCTGGAGGTAATTTTAGGGTACCTTACAGAATTTGTTTCGAAAAATTTTTCCCGTGAAAAGAATTTGATTTATAGCTCATCATTTCGAGGAAATGTGGTATCGGTCAGGAGGCATTTCAAAAAGAAATTTATTTTATTAATGGTATTAACGTTTATATTCCCAGTAAAAATTTGGTATTCATATTAGCCAAATCAGTCATTTCAAAGTAATGTAAACAGACTACCTTGACACTACCGGCGAAAGAGGGAAGTAATGGTTTGTTCTTAAAAATTTGCAAGGCAAAAAAAAAAACTTATTTGACTTATTACCGAATAATGAATAATGATTTATTACCAAATAGTGAAGACGTATTGAAGACAAAAGCGAGGTTCGAGTTCGAAAAACAAAGTTCTAATTATTTTCCACCAATTCATAATAACAATTTCCATAATACCCATCTTGACCAATTTGTACCTTTTAATATTCTACAAATAGAATTTTCAAAAATATTGATTGAATTTATCCCACCATAGAAAATATAAGCCTCATACGAGGCTTTCCGAGATTTCCAAAAATATTGTCTCAATTATTCCCAATACAAGCCTCATGCGCAATTTCCATACCAACACATTTTTATTAATAATAGACTACAATTTTGTACATTTTGGTACATTTCGTACCTTCAGTGTATAAAATACTACAAATAAAAACAAAGCAGTTAAAAAGTATCGATCGATTTTGCTGACAGATATATACCATCAGCCAATATTCGATTATTTAAATATATTTTGACTTATGTTATGATTATTCAGATGTGTGACCCTCTATGGAGTAGGTTCCGAAGGAATGGGCCAATATTGTCCATTTCGTATCGGGCCTTACTAAATATGATATAAATATTATGACGTTCAGGTTTGGACTATATTGGTTACTTCCTTAACTTTATATGAGATATGTGATAATTTTTAGAAAATGTTAAAATTTTCATACTTCATCTAATACAGATTATTTGAAATCAGAATATCAATCATTTATATCCAATTTTATTCGAAATCATAAATTCCACATTCATCTCAGGTTTCTGGTTGAGAGAAATATTTAGATATAGCAAGTTGTAAAGAATCGCTGACTTGTTTCAAAAGTTATGACAGATAAAAGTACGGAAAATTGTGACATTTTGTGGGTGATGTACCAGACGGGGTTCGCAGATATATATCATCTTCACAACAAATCTTGTGTTAGCAAAAATATGTGTATGTGTGAAATTTGAAGAGAGTTGGACACTTATTTCACTTTCTTTGAGCGTTTTTGGATATTCAGAACTTCGACCCTTTGTGGTGGAGGTACCAGAATAAATGGTCCGACCTCTACCATCTTTATAACAGATCTTGTGTTGATAGAAATACTGAGATGTGCCAAGTCTGAATGGAATCGGATGATAATTTCGTGTTTTATGAGCTTCATGGAAATTCAAAATTTGTACCCTTTGTGGGGAAGGTACCAGAAGAAGTGGACCGATATTGTCCATTTCGCACCTGGCCTAGCACAGATACAAATATTAGGATTTGTAAAGTTGGAGCAAAATCGGATTATCCTTTCTTTTTCTGTGCAGTAAAAGAAAGTCAATGCCGGACCTTGACGCCTTGACTGGATATAATCAAATTTTGAACTATTTCAACTCCTAGTTCGATTATGACTTGCAATCGAAGTGGATATAAAATCCATTTTCGTATTTGTCGAGCCCGCGGAATGTCGTCCATTTCAGACATGAAAAGAAAACAATTGGAACATGAGCCCAAATTTCAAGGAGAGTCTGGGATATGTTGTCTCAACAAACCAGTCCAACAGGACGATCGATAAAATCCGATAAAAGAAAATACAAACATTTGGACCTGAGACAATGTTTCAAAACAACCTAGGATTTTGGATCTCATGGAGTCTAATAAAAATTCAATACCTTGTCCTTTTGGACTATCGTCCATTTCAGACAAGAAAAGACATCACTTTTAACCTAAATCCAATTTCAAGGAGAGTCTGGGATTTATCATCTCAAAAATCAGTCCAACAGGACGATCGATAGAACCAGATTAAAAAAGAGACAAACATTTGGACTTGAGACAAAGTTTCAGAACAACCTAGGGTTTGGGATCTTATGTTGTCTACTAATGAAAAAGTTAATACCTCGTCTCGTATCAATCTCGCCCATTTTAGGCAAGAAAAAGACAAAAATTTGGATCTGGGAACAAGTTTGAACAACTTAGATTTTGAGCTTCTAGACCTTGTCCCGTAAAAATCATCTCGAGCATTTTAGAAAAATTACCCATTTTAGGCAAGAAAGAGACAAAACTTTGGACTTGGGAACAAAACTTTAGACTTTGAAGAACTCAGACATGATCGATGGAACCCAACTTAAAATTCAATACTGGACATCTTTGTTCGTATCCTCTGGACCTGAGACAAAGTTTCAAGAGAGCCTTAGATTTGGGATTTAAAAAACAGTCGAACACGATTGATGTAACCCGATTAAAATGTCAATGGCCTTCAATTTTAAAATATAAAAAGTCTTTTCACCCATTTTGGACCCAAGAAAAAGCCAAAAATTAGAACTCGAAAACAAGTTTGAGAAACTTAGACTTGAGACCAACAAAAATCCGTCCAATATGATCGATGGAACCCAATTTAAAATTGAATACCGGACAAGTTGAATCACTTCGCTATTTTTTCTCTATCACATTTTGTATCTGGACCTGAGCAAAGTTTCAAAAGAGCCTTAGATTTGGGATCTAAAAAACAGTCCCACATGATTGATGGAACCCCATAAAAATGTTAATGTCCTTAAAAGAGATAATTAAATTTCGAACTTATAGAGCTCCTGCATTGATTGCGCCTTGCAATTAGAAAATGTATGAAGTTTTCTCATCCATTTTGGACCCATGAAAAAAAAAACTTAGACTCAAAAACAAGTTTTAGAAGCTTAGACTTGTAATCACAAAAATCAGTCCCACATGATCCATGCAATATAACCAAACAGTCAATGCCGGAAAAGTTCAAGAGTCGCATTTCATATTTTTCAAAAATTTTGAGGAAATTATCCTCTTCAGGACCGAAAACCAAGACATCCACAGTAAGACATCTGAGTGAAACTTTAAATGGACTATGGTTATGGATCAGATGTTTCTGATTCAATTCAAAACCGGAAAAGTCTTATTCCAGAAGATTTTTATCCCCTCTCTAGCAAATTTCTACCATTGAAGGGTATTCGAAAATCCATTTAAACCGATTGTAAATCGAATCTCGAAGTTATTCAACTCTGGTGGTGTTTACAATGAAATCTAACCTCTAGTTTAATCGGATTTTGATGTCTTTCAGCTTCTGCATTGGTTTTACTTTTTATTTGTAGCTACTATAGAGTCCCATTTCCTATTTATCAAACATTTTAGGAAATTACCCCTTTCAGAATCGAAAACAAAACATTCACAGCAAGCCATCTGAACAAAACTTTAAAGGGGCTATGGTTAAAACAAACAAACAACTCAAAAAGCAAAACCGAAAAGTCTTATTTCAGAAAATTGTTATCCTCTCCTTAGGAAACTCCTACCATTGCAGGGTAATCAAAAAATCGAATCGAATCGAATCTCGAACTTGTTCAACTCTGGCGATGTTTGCAATGAAATCTATCTTTCAGCTTCTGCATTGGTCTTTTTATTTGAAGATATATTTTCCATTTCATATTTATCAAACTTTTTGAGGAAATTGCCCCTTTCAGGACGAAAACCAATACATCCACAGCAAGTCAAGATTCAAAACACTTCAAAAGTCAAAATCCGAAAAGTTTTATTTCAGAAAATTGTTATCCTCTCCTTAGCAAATCCCTATTAATTGAAGGGTATTCGAAAATCCATTTAGACCGATTGTAAATCGAATCTCGAACTTGTTCAACTCTGGCGGTGTTTGCAAAATGGAGTTGCATTAAATGCAAGTGCTGGTGCTGGTGCAGCTGCGGTTACCACTTGGTTGTGGTGATGGCTGTGGTGGTGGTGGTATTTTTGCGGTTTACAGCCTGTCGATGTTTGTTGCAATCTTAGAAAAGCAATGGAGAGAGAGAAAAACGATTTGATTTATCTATGTGTAACACAAAAAAAGACAGCAAAAACTCCAAGTAAAGAAATTAACTATGGCTGGAGCTAGAGTTAGAGCAATAGCTGGCGGACGATGGTGGCGGTGGCCCCTTCTCAATATAACACGCTTAAATAGACAACAACTCTCTAAAACAGCAAAACATGGCAAATCGTCAAGTTAATGACACAATTCGTGCAATTTCTATACAGTTTCCAAGAGATACTGGCCATTGAGCGGTGACTTGTTGGCAAAAAAATAAAAACAGATATCTCGAACAAAGCTAATGATTTCTGGTGAACAAAAATGAAATTTCACAAGAAACCTTTATTATTTTTTTTACTTAGGGTTTCTCTTTTTTTTTTTTTTTTTTTTTTTTGAGGTAGTAGCAATCAAATTTATTGGTGTTTTAATCCAGGGTATCCATTATTGGGTGTGTGTGTGTGTGATTTTTTGTTATTTGATTTTTTAACACTTTTCTTTAATTTAAATCAATTAGTATCCTTTTCATATGCTTATTTGTCTCATGTTGCTTTTTTTAATCCATTCTTATTTCAATTTTATATAATTTCTTGGTTTTCTTAAAAATCGTGACACATACACTTTGGTTTTGGCTAGATGCTGCCCAGACACTCCAAAAAATCACTCTCTCACTTTTTTGAGATGAAGAAGCAACCTCTTTTTTTCTTCTTTAGTTAATGTTTTTTTTTTTTTTCATTCACTCATTTGAATTTTATTTATTTTCTTCTTCTTCGTTTCTTGAATTCGTCTTTCAGTTAATATCCGTTTACTGTACCGTACCACACGAAGGCCAAACACTCACTGAAACTGGCTTAAGAAATCTTTCGAGCAACACCTCTACCACCTCGAAGCGGTTTCAAAGTGGTATAAGCAACTCCAAGACTGAATATAGACAAAAATGCCAAAATAAAAAAGAAACACACTGCTAAGCCTGGCCAAGACTCAAACACATCCACATACACAATTTTTGAACCCGTTCATAGCCATTGTGGCAAAGTCACTGGTTTGTATGAATTGAAAAGAAAATACAACAGACTAAGACACACACACACACAGATATCTCTTCTTGACTTCCATACGACTCAGGTACTCCAAAATAACCCATACACTCACATTTCTCAACTCTTTGGCAGTTGTTGCTGCAACTGCTGAGGGCGGGGGAATGGCGGATAAATGGAATGTCTTCTCGACCGGCTAGTTTTTGGAAACGGTTCAAAACGTCAGAAACCAAACAAAACGACACGACAACGGCGTTTCAACGGTAGATACGTGTTTCTCAAGCAACAGGTAAAGCCAGACTAAAGACGCTTATGCCATCATATAGCGGCTTAAGATTGTGTAGTGCGGCGAATAGTGATCTCAAAAAAAACTGAGGCGAATTGCTGGGATTGCTCATTGCTAACAGGTAACAGCAGAAAGCAGTTATTTTTTGTAATGGACAGACAGGCAGACATACATGGGTTGGTACTACACAACTGATCGATCGAGCGATTGATCGCATATGCAGAGAAAGAAAAACATCAACACCAGCTACAATAACAACAACAAAACATTGAAATATGGTAAAATATTACTCTATCCTAATGTTGTTGTTGTCACAATATTAGTTCACAGGTTAATATTGTGACAACAACAACAGCATCTTCGCAATCGGCTCAGCCTGAAAACTGGTTAAGAATTCTTTCAGTTGGCCAAGTTTTCCATTTCGTTACAAAATTCCCAAAAATATAAGGGACGTGTGAATTTTGTGTAAGAATTTTCCCTTTTTCTTTAACGTTTTTTTTCACTTGTTCTTAAGACACAGAGATATGGAGCAGATAAGAAAGATACAGTGGCTCCGAAAGGTAAATAGAATTAGGATCTTTAAAAGAATTAGACGAGACCTGGCGACCCTGCCCTAAGTGAAACCCTGAATTATATATAGTTGCCTTAGAAGTCCTCAAGTTTGGGTTTGGCTCAAATGTCAGAACCTGTTAAAAATATTGGACTGTTATGAACTTAGTTGAAAAATACGGTTAGCACCTTCAAAATACTCGTGTTTAATGAATTATTCTGAAGGATCATTTCAAACGTAGATTTTTTTAAAAATTTTTTATAAGAATTCATCTGAAGAACCATTTAAGGATTTTTCTGAAGCCTCAATGGTGATTTTTTAATGGATTTTTCTTAAGGCCCAAAAGCGTAGATTTTTTATTTTTTTCGGAAGGACCTGAGGATTTTTTGTTAAGGACCTTTGCATCCATAATCGTAAACTTTTTAGGGATTTTCTAAGAACCATCGTAGCCATAAATGTAGATTTTTCTTTGAATTTTTCTTAAGAATCAGTGTCCTCCCAAAAAAGGATTTTTTATGTATTAATATGAACGATCTTTATCGTCCTAAATGTAGATTTTTATGAAGGACCTCCTTTGCTAAAACGTGGATTTTTAAAGAATTTTTCTTAAGAACCATCGCTTCCTAACACCATAATTTTTGACGATTTTTTTCTTAGGAACCATTGCCTTCAAAATCGTGGATTTTTGTTAAAGAATTTTTTTAGGACCATCGCCTGCAAAATCTTGTATTTTTTATTTAAGATTTTTTTAAGGGCCATCGCCTTTAAATTTCTTTTTAAAGATTTATTCTTTAGACCCTCGCCTTAATAAACATTGATTTTTTTCTTTAGACCCTCGCCTTAATAAACGATGATTTTTTTTAAAGTATTTTACTGAAGAACGTTCGCTACATTTTTTGTTTTTGTGGATTTTTAAGCAACCTTTCTTCAGGACCATCGATTTTATAAACGCAGATTTTTTAAAGAATTTTTTTTAAAAACCATCGCCATCAAGAACCATCACTTTCAAAATCGTGAATTTGTTCAAAGAATTTTTTTATGGGCCATCGCTTTCAAAAACCGATATTTTTTAAAGATTTTTTTAAGGACCATCGCCTTTATAAACGTGTGTTTTTTAAGAATTTTTCTCAGGGACCTTCTCTGCTAAAAACGTGGATTTTTAGAGATTTTTTCTTAAACCATAAACGTCTCTATAAAGAAGGATTTTTTAAAGAAAAATTCTCAAGGAACATCTCTGCTAAAAATGAAAATTTTTAAAATTTTTCTTAAGGACCATCTCGTTCATAAAACAAACAGTTTTCAACCAATTCTTCTTCAGGACCATCGACTTCATAAACGTGGATTTTTTAAAGAATTTTTATCAAGCACCATCGCTTTCATAAACGTGGATTTTTTAAAGAATTTTGCTCAAGGACCAATGCCTTTATTAACGTGATTTTTTAAAGAATTTTTCTCAAGGACCATCGCCTTCATAAACGTGGATTTTTTTAAGAATTTTTATCAAGGACCATCGCCTTCATAAACGTGGATTTTTAAAAGAATTTTTCTCAAGGACCAATGCCTTCATAAACGTGATTTTTTTAAAGAATTTTTCTCAAGGACCAATGCCTTCATAAACGTGATTTTTAAAGAATTTTTCTCAAGGACCAATGCCTTCATAAACGTGATTTTTTAAAGAATTTTTCTCAAGGACCAACGCTTTCATAAACGTGGATTTTTAAAAGAATTTTTCCAAATGACTATCGCCCTTATAAATGTGGATTTTTTTAAGAATTTTTCCTATGTGAATTTTTTTAAGAATTCCTTCATAAACTTGGATTTTTTACGATTTTTTCTAAAAGACACTTGATGGGCAACCTAAAACTTAGATTTTTTTAAGAGTTTTATCAAAGGACCATTGCCTCCATAATCCTAGAATTTTTAAACTATTTTTCATAAAAGTGCATTTTTGTAAGAATTTCTCTAAAGGGCTGTCGCCTTAATAAACGTGGAATTTGTAAGAATTTTTATGAAGAACCTTTGCATACACTAACGTTTTCTTAAAGAATTTTTCTAGAAGACCAAGTCTACCAGAAACGTAAGTGTTTTGAACAATTTTTCTAAAGGATCATCGTAGACTAAAAAAATTGAAGAACCAGCGTCGTCACAAACGTGAATTAAACATTTCTTATCGGACCTAAAATAAACATGATATAAATATTGCGACGTGCCACGTTTGATTAACTTCAGACTGCTGTCATTTCTAAGCCACTCGTCCGATAGCTCTTAAAATTATTCCAGTGACAGCTCATTATATTGTTTACAAGCGTACAAAAGCATTTTGGTGAGAATTTTCCAGAAAAAAGTTATTCGTGATGGAATTCAAACGTGATAGTGTGATTTCTTTATATTTGGCCGGAAAAACACAAGTGGCTATCGTTAGTGAGAATAAATCTTTTGTGCCTCGTACCTGATACTGGCAGCGTAGCCCGACGTCAAGGAAGTGGACGGAAGAAAACAGCAACATCAGCAGAAATGGTTCGAAAAGTAAAGAAGCGACTTGATCGAAACCCCCGTCGCAGTGGCCGAAAAATGGCTCGTGAGCTGAACATATCGCAATATTCGGCAAATATTGAAAAATGAGCTCGGGTTAAAGCCATTGAAATTCCAAAAATTGCAAGAACTTTCACCGCAACAGAAAAAAAGTAGACTCAAAAGAGCTAAAGACTTGCTTCTTTTGGCCAAAAGTGGTTTTCTCCGATGAGAAAACATTCGCTGTCCAGCAGTTTGTAAACAAACAAAATGATCGTGTTTACTTGCCTAAGAGGTCAGCTAAAAATGTGTACCTTCAATTGGCCACCAGACCTCAAGCGCCGGCTATGGTGATGGTTTGAGCCGCCACAACAGCCGACGATCGCTCTCCGCTCGTATTAATCGACCGTGGAATCAGAATAAATGACGAATATTATCGCGTAAATATTCTGGAGGGTGTATTAAAGCCTTGGGCACGCAAACATTTTGGTCGCAGACCTTGGACATTCCAACAGGACTCAGCACGCGCCACCCAAGAATGGTTATAAAATGAGGTTCCTCGCTTCATTTCCAGCGCACAATGGCCACCTAAAATCTCCGGATACCAATCCGTTGGGCTATTGTGTCTGGAGTATTTTGGAAAGCAAGGTTGGCACTAAAAAATACCAAAGTGTCGATCACCTCAAGCAAGCGCTTCGTCGGCGGGAACGGGCCAAACTACCGCAGAGCAGCATTTGGTCAGAGTGTGACGGTTTCATTGGCCGTTTAAAGGCCATTATTCGTGCCAAAGGTGACCAATTCGAACAAATCTAAACTTATTCTAAAATTTGATGACATTTCAGACATTTTTTTTCTTTCTTTCAATAAAATTTAAAAAAAATTAAAAATTATAGCGTTTGATTTCTTTGCATTTTTTTATTTCATCCCTGTATATAGACTTTGAAGTTAAGTAAAAAGGATTCAGAACAATTTCGAATTGACCGCCAGTCACAATTTAGTTTTTTTATTTAATGTTTGTAGAATTAAGTATTTGGGAGACATCGATTTGTGTAGAAAAAACTTCAGATAATCTCAACAGGTTAAGTCCCTGGTAATTCAGTACGATCCTTACTGTCACTATTTTATGAATATTGCACTAATTCTCTAACTCAAGAACATTCATATTATTCCAATCTCAGTTATTTTCTCCTTTGACCCACTGTAAGCTGTGTTTTCCCTTTTTTGAGTTCCAGCATGGAAACGATCAGTCTGAACAAAAATGTGTTAATGTTTGCATTTAAAATCTCCGGTATAGTGTGGGTGACTTGTTTTTGTTCTTGTTGTCTAAAAGTAAATGGCCCATAAAATATTTAGAATTTCCAAAACAACTAAATGCCAAATGGCAGGTTAAACACACGCACTCATGAATAACAAAAACTGCATGGCCGTAAGAAAATAAATTAGCAACAAAAACAACGACAGCAAAGAAAACAACGGGGAAGAATAAAATTTCTTTTTTGCTTTTTGCATAAACGTGAATATTCTGAAAAAGAAAATTGAAAACCTCTAAACGGAAGTTGTTGCCTTTTGTCAAAGTACCTGTATATGGCCAATATATATGACACATCCGTTTGCTGGGCCATTCATTAAGGCAAGCCAAACAGACAATTGGTGGCCTGGCCTATTTGCCCAAAAATAAAATCGAGTCTTAAGCACCTACCTTAGCTTTTACTGTCCATATCGAACAGAAAATCAAAATAAACCGTTTAACCAACCAGTCAGCCAGCCATAAAATCAACAAGTGTTCCATTCCACCACCGTTCATATTCACAGAACCACCCTGCCTTCACTCTCACCCATTCACTCACTCCCTCACCTTCGACGGAAAAGAACAATCAAAAAGAAGAAAAGAATAAGTACAGCGAGGGTAATTAAAAATTCCGCACAGACGTGGTGTGAAATGAAAAATGAATACCGGGCCGACAAGAATGCGTTATGTTCGATATTATTTCTGCGACTCGGTCTTCTTGGTACGAAAATATTTTGTTGTTAAATTTAGAACAACCAGCACCACCACCACCACTACTAAACAACCAGCGATTGCCTTGGCTTGACCAACAACTTTCTGTAAGAATTACAATTTTTCCACCAAAGAATATAGGTTAAAATGCCACATTCGATTATTGCACGCTTTCGGCCAGGCCAAACCAAGCCAATTCGATGGCGAAAAATGTGTGGGCCACATATCGACACAGGCTGCAGTGCAACTGGTGTGTTTAGAATATGGAATAACTGCCGCATTCTATGCAAAACAGCAGATGTTGTCTAAACATCCTTTTTAATGATCTCCACTTCAGTGGCTGGTTTGCCTCTTGTGCTGGATTCATGACAGGTTGTATCAAAAATGAGGCACCGGGTTACAGGTAATGTTCGTTTTTTCCAGCAATACACGCTACTGGTGGCAATGTTGGCCCAAAAAGTCTGATTTTTGTGAATGGAGAAATAATTAAAAATATCGTTCTAATGGTTCTAATTATCCTTAAAATAATAAAAAAACAATTTTATATTCCTTCGAATTTTCTTAGAAGGACGGAAGTCATTAAATCAAATTTCATTAAGTATCGATTCCTTCAAGAATTATTTTTCATAGGAGGGGGAAAGTTTTTGAAAAATGTCTCCCAAAAAGTAGTCATTCCCACAATATTCTTTAAACTTGTTAGAAGGACATTAGTCCTTGATGAAAAAAATCATTTAACAGCAAGTTCTATAAAAAAAATCTTGAAAAATTGTAGAAAAGTGGTAGTCCACTCAAAATTATTGTAAAAATCCAAGATAGTGGCCGGAAAGTCTTTGGAGAAAATATAATCATGTTAATAGCCCTTGCAAAAACATTCGACGTTAGTCCCTGCAAAAAGTCTACGTTGGTCCTCAGAAGGTCCAATAGACATAGAACAAAAAAATCTAAAAAATTGAGTTAATGGCTCTTGGAAAAACAGTCTTGGAAAACAGTCTTTAACAAGTAGAAAAGCAGTAAGTAGCGGTCGGTCCGAACATTGAATACCCTCCACCATTTGAAAAGAATTTGGAATTAAAAAAAAAAAATAAAATTCGTTAAAAATTCTGTTAAAATCTTGAAAATACCGAATTTAATGATTATATTGGGGTATATAAGAAGTCGTGAACCATAATCCATTTACAAGCGTACCAGCATCACAGTGGCCGAAAAATGGCTCGTGAGCTGAACATATCGCAATATTCCATTCTACAAATATTGAAGAATGAGCTCGGGGTAAAGCCATTGAAATGCCAAAAAATGCACGAACTTACACCGCAACAGAAAGAAAATCGTCTCAAAATAGCTAGAGTTGCTCCGCATGGCCGAAAGTCGCCGAAAGTGAACTGCCGAATTTAGTTTTCTCCAACGATACAACATTCGTTGTCCAGCATTTTGTAAATAAACAAAATGATCGTGTTTTTATTTGCCAAAGATGTCAGCTGAAAATGTGCACATTCGGTTGGCCACCAGAACTCAAGCGCCGGCCATGGTGATGGTGTGGGCCACCATAACAGCCGATGGTCGCTCTTCGCTCGTATTAATCGACCATCATTCCAACAGGACTCATCACCATTGCACTCAGCACGCGCCACCCAAGAAAGGTTAGAAAATTAGGTTCCTCGCTTCATTTCCAGCGCGCAATGGCCACCAAAATCTCCGGATACCAATCCGTTGGACTTATTGTGTCTGGAGTATTTTGGGAAGCAATGTTGGCACAATGTGTCGATCACCTCAAGCAAGCGCTTCGCCGGGAATGGTCCAAAATACCGCAGAGCAACATTCGGGCAGCGTGTAACGGTTTCATTGGCCGTTTGAAGGCCATAATTCGTGCCAAAATCTAAACATATTTTGAAATTTGATGTTATTTCCGACATTTTTTGCTTTCATTCAATAAAATTTAAAAAAAAAAAAAATTAAAAATTATATCGTTTGACCTTGTTGCATTTTTTATCTCACCCTGTATATTGGGAGATACCGTTGTATGGAGACCATGCGAAGACGTGGGCTGTAGTACTTATTACGACTTCTAAATACGAAGTTTGAAATAACTCCGGTGAATAATGTCCCTAAAAATGAATATGTAGCTAAAATCATCAAAATACCGAATATTGGGAGGTACCGTTCTATGGGGGATATACGAAGACGTGGACCTGAATAGACAATTTTCCGTTATAGGTTTTAGTAACCATTGCAAACTTTAAATAAGAAATTTGAAACAGTCCCGGCTAATAATGTCGCTTAAATCATCAAAATACCGAAAATCGGATGGTATAGTTATACGTGAATCTGCATATACAAGTTTTCGTCATAGGTTGAAGTACCCATTAAGGACTTCAAATACGAACTTTTAAATAATTCCGGTGACTAATGTCGCAAAAATCATGAAAAGACCGAATATATATGGGGGTATCGCTATATGGGTGCTTTACTAAAACGTTGACCTATGTAGACAATTCTCTTCCAGGGGGTAAAGTACTCAAAAGGAACTCCTTTTGTGGATTTTCAGACAATTTCGTTGAAAAAATTGGCTACAATTATCAAAATACCGAATATCGGGAGGTACCGTTATATGAGAGATATACGATATCGTGGACCGATATAGACCATCTTCGAACTTGAACTGCCTGCAGTCAAAATGCTTATCTGTGCAAAATTTTAGCTTCCTATTTTTAATCGTTTTGATTCTAGCGTGATTAAAACAGACGGACATACGGACGGAGGAACAATGGTTAAATCGTTTTAAAATTTTACGCTTATCCAGAATATGAATACTTTGTTATGTCTTAAATTATTATTTCAATGACTTTCAAACGGAATGACGAACTTAAAATACCCTCAATACTATGTATGGTGGAGGGTATAAAAATTCCAAAGAATAACTAATGAAATTTATAGGTCTTCTGCATTTCCCTGGTAGTTCCAAAAATAATTTTAAAAAATCGTATCATTTTCCTAATCACGTCTTCCAAATATCCACCAAAAAATCCACGTAGATTGCTAATATGTACATGTGGAGTGCTTCCTCTTCAGTGTAGCGCAATCTGGATCAGTGGTAACTGAAGAAAAAACAAACAGGAATATCCACCATTACCTGTCATCAATTTGTGTTTTCCAGTGGACTTCATTAAATAAATGCCAATCTATGATAACACTCAATGCTGCCGCTTGTCGTTCAGACATCCATCTGCAAAATAAGCTTGCAGCGACTCATACGAAAAAAGAAAACAAGAAAAAAACCTGGAATATAACCGAATAACGCATACGCTTACCTAGAGCGTAGAAATAGGCTCACGCATTCAGCCATTGAGTATGGACGAAAATTTCCCGTAAAATTAAATACAATAACAACAAAACAGCGATCAATGGCCAAATTGAGGTCAGTGGGTAAAACGAAAATATCTAAACCGAACAACCTACATACGAGGTGGTGTTGGTGCACACGGGAAACGCATGCTCGCGCAGTTGGATAGACACATGCCGCTTCTCCTCCTCTCTATACACATTTAGCGTACCTACTAACTTGGCTTAACAAATGAATTGCATTCTATAATCAAAACATAAAATTGGGCGTTAACGCAACGTTTTTACGTTTTTTTTTTTTTTTTTGAGCCAAAGACGCTCTAGGTAACTGACTGTTGGCTACTAACAGGTTGATGATAGCAAGTGCAGTTCACTTGTTCCAAGCATAAAAGAAAGCATTCTTCATTCCGGCAATTGGTTTCTATAGTTGTTGGTTTTACGCAGGAATTGTTTTCGTTTTGTTCGCTCTTTTTTTACTGTTAATGTTTATGCTCTTGTTGTTGCTGCTGTTGTTGGTTTTTATGAGGTTTCGGCCATAATGAGTTTCAATTTATCATTTAATGTTCTTTGACCAATTTCTTGTTCGTCGAATTGTTATAGCATTCCGTCATTAATCATTTCTTATGGGCCAGTGATTCTTGACGTACTTTTCTTGCGAGCACCATGATTAGGGAAGATCAGTTCTCCAGCTATGTAAAATGAGCGTAAGAGAGAATGGCCTGCAGTGATTCTGAGTACCCTACTATGATAATATGTATGGTCCCATAAAATTAGATATTTCCTCGTATGATTTTTCTGGGATTGGTGGAAATATGGAACTTAAGGGTACGAAAAGTACTCTTAGTAAGAGGTCCATAAGAGATGGAACTTTGAAATTTCGTGTGAGCATATGAGTGGTGGGCGTTTTTTCACAATTCATACTTAAAGGGCATGTAATGTATTAAAAGACACAAAATGATACATCGGGTTATTGAGTGTTCGATAAAGGCTGGAACTTTGAAATCGTGTATGGGGCTACTTTTTATGTAGAAGTGTGAAATATCCCGTTTTTATACCCTCAGCCAATGAGAGAGGGTGACTAGAGTGGGTGTATATCATTTGATGCGGCCAAAACGTGCCTCATCGAAATGACGGTTTTAGACCCTAGGTCCCTTTGGGCCAAATCCGTTTCAGGACATTTGGAGTTGATCTAGCAATGCCCGTCCTTCCGCCCGTCCGTCTGTCTGGCTGGTTGTTGCGAACGATAACTCTCGAAGGGAGTATCCGATTTGGTTCAAACTTGGTACATCGTAGTATTATTATTGAACTTAGATCGACTTCGGAGATGGACGATATCGGTCCACTCCTTCTGGTACCTCCCACACAAAAGGTCGAAATTTTCAACAACAAAAAATAATAGTTTACTGCACTGAAAGAGAAAGGACAATCTAATTTTGCTCCAACTTTGCAACTCCTAGTATTTGCATCAGTGCTAGGCCAGGTGCGAAAATGGACAATATCGGTCCACTCCATGAAGCACCTCTCCCACAAAGGGTCAAAATTTTGAAAAATTATAACTATTATAAAATTTGTTGTAACAGTCCGATTATCTTCAAATTACACACATCTCATTATTTCCTCTACTAACGCAAGATCTGGTGCGAAGATGGAATGTATCGGTCCACTCCTTCTGGTACCTCCCACACAAAGGTTCAAGATTTTGAATATCAACGGAGCTCATAAAACCTAAATTAACATCCGATTCCATTTAGACTTGGTACTTCCCAATATTTCCATCAACACAAGACCTGTTATAAAGATGGTAAAGATCGGACAATTCCTTCTGGTACCTCCCCCACAAAGAGTCAAAGTTTTGAATAACAAAAACGATTATAAAATCCGAAATAAGCATCAGGTTCTCTTTATATTTCACACATCACAATATTTTTATTAACCCAAGGTCTGGCGTGAAGATGGGATATATTGGTCCACTCCATCTGGTACCTCCCCCACAAAAGGATCAATATTTTGAATATACATGAAGCTAATAAAACACGAAATCAACATTCGATTCCATTCAGACTTGGTACATCCCAATATTTCCATCAACACAATGTCTGTTATAAAAATGGTAGAGATCGCACCATTCCTTCTGGTACCTCCCCCACAAAGGGTCAAAGTTTTGAATAACCAAAACGATTATAAAATCCGAAATAAGCATCCGATTTTCTTCATATTTCACACATCCCATTATTTCTACTAACGCAAAATCTGCTGTAAAGATGTAATGCATCGGCCCACACCTTCTGGTACCTCCCACACAAAGGTTTAAAATTTTGAATATCAACGAAGCTTGTAAAACTCGAAATAAACATCCGATTCCATTCAGACTTGGTACATCCCAATATTTCCATCAACAAAAGATCTGTTATAAATATGGTAGAAATGGAACCATTCCTTCTGGTACCTTCCCAACAAACAAAAACCAATAATCAAAACGATTATAAATTTAGATAAAATCATCAAAAAATCGAATATTTGGAGGTACCGATACCCGATATTGCGGACCTATCTAGACAATACTCTTCTAGAGGGTAACGGACTCAGAAGGAACTCCTTTTGTGGATTGAAAAAATGTAGCTAAAATCATCAAAATGCCAAATAAAGGGAGTTACCGTTTCATGGGGGATATACGATATCGTGGACCAATATAGACTATACTCTCCCAGGGGGTAGAGTACTCAGAAGAAACTCCTTTTGTGGATTTTCAGACAATTCCGTTGAAAAATGTAGCTAAAATCATCAAAATACCGAATATCGATCGGGTCGACCGTTGTATGGGGGCTATATGATATCGTGACCTATGTAAACAGTTCTCTTCCAGGGTGTAAAGTACTAAGAAAGAATTCCTTCTGTTGATTTTCAGTCAATTCCATTGAAAGTTTTGACAACAATCATCAAAATACCGGATATCGGGGGGTACCGTTATATATACGATATCGTGGACCAATATAGTCCATCTTCGAACTTGACCTGCCTGCAGACAAAAGACTGGTCTTTGCAAAATTTTAGCTTCTTATCTTAATGCGTTTTGACTCTAGCGTGATTACAACAGACGGATGAACGGCCAGGACTAAATCAAACGTTAAGGACAAGCACATGTATCGTTGTAGGGTACATCTCAGTAAAACAACCGTGATATTGTTGGCTGGCGTCTGCTTCGAAAACATTGTTTCACTTAACAAAATAACAATTCTCCCTTTTCATTATTCATCCATCCGTAGACAGGTTGATGTGATACTCTGCCTAAATTGGAGAATTCAATGAGACAACGAGCGACCTTCCCACAAGAATAACAAAAGCAACGGCCACAAAACCCAAACGATATGATCATGGATCATGGCTCATGTGTAAACAATATTTACATTTTTTTATTTGATTTGAGTTGAAAGAGCCTCTTTAACTGGCCACTGATGATGATGATCGTGTTGGTGATTTTTTTTATTTAGCCATGGCTATGGTGTTTTGCTGCTTGGTTAAATTCATATTATCAAAAGCCAAAGAAGACCAAGAGAGGAGAAGAAATGATAGAGAGACCGCAATTAACTAAATTATAGTTTTACATTGAAAATCGCTCCATTTTAAGTGATTCGGTTCTTTCATTCAGCAGTCAATTCTTTGTGGCAGCAAGAATGGTCAAAATGAATGACTTTGATATTTTATGCATTGGCGAGTGAGTTTTTTAGTTTTGTTTTCAATATTTTTTTGTGTGTGTGTGTGTGTGTGTGTCTGTTTGGGCTCTATCTATCCCCCCTTTTGGCTAGGTTATTAGTTTTGAAACCGTTGAAAGAATGTGTTATTCCACGATTACCAAATACAATAACAAACACAGACCGACTTGGGTTTTAGTTTGTGCTACTTTCTAATGATGTTAGAACTTTTACCGCTCGCACACACACAGACACACCAGAGAGTTTTTGGCTGTTAGACATCAATAACTTGGGAAAAAATTAACAACTATTTGGAAAACTTAAGAAGATTTGGATATTAAATTGATTTGTGTAGAATATTTACTGGGTATAGAAGACCTATAGATTCTATGTTTACATATATTAAATGTAATTTATTTATTATGGTCTTTGATGTGGAGAAGATTTGTATAAAATTAAAAAAATATATATATTAAAACTCTTCTATATATAAAAGAAGGTCTTTTACGTATAGACATATTATAAGATTTTAACCCCAACAAAATGTTTCCCATATAAGACATATAGAAGAACTTCCATTCATACATCCACAATAAAAAGTATTATATGTATAAAAACCCTTTTAAAAATCGTCATCTATGGAAGACCCATGCAATATCTTTATAAATAGACTTCGTTTATTTAATTCTGCATACCCATATTTTTTATATGTGGACTTCTATACACATAAAATTAAAAAAAAAGTGTTGCTAATTGCATCACCAAAGCCTAGAAAAAAATGGCTAGGACTTGAGTTTTAAAGTTTGACATGTAGGAACCTATTGATGAAAAAGTAAGCGATATAGTACTAAATGGTACTAAACATTACAAAAAACTATTTTTGGGGCTAAATTTTTCAAATGTACACGCATTTTACTACTGACGCGGTAGGGTGATGTTGTTGCAAATTCATCCTAAAATCAGTTATAACAAGTTAGAAAATATCAGTCGGTTTTGCCGACAGATATGTTTGTGTATGTGTGAAATTTACAGAGATTTGGTCCGATCTCTATATCTTTATAACACATGAATGGAAATACTGAGATGTACCAAGTCTGGAATGGAATCGAATGTTAATTTCGCTTTTTATGAACTTCATGGATATTCAAAATTTTGAGCCTTTGGAAGTACCAGGAGGAGTGTACCGATATATCCCCTCTGTACAACAGATGTTGTGTATAAAGAAAACTTATGCTTATTTCGCGTTTTGTGACCTTCATGGATATTCAAAATTATGACCCTTTGTAGGAGAGGTACCAGAAGGAATGGGACTTCATGGATATTCAAAATTTTGAGCCTTTGGAAGTACCAGAAGGAGTATACCGATATATCCCCTCTTTACAACAGATCTTATGTATAAAGAGAACCTGATGATTATTTTGCGTTTTGTGACCTTCATGGATATTCAAAATTTTGACCCTTTGTAGGAGAGGTGCCAGAAGGAATGGGCCGATCTCGACCGTTTTTATAACAGATCTTGTGTTGATGGAAATATTCAGATGTGCCAAGTCAAAATGGAATCGGATGTTAATTTCGCGTTTTATGAGCTTAATGGGTATTCAAAATTTCGACCTTTTGTGTGGGAGGTACCAGAAGGAATGGACCGATACATTCCATCTTCACACCAGTCATGGGGTTAATAAAATTATTGAGATATGTGAAATTTGCAGACAATCGGACTCTTACATCACATTTTATGAGAGTTGTAATTATTTTAAGTTTTGACCATTTGTGGGGGAGGTACTTGATAGAGTGGACCGATATTATCCATTTGTGCACCTGACCGATAACTGAGGCAAATATTAGGATTTGCAAATTTGGAGCAAAATCGGATTATTACTTCTCTTTCTGTGCAAAAAAATACATATTTTTTTTTTTTGAAAATTTCGACCTTTTGTGGGGGAGGCACCAAAAGGAGTGGACTAATATTGTCCATCTTAACACCATACCTTGGGTTAATAAAATTATTGGGATTTGTAAAGTTTGAAGACATTTGGACTCTTTCATCACATATTATAAGAGATGTAATTATTCAAAATTTTCACCCTTTGTGGAGGAGGTACCTAATGGAGTGGTGTGATATTTTGCATTTTCGCACCCGATCTAGCACTTATGAAAATATTGGGATTTGCAAAGTTGGAGAGAAATCGGATAATCCTTTCTCTTTCTGTGCAAAATTTTTTTTTTTTTTTGAAAATTTCGACCTTTTGTGAAGGAGGTATCGGAAGGATTAGACCAATATATTCTACCTTAACACCAGACCTTGTGTTAATAAAAATATTGGGGTATGTGAAATTTGAAGACAAACGGGCTCTTACATCACACTTTATAAGAGTTGCAATTATTTAAAATTTTGATCCTTTGTGGGGGAGGTACTTGATGGAGTAGAGCGATATTGTCCATTTCCATACCAGACCTAGCACTGACGCAAATATTAGGATATGCATAGTTGGAGCCAAATCGGATAATCCTTTATTTTTCTGTGCAAAAAATATATTTTTTGAAAATTTCGACCTTTTGTGGGGGAGGTACCAAAAGGAGTGGACTAATATTGTCCATCTTAACACCAGACCTTGGGTTAATAAAATTATTGAGATATGTGAAATTTGAAGACAATCGGACACTTACATGACATTTTATGAGAGTTGTAATTATTCTAAGTTTTGACCATTTGTGGGGGGAGGTACTTGATGGAGTGGAGCGATATTGTCCATTTGTGCTCCTGACCGATAACTGAGGCAAATATTAGGATTTGCAAAGTTGGAACAAAATCGAATTATCCTTTCTCTTTCTGTGCAATAAATTGATTCTTTGAAAATTTTACATTTTGTGTGGGAGGTACCAGAAAGAGAGGACCGATTTTGCCCTTCCTAACACCAGACCTTGGGTTAATATAAATATTGGGATGTGTGGAATTTGAAGACAATCAGACTCTAACATCACATTTTATGAGAGTTGTAATTATTCTAAATTTTTACCATTTGTGGATGAGGTACTTGATGGAGTAAAGCAATATTGTCTAGCACTCACGCAAATATTGGGATTTGCAAAGTTGGAGTAAAATCGGTGTATCCTTTCTCTTTCTGTACAGTAAATTATTTTCTTTGAAAAAGCCGACATTTTGTGGGGGAGGTACCAGAAGGAGTGAACCGATATTGCCCATCTCCAAACTCGATCTAAGTTTAACAATAATATTACGATGTACCAAGGTTGGATCAAATCGGATACTCCCTTCTAGAGTTATTGTGCAACAGCCAAACAAACAGACAGACGAACATCGCTAGATCGACTCCAAATGTCCTGAAACGGATTTGGTCCAAAGAGACCTAGGGTCTAAAACAGTTATTTCGATGAGGCACGTTTTGGCCGTATCAAATTATGTATACCCTCTCTAGCCATATGGCTGAGGGTATAAAAACTTTTATTTGTCCCCATATAGGTTACCGTTACAACTAAGTCTGTTTCTTGACAATTGAAAAAAATCTGCCAATAATTTACAAAATTGGTCAAAACGAAGATAAAGAAGGTCTTTGAATATGCGAGTGATGGATTTTCAATTTTAAAATATATTTTTTATTTTTAAAATTCTTATTGTTTTTCTGCACCCTGTTGTCTCACAGAATGGTTTGTGGTTTTGATTGAGTAAATGTTCGGCTATGTAGCGGTAGATGGCGCTCATATGCAAAAATAATTTAAAAATTCACAACTTTATAATATCCATTAAATAGCTTTTAAAAATATAGAAACTAATTTAAATTAATTTATCTTAATTAAAACTAAACATAAATCACAGGATTCTTAGATCTCGTACTAGCAAGTCATACGATAGGTCACACAAAACACTTTACGCTTCACCACTGATGTTCTGACCCCATTGGTCTTTTGTCATGATATCCAATTTGAACTCCTATTTACAAATATTTTATAAATAAACATCATTGTGAGTCATCACAGTTCGCAAATGTAAACACATTGCATTTCAATTCAAATAACATCTCATTTCCTTCATATTTCCCCCTCCCATCCACCAATAAACAACAGATGTTTGGAGTTACAACTCCCCACCATTCGCCATTAGGAAAGCCATTTCATTTAATTTATCGGAAATATTCAATCTTAGAAGCAACACATGTCGTTCTATGACTACATACGGCGGTAATATACGATTTGAAATACATCATGGGCAGCCAAACTGAAATTACGCATCATTTGTCGAAAACAAAAAGAACGAAACACCAACAAAAACAAACAACTGATTTTATGCGAATCTAAAAATGGAAAATTAAATGGAACGAAGAACATCAACGGCGACCAAAGACAAAAAAGTGCGTGTGCAACAGCGCCAACAGCACGACGATCCATTCCAAGTTGCATCGATGAGAGCAAGTTCCGTATCCCAAACGAACGAGAAAATCTCAATCTCTCTGGCAGCATCTGAATGAAGAGAGAATGCATTGATAGAATACAACAACGACACACATTTGCCACATGCTGTGTTATTTGGCTAAAATAGCTTTGTTTGAATCAACTGAAAGCGTTGAAAAGAAAAACCATCAACACGAAAGCCGAAAACGACAAAAAAACGAAGGGAGCGCATTGCTGCAAAAAACTAAATGAACAGATGAGGAGAGACAACAAACAACATACACCGCGATACTATATAGAGCGTTTGATTTCAAATTTTAGTTAGGTACAACAGCAACAACACAGGCGAATGGTGAGAAACACTTGAAGAAACCATTCAAGACAATTTTTTACAACGACCACGCCGCCGTGAATGGAGAAATGAAGCGTAGACAGTGGAACGAAACCTACAATAAAATTGGGAGGTTTTCATGACTTTCAAAGACTTTTGTGAAAAATCAAAAGGAAGAACATTAAAGGGGTTATATGAAAGAATTTAGGGGTTTCAGAAAGTGGCAACATTTCTATGTGACGACCTTTTAAAACTTTTATAAGAAGGCCTTTTAGAAGTTTTATAAGCAGATCTTTTAGGACTTCAATTGAATGATCTATCAGTGTAAAGAGTAAAGTAAAAAGTCCTTTGTTATGAGAAAACAAAAAAGCCCTTCTATAAAACAGACTTTCCATACGAAGTCATTTGAAACATTCAGTAAGAAAACTTCCATAAAACGCTACCTCTTCCGTTCCTTTACAGTTTCTGTTAGAAAACCTTTAAGACATTTCCTGAGAAGACCTTTAAGGTACTCTATGGGTACGCCTATAGGGCTTTTTTGAGTAGACTTAGAGTCTTCCATGAGAAGAACTTTGAGACCATCTATTAGCAGACATTTAAGATCTTTTTAGGAAGGGTTCTCTGATCAGCTCTTCAAGAACTATTATGAACTGAACTTCAAGGCCTTCTATGAACAAACCTTTTGCAGCTTTTAAGAAAAATGTTAAACGTTTTGATCGTAGAACTCGAGGGCCATATACAAGAAGACCTTATGAGAAAGAATTTTAGACCTTTTAGGAGGCCTTCTACAAAATAAATGTATATCCTTTGAGATATCATGGGAAGACCTTCGAGGTTTTCTATAAGAATACTTCTCAGAACTTCCATGAACAGAGAATATATTGAGACCCTTTATGATAGGATCCTTAAGGGATTCTAGGATCTAACCTTTAAGACATTTTCTGAGAAGACCTTTAAGTACTCTATAGGACTTAGGACTTTTATGCGTGGACTTTGAGGCTTCTATGAGAAGAACTTTGAGACCATCTATGAGCAGGCATTTAAGATCTTCTTAGGAAGGGTTCTCTGATCAGCTCTTCAAGAACTATTACGAGCTGAACTTCAAGGCTTTCCATGAGCAGATCTTTGGGGGCTTTTAAGAAAAATTTTTAACGTTTTGCTCGTAGAACTTGAGGGTCATATACAAGGAAACCTTCAGAATCTTCTACGAGAAGGAGTTTGAGACCTTTAGGAGGCTTCTACAAAAGAAATGTA